>NC_089223.1:106922917-107233917 GCF_963924675.1 Phocoena phocoena | reverse complement strand
TAAATTAAGACAGAAAGAGAAAGACAAATATCATATGCTAACACATATATATGGAATCTAAAAAAAGTGGTTCTGAAGAACCAAGGGGCAGAACAGGAATAAAGATGCATACATAGAGAAAGGACTCGAGGACATGGGGAGGGGAAAGGCAAGCTGGGAGGAAGTGAGAGAGTAAAATGGACATATATACACTACCTAATATAAAATAGGTAATGGGAAGCAGCCACATAGCCTAGAGAGATCAGCTGGGTGCTTTGTGACCACCTAGATGGGTGGGATAAAGAGGATGGGAGGGAGACGCAAGAGGGAGGAGATATGGGGATATATATATATATATATATATATATATATATATGTATGTATAGCTGATTCACTTTGTTATAAAGAAAGTAACACACCTTTGTAAAGCAATTATTGTCCAATAAAGATGTTAAAAAAGAAAAAAATATGTGAGGACCACCATGACTTGACCTTGCCCATCTCCTCCAGCCTTTTCTCTCACTCTCTCTCCTTGCATAGTGTTTTCTACTCCTGTGTAGTTCTTGAACAGGACATGAACTTTTTTGTCAGTGTTTTTGTTCTGCCTGGAATAACCATCTGCTACTCTTCTTACCTGAATCATTTTTCTCTCAACTCTCAGATCTAGGTGCCACCTTCTCTGAGAAGCCATTCACAGAAATAATTCACAGTATGTTTCAATGATGAGTTTACTTGACCAGACTAAAAGGTAGAGGCCTTGCATTATTCGTCAGGTCATTAGCCGTCACTTCCTATTGACTGCTGGCATGTCCATCTTTAACAGTGATTCTGCCAGTCTGCTGTACAAGTAGCATAGCCTCACAGCTCATATTACTGGACTTGGAGTCAGACACATATAAATCCGAGTCTAATCTTTTCAATCCATTTCCATGTTTCAGCCCCACCAACTCAAGTCAAAATTCATACTCTCTCTGGCTTGGAATGTGCACCAAATGTTAACAATAGCAATTTGGTTTAGTAAAAAGAGATCCCAATTTAGAGTTTGAAAATTGTGATTTGGACTTGGTTCCACAACCCATTAGTTGGGTGAACTTTGGCAAGTCTCTTACTTAAATTGAACCTCAGTTTTTTAATCTGTAATATGAGAATGATAGAACACTACTTCCCTCAAGGAACTATTTACTGTGAGTCAAATGAACAGGAATGAAAATAATACCTCTTTCCTAAAATAAGTATGGAATGTGCTTTTTTAACATTTATTAAAAGATTTTTTTTTTTTTTTAAGACTCAGACTCAAGTCATTCAGTAAATTCAGGAAATATGTATGTAAACTAATGCCAGAGAAGTGGATCCCTGGACACTGGGGCTCTGTTAGAGCCATTTATAGGGGAAAATCCCCAGACCTCACTGAAGGGGTTCATTTAACAGATGTGCACCTGGCAAGCAGTAAGACAAGGAAGGAGAGAAAAAGAGTACGTTGCCACAAAGGACAGATGTAGGGATAGTTTGAAAGCTAGAGAAACCAATGGGTAAAGATGTTGAATGGGAGAGCTTGGAGTAAGCCAGAGAAATGGAAAGGTGAATCAAGAGGTTTGCAATAGATTTTGCTACTGTTCCCCCAATTTACTGCCGCTTTCTGTGTTAAGATTATACTTCTCTGCTTAATAGACATCAAGCTTGGTCTTGTGACTTACTTTGACCAAAGAAAAGTGAGCAGAACTGTTGTATGCCCCTTTCAAAGCTTTAAGAGCCACTGCAGAGTTTCCATGTTTGTTCTCTCTCTGCCAGATGATCTGCCTGTTCCAGATGGGAGCTGTTAGCAGTGCACACACAATGTGAGTTGAGAAGTTAATTTTTGTTGTTGAAAGCCACAAAGATTCTGGGGTCATTTGGTCTGCAGCATAATCTAGCCAAAGCTCATTAATACAAGGTGAAAACATAAGCAAACTATGAGATTGTGGGCAGGTCAAGGGCTGATTTGCTATCAAACCCAAGAACAAAACTTCTGGTCTCTGGGTTTTTCCTAATGTTATCCCTGCCAGTCTGTGTGTGGGTCCCTTTAGTGTGTAGTATCACAGCAGTGTGGTGTCATGGTTATAAAAGCATGGGCTAGGTATCAAACAGTGGCTCCCCTACACACTAAAGATGTGACCTTTGGCAGATTATTTAAAGTTTCTGTAACTCTGTACCCCAGCTTCCTCTGTAATGGGGAAAAAAACCTACCTCGCAGTTTGTTGTAAGGATTAAGCAAGGTAATGAATGTTTCACAGATACCTGGTATACAGTAAGCACTGAGTAATAGTAACTATAGTTATTATTGTAGTTGCACACAATCATATATGCTTAGAATTGAGAATTACATTAAAGGTTATTGCATATGACAACCCACTCAATGAAGAAATACATTTATGGAACTACTATAACAGATATTTGCACAGCTTTTGCTCAAGTACTTACATGGCGGTTGCATGGCTGTTTCATTGATGCTTCTCAAAAAATAGAAATAGACACACAAGTTTCTAGATTAAATGTATAATTTATTACATGTTATGACATTGACTTTCACATATTAAAGGAGGGCACTGTTCATTGAACTGCTTTAGGACAAGGCTAACTGATAGGAAATGGGAATTAACATCTGTCTGTAGTGTGGTGAAATAATTGGTTATGGTAGCAGACCTATCATAAAGGATGGAGGGAGGTTTTTAGAATAGGAAAACATGAATTTCTGTAAACGTGTGGTAGGCAAAATCATGCCCAGCCCCCCCACCCCAAAGATGTCCACATGTTAACCTCTGGAACATTCAGTATATTAGGTTACGAGGCAAAGGAAATTAAGGATGCAGATGGAACTAAGTTCTAAATTAGGTAAATTAGATAAAGCAGGAAAAAAAAAAAAAAGGATTCTCTCCTAGATCCTCCAGAAGGAACACAGTCCTGCTGACACCTTGATTGTAGCCCACTGAGACCATTCCAACAAATGGTGCTGAAAAAATTAGATATCCACATGCAAAATCAAAAGCAACTTCGATTCTTAATTAACTTAAAATGAATCAAAGATCTAAATGTAAAACCTAAAACTATAAATATTCCGGCATAACACATAGGAGAAATGTTTGTGACCTTGCTTTAGGCATAGATTTATTAACTACAATACAAAAAGCACAATCTACATAAAAATATATATATATTAAACTTCATTAAAATTTAAAACTTATGATCTTTTAAGGAATTTGTTAAGAGAATAAAAAGACAATTTATATTTTGTGAGAAAATATTTGCAAACTTTATATCTGATGAAGGCCTTGTATCCAGAATGTATAAAGAACTCTTAAAATTTAATGATTATGAAACGAACAGCCCAATAATATCTGTGTAAATTCTTTGAACAGACGTGTCTCCAAAGAAGATAGGTTAACTATAAGTAACCACATGAGAAGATGCTCAAAATAAAAATTGAAATTAAAAACACAGTGTGATTGTATTACTCACCTATTAGAATGGCTCGAATTAGTTGATTGACCATACCAAATGTTGACAAGGATGAGGAGGAACTGGAATTCCCATACACTGTTGGTGGGAATTTAAATATTAAAACCACTATACAAAGTGATTTGGGAGTTTCCTAAAAAGTTAAACCTACAGTTAATCTATGGTCTGTTCACTATACTCCTAGTTATTTATCTAAGAGAATGGAAAGTATAGGTCAATACAAAAGCTTGGACATAAATGCCCATAACAGCTTTATGTGTAATAGTTAACAATTTGAAAAAAATTCAAATGTCCAGTGACAAGGGACTGAATAGATGCATTGTGTAATGTCCATGCAATGGAATACTGCCCAGCAAGGAAGAGGACTGAACTTTTGGTGAACCCACAACGTGGGTGAATCTCCAAATAATTATGCTGGGTGAAATAAGTCAGACAAAAAAAGAGTACATTCTGCATGATCCCATTTACAAAAAAGTTGTTTAGAAAATGCAAATTAGTCTACAGTGACAGAAGCAGATCAGTGGTTGTCTGGGGATTGAGGAGAAGGGAAAAGGCAAGAAGAGTGGAGAAGGGAAGGGAGAGATTTCACAGGGGCAGGAATAAACTTTTGAGGGTGATGGTTATGTTCACTATGTTGATTGTGGTAATGGCTGTCCAGGTAAATGTATATGTCATAACTCATCAAACTGTATACTTATATATATATATGTTTACATGATTGCATGTCAATTATACCTCAGTAATGAAAAAAAAACAGACACTGCCCTTTATTATTCCTTGTATTGTGGTAGAGAATAAGACCACCTGGAGTACAAAGAAAAGTCAAGTTTGGGTTGACCTTTAGGTTTCACAACACGAATTCTCATTTAATTGGATTGTGAGACTAGTAAGAGATAAAAAGAAACCTATAGAGACACATACTTTCACACTCATATGTGCACACATTTCTTGGGAACAGTTCTTCCTTTCTCTGCAACTCTGCATAGCCATTTTATGTGAGAATCTGCCAGTATTTCACATGCAGTTTTAATTTAGAGATTCCCCACTTGAGAATTTTAAAGTAGTCACCTAATTTAGCATACCATTAATGTTTTATAGACTGTTGGGATTTTCAAGTAGCAGTTTTCCATAGTAGGGTTAGTGAATTTCTGGCTTGACAATAATCACTCTGGTTTTCATTTCTGCACATCAGATGTCAGGGATTCTTGATCTTTATGTGAAGCAGCTCTACAATATATTTTGGCCAAGCCATTTGTAAACTTACATTACCAAAAAAGGAAGATGCACAGTCAAGTCATATGTATTTAAATTATTATATTGGTTATCTTTCTATTTTTCTGCTCTCTTTTTGTTTTCCATGGGGTAAATTCTTTTTTGGTTGTCCTGTTTAAATCTGTTGCTTCTTTTGCTAGCTTGAAGACATGTTTCGTATCTGTACTTGCTGTCAAGTTATGTAGCTATTTTATGTTCAGTTGCTGAATTTTCACAGTGGTTTGCAACTCATGAGCCCCCCCCCCCAAAGTATTTTTTTGTGGCAAATTATAAACTATGTATCATCTCTGGTAGATCCCTTGCAAAGACACAAAAATAGCATGTCTTGCATCCTACCCTTCTGTTTTTAAGTCTCGTGTTTTCTCTCTTCCTTACCTCTGCCTCGCTCTCTGCCTACTTTAAATTATAGCTAAATGTTGTTTTAAAAGGCAGTCTAAATAAAATGTACTTCATTATCATCTGGTGGGTTCCTCTAAGTACTGATATCTTGTGTTATGGCCTTGATCCTATATTAGAGCTTTATTATAACAAATAATTTGCTTTATTATAGCAAATCAACTTTTGTTGTAATCTGTGGTATCATAGCAAGTGACTGTCTTGCAGAATATTTAGAATTATATCACAGACTTGAACTCTTGGTAATCGACTTCGTTTTCTAGTTCAAGGGAGAGATAATGAGTGAGATTATCATTATGATAATGAGATAATGAATGAGACATAATGGAATACAAAGTTCTGTCATCTGGGCTTCTCAACTTTAGTTTTTTTGGGTTAAAAGAAAATGACACTCTATAGAAAGTATTCTTGGTTTTCCTTATCTCCTGCTCAAACATAGTACTAATCTTTACATGTTAGGTAGGGATTTGATTGCTACAAATGCTTACCTTTTCTTTGGCAGGTTAGCAGGAGAGGGCCATCATACCTCTGACGTTAATAGCAGACTAAGACCCTGGCTCGTTAATCAAATACGGCAATTTCAGAGCAGGTCAGCAGAGTATTCCACATATTTATACAAAAGTTGTTTTTTATCAGAATTAGAAACTTTTAAAAAAGTTAACTCATTATAAAAGTATCCATCTGTGATGCGTTGTTACAGGTAATTTGTTTTGTCCTCAGTGAAGAGTGAAGAAGAAATACCTGGAATATTCATAAAGATGGAGCCATCCTTAGCAGAGTAGTTTAAGAGTATGGGCTCTGTGGTTGACAGCCTGGCTAAATGCATGCCTTAACTGACTCTAAGTTTTATCTTTGACGAATTCTTCAAGTTCCTAATCCTCTATTTCTCAATTCTAAGAAAGCGATAACAACAGTAATCACTCTCATAAGGTTGTTGTTAGTATTAAATACCGCGATAATGTGAGTGAACTGGTTAGAAGCATGACTAGTGTAAATATTATTATTATTTTTGAGATATAACTGATATATAACATTAAGCTAGTTTCAAGTGTATTACATAATGATTTGACGTTTGTATATGTTGCCAAATGATCACCACAAGAAGTCTAGTTAATCTATCACCACACATAGTTAACTATTTTCCTTGTGATGAGAACTTTTAAGACCTACTCTCTTAGCAACTTTCAAATATGCAATACAGTTTATTACTTACAGTCACCATGCTGTGCGTTACATCCCCCAGGACTTATTTATTTTATAACTGAAAATTTGTACCTTTTGACCCCCTTCACTCATTTTGCTTACCCCCTACCCCCTGCCTCTGGCAACGGTCAGTCTGTTCTCTGCATCTATGAGTTCTTTTCTGGGGGGATTCCACATATAAGTGAGATCATGCAGTACTATTTTTCTCTCAGTAATTATTATTATTTTTTAAGTGGATTTTTAAATTGCCATCTATTATATACCCATACAGAAAGTACAAAAATCACATGGGTGCAGTAGGAGGAATTTATCACAAAATGCATTTTGAGGTGTTTGCTTTCAGTCTCATGCTTGGATCCCTTTTAGTTCATCACTTTTGTTCTTCCTTCTTTTCTTACTGCTTTTAATTTACACTGTTTTGTTCTGTTTTATTTGAGCTCCCTCCAATCCTTCTAGAACAAGGAGGGATAAGAATAAATACATAAATAGATGAATGGGTGACTGGATGGTTACATAGTTCTGACAAGACCAGGAAGCTGATCTATCTAGAGTCATCAGTCCTGAGGGCCATGACTCTGTCCTAGATGTGAGGAGATGCCTTCAGGAGGGATGAGGTGGGTGGATTAGAGCAGGGGGAGCTTCCTGGGGTCATCCTTATTTGGCCCTAATGCCAGCACTCTCCTTGTAGTCACTCGTCAATGGGGTCTCCATACGTACCTCTAACTACTTGGTCATTCTCGCCTCCATTCTACATTCTCAGTTGTAACAAGCACCATCACGGCATTCCTGTCTTCCAAGTCCTCTGCTGTCAGAAGCAAGTTTCCGTCGTTTCCCTTAATTTGCCTGGAGGGAAACGGCCAATGCCGGGGAAGATGGTCTGTTGCCCCCGAGGACTCAGGTGATGCCTCTGACAGTGACACCTAGGCTCATTAGTATCATTTATCATTTTTTCTTCCTCAGAGTAATAACAGACAGCTTCATTTACTAAGAGCAGCAGCAGTTTTAGCTGTCATCTTCCTTGTGCAAAGGGTGACTGGAAGGCAGTCTTAAGAAGAAATATGTTGCTTTTCTGAAAAATAGAAACTAACAGTCCAAAAGTGTGGGGTAAGACAGAGAATACTGGATCCCAGCCTCTGACTGAGACTTTTCTGGAACTCAGTTACCTTTCCTATAAAAGTACAGATTTAAACTAGATGAAGTCTAGGGTTGTTTGCAATCCCCGTCCTCCCTCTCCTACCCCCAAAAACATGACTTTGGGCTGGTAGTGGTGTGAGAATCCTGACCACTCTCAGGTGGCGTGTGCTGTTTCAGGGTAATAACACATTTATAAGCAATTGTTTAAACAAAGGGAGAAACCCAATTCCTTCTGATAGCGATCTGACTTGAAAACAACTTTACTGGATTTAGTTCTCTTTCTGACACAGTCTTCAGAAAAGGGGGTGGGGGTGAGGGCCAAAGTCCTGAAAGGAACATTGCTATGAGAATGTCTGACTTTCTGAACGGTAGATACTGCAACATTTCATGGTATGGGATCCAATAAATGGCCTAGAAAAGCAGGTTGGATTTGGAGTTTTTCGAAACAAATGAGGCGGCAGAATTCCAGAGGCCTTAGCTCAGGCAAGCTGTCCAAAGGGACTCCCTCTGAAATACTTTCTTCAGGTCTTACCAGGGAACTGAATCCCTGAAGGCTCCAAGTGCAAAAAAACACTCTGGAGCTCGGATTGAGTGGACAGGTCAGCTACAGGTCACAGACAACTGAACCCAGCCCCGCAGGCTCCTACCCTGCAAGAGCCACTCGCCCTCCACACCAGTCTAAGAAGACCCAGGCTGGCCTTAGGAATCTGTGAAACCACTCCCCAGGCCCCTGGAGCCTCTTTCCTTCTGCAGGATTTGGGCCTCACTCAAAATTCTTGTCCACAGTCCCCTCAGGTTTCTAAGAGAAGCCTCTGCGTGCTCAAGACCCTCTTCTACATCTTCAACTGCAGATCCGCGGGCGCTGCCATCTGGGTTCACTCTGGGTGCCTGCGCAGCCAGAGGAGGCCAGAAGGAGGGTCTCATTTAGCATCGATTAAACAGATATTTAGGCTGAGCATTGATGTGTGTGGGTGTGCAGTGCGGGGAGTTCAGAATATCTGTAGTCAGTCAAGGTGGATGCAAATATGAACTGTGGACAAATTTTGCCCCTTCCTCCTATTTTTCCTTCTTTTAGTTATTATTATTTTTAACAAAGATCCTTATAATGTCACAACGATTCTCAGCTTGTTTTCTAACTACATCTCAATGAGATAGGCTAAGAAGAAATACATTGATAAGAAATTGATCAGTGTAAGAATTTTATCTTTGATACAAGTTCATTTCAGTGTTTTCTTTATGTTCCAGATGAAGATTTTCTAGTTTCTGTCAGAGAGGAGGGATATCGTTAGTCTCAGGGGAGACAGGTCACAGAGAGGAAACACAGCTTATGCTTTATTTTGTTCTGTAACTTCTCTGGTCCGTGAGCTCCCATCAGTAAAATGAGGGAGCTGAATTAAATATTCCTTTCCAAAACCAGGAAACCAGTTGATTTAAAACCATTTTTCCTGGTGGTCTTCTCTCACTCATGGAGTTTTCCAGAGGACAATATTTTCTCTTTTGATTTCAGAGTTTAGTTGGAAGATTGTCTCTGCTCATTTGAAATCTGATAATGGCATCTGTATTGATTTTAGCTCTTTTGCACCAGAGACATGTATATTTAATCTCTTTAATTTTTCAATCTCTTGGCTTTAGTTTTGTAAAATCTTATTCTCTGGCCAACACTTCAGTCTCTCTTTCATTTGTTTGGCTTTGTTTCGTTTTGTTTTCCCTGCTTATGCAATGCTAATGTATACGTATCTTGAAAAGCAGTAGGACGTTTTCAAAATCTGTGCACAGATCATGAGGATTTAAACAACAGATTTATTTGCAGTTTGGGATCTTTTTCTTTCTCAATTATTATAATCCGTCTTCCAGGTTTCCAAGTCTCTTAATCCTGAAGCACATTTTCAGCCTTTTTTGTTGTTTTTTCCCTGCCAGAGATTGGAGTTTGGCTCAACCTGGCTTCTCCCTTATTGGCCTAAACTCCCCCACTTCTCTGGGTACTGCTATTTTAATGGTCTCCTGCTGCCACCTGGAAAATGTTAAAGGATTCAAGTTGGGCAACACATCAACATGCAAAAGAATGTTAATTTTTATCTCCTTTGTAAGCATTTATTTTCCCTATACATTCTCATCTACATCATTTCAAGTCTAGAAAAAATATTCTTTGCATCTTTCTCCCTATACTGCTATCCCCTGTCATGTGTTTTCTCTTCAAATAGTTTTGTAATTTGAAAAATCAGTATGATTTAGGGACAAGATAGATTGATTTCCCATGAAAAGGTACTTATGTAGACTAATGATAACTGTAGAGAGGGGATTGTGAAATCTCTGTTTATTGATATGTGAAAGGTATCGATGGGGACAGTGAGACCAGGAAAGGGGATGAACTTTGTCTGAGATCACTCAGGTATCAAGTGTTTGAGCTTGGATTTTAACTTGGATTTGCCCTATTTACAAGCTCATGCACTGTGTCAGTAGCTTTAAGCTACAAGTATCAAAAAATGCAGCTAACCAGAGCTGAAGAAAGTAGGGTTTTATTCTCACAGAAGAAGAAATCTGGAGGGAAGTAGTCCTGTGCTTGGTGCAGTGGCTAGGTAACATCAACGAAGACTCAGGCCCCTTGAACATATCTTTAGTATGTTGGCTTCTCAACTTCATAGCATTGGTGTCTTCCACAGCTCAGGGACTCATTTTTACTTTAAAAGCAGGAAGAAGGGAGAACGGTCACAAATGCCTCTTTAATTTGAAAGGAAAGGGCTTTCCTAGAAGCCCTTCTTTTGTACCCTTAACAGGTCTTTTCTCTTACATACTGGTAAGAGTGTGTTACATGGCCACTCTAAGGGAAGTAAGGAAAAATGAGTATTTAGTTTGCAATCCTTTATGGGGGAAAATGGCAAGGTAGAAGGGGTTGGGAATGGATGTTCAGTGAGACAACTACTATGGTCTGAATTTTATGTCCCCCCCCAAATTCATATGTTGAAATCCTAATGCCCAGCCTGATGGCATTAGAAGGTAAGGCCTTTGAGAGTTTCTTAAGGGTGGACCCCTTATGAGTAGGATTAGTACTCTTATAAAAGTGACTCCCCAGAGATCCCTCACCCCTTCTACCATGTGAGGACACAATGAGAAGTCCGCAGTCCGGAAGAGAACCCTCAGCCGACCATGTTGGCACCATGGTTTCAGACTTCCAGCTTCCAGAAATGTGAGAAATTTCTTGCCTTTATAAGCTACCCAGTCTCCAGTATTTTGTTATAGCATCCCAAATGGACTAAGACACCACCCATTCTTCACTAAACCCTACTGCCTGCTGGCTATGCTGGGCATGAGCTTTGGTCTGGACAGAGGGACCTCCTTCACCAGTGCAGCCTGTCACCTTGGTATTCCAGCAAATGGATGAATGACAAGATAAATCCGTTGTGCCTTGTTTGCTCTCTTTAATGCTAAGCAGGAATAGTCATGCTATGTAGTGTTTTCAAAGACAGTTGGCTTTAATATCATTCCAGAAGACTGACTATAAACATTTGGTAAACACAATCTTTGGCCAATTTTTCTAAATAAAGTTTATGTTCAGAATCTTGGATTAAGGACATGGTAGAAGGGCATGGCTATTTTGATTGTCATAATTCAATTAATAAAAGCATCACCTTGTTATTTTAATTGCTATATTCAGAGATTTATCAGGGCTGTAAATTATCCCTGGTCTTTCCTTACTGATGAGAAATTCCTTTTAGGTATAGTTTTCGTCTGGAGATGAATATCTGGATGAATATCTGGTCTTTCATCTGGAGTGAATGGCGAGGGTCGCATTACATTTTATTGCAGGAATATTCATCTAGCAAGCCTAATGATGGTAGTGACTGCCAGACCTTTTCTGAAAGCATTTTAGCACTAATGGAAAAAAACCAAAACTACTTATTTGTTTACTTGTACTAATTAGCCCCATGTATATGTGCAAATATATATGTAAGGAATACTTGAATTCACTTATTTTGAAATATCTAGAGTTAATTATTAGGATTTTTTAAAAAACAGTTTTTCTACCCCTAACATTGGGTCTATGTGGAGGACAATTATTGTTAAGATGGCTATTACCATCTGTACTCTCGTTGCTCATTTTTTGGTCTGTTTTGTTTACTCTTAAGAGCCTTAGAGCCTTAGTATTTGAAACAGTGCTCGGCACATCATGGCCAAAGAATACTTATTGAATGAATGAACAAATGAATGACATTCATGAATGGCAAATTAAATAAGAGGGATGAGTAGAGGGAAATCTCAACCATGGATACACGGGTTAGTAAGAGGATTAGAGGGGATCCAGATCTTTAGGAAGAAAGGCATATTTACAGACTTAAGAAAAGTAAACCAGAGGGAATTGGAAATGGACGTTACAGCTAGAGGGGGGAGTCCCTGGCTGGGCTACAGGAAGAAAGAGGCCTGAGATGCATGCGGATTTGCATATGACTGGAAGGAAAATACAGTGAGGGAAATGAATCATTGGAAACTGCTTGCAGATCTTGCCCCTGGCTACAGAAGGTTTTGCTCTCTTGTTCAGTTGACCCATGAAAGTGGCTGACCAGTATTAAAAGTTGTAGATGTGAAGGAGTTCTGTTCCGAAAGTTGGGATTCCTTCTGCCTTTGGGTCTGTTGATGGTGTAATTACTGCCAAGCAAGTTTTGTAGAAATCCTTACTGTCAGACTTCTTAAAGCAGCCACATTTCTAATAAATTCTTAGCTTTCTTTG
Organism: Phocoena phocoena; assembly: GCF_963924675.1. Taxonomy (NCBI): domain Eukaryota; kingdom Metazoa; phylum Chordata; class Mammalia; order Artiodactyla; family Phocoenidae; genus Phocoena; species Phocoena phocoena. Next base: position 107,221,718 of record NC_089223.1, on the reverse strand, counting down.
CTTTCTGAGAAAAACGGATTTATTTCTCTTATCAGAGGCATCTGATTAAATTCTGAGCCCTCAAGCAAATAAGCAGATCTCCAGTGGAGAGAGGTTTCTCCTTTTGTAAACTCTCAGGGTGTGGGATATTTCTATGTATGCTTTCTTCCAAATTATGCAGTTTAGATTTATCTTCTAAATAAGCAGTGCTGTGTGTCAAGGGGAGAGATGGAGGAGGAAGCAGAAGCGAAGCAGCTCTGGTCTGCAGAGTGTCTCCAGAACATTTTAGCAGGGAGAGGATCTCATTTCAGTGTATCTGAATTTATCTTTTCTCTGAAATTAAGACTTTTTTCATGAATATTGGAAACAGAAGGGTTCTCTCCCCCACTTCCTGTAGCTAAATAATCAAGCCTGTTTCAAGACATACAGTCAAAATGGGTTTCCTAGTTACAGATGCTAAGCAATAGTGACAAACTTTTCTTATTATAGTCATCACCATCAGCAAACATTTGTTCTTTGTAGGTTGTTTCTTAGAAAAAAATTAGTTTTGAAGAAATTGATATATGTTTGTATGTCTGCAGTAAGGAAAACACAAAACAAAGGTGTTTTTATCATTTAATTTTGCTGCCTTGTTGCCATTTTTTAAATCAGTTGAGTGTTTACAACACTACTCAAAGAAGGTTAGAGGGCAAGTAAGGAAGGAGAGAGGGAGAGGGGAGAGGGGCGAGGGGAGAGGGGAGAGGGGATGGGGAGGGAGAGACTGAGAAAATGTTGAACAAAATCCATTGCATTCAGTTTCAAAAGAAACCTACCAGGCCCAGTTTTGCACCAGACACCATTTATTTATGTTTAATTAAGGGCAATCCTATTTAGTACAAGTAAACGTTTGCTTTCTGTCATTTACTACTGTGTCTGATTTTCTCATTTCTCAAGGTTGAGAATTTGTTGTTGTTACAACTCATGGTTTTTACTACATTCCTTGACTGCATACTTTCTAAGAGCAAGCATAGGAATTACTATTTGATTTTATTTAAAATATTTTATTAATTTATGTTTCTATGGTGATACATGCATTGATACTCAATTTTAAATATACAGAAGACAATCTAGTGTAAAATGCTATTTTCCTTCTATGCTGATGCTTAAGCCAGTTTTTTTCTCCTGAGGTAACCACTGGAATAAATTCTTTTTATATTCATCTGAAATCTTCTCTACATATATACACATATTACATTGTTTAAAACACAAAGAGAACCCGTTTTGTTTCATCCTTCATGTCTCTCTCTTCCTTTACCATATTTTGGGATCATTTCTTATCAATACCTATAGTACTGTCCTGTTATTTTTAAAGGTTGCATTGTATTTCATTTTTTGACAAAAATAGATTTGTTTAAAGAGTGACCAATTGTTGGGGCAGATAAGTTAAAATAGATTAAGCTATAATTAGTTTAGTTGTAATAAGCTAATCCGATTTTAGAGTTTTCTGTTCTATCTGTTGTTCTATCTATCTACCTACCTACCTACCTATCATTTATCATCTACCTTGAGGAAGAGAGAGAGATATTACATTACATGGATAAATAGTAACCATTAGGTGGATTGTGATTCTGATCAAATCAAATCTTCATTTTACAGATGAGGAAAGAAAAGTTATATCATTAATGGAAAGACACTGCCCTGAATGCATTTTTTTTCTTTCATCTGTACCAATAGCCACCACTAATTCATTCCTTTATTGACCCAAGCATTGAGACACTGATGCGTGCGGGCATTGTATGAAACTTATTGGACCCAAATGAACTTACATTCTTGCTGGGAAGACAGACATACAAATAATGAATTGGAAAGAATTTCTAATGTAATACATAGGAAAGAATGTAATGATGTGGGAACAGATTATGTTTTTAGGTGCCATGGAAACAGAACAAGGAAAACATTTGTATATTGTAATTGTCAAAGCAGATTTCAGAACTTAGAAGTTCTAAGAACTTAGAAGTTTTAAATCTCCACAAAGCTTTTGATAGAAAAAAAAAGTCAGACATTCTAAGCAAGCAGAAACTGTGTACAGAAAGGTTCTGAGTGTGGAGAGAACAGAGATTGAAAAGTGGAGTGTCATGGTTCGCACAGTGAAGTCATGGCTTTGCGTAGGTAAGATAGTCTCCTGATGGAAGGCCTAGATATATGTGCATATGAGGGAAGGACATTAAGAGCACAGCCTCTGGGGCAAGACTCCCTGGGTTTGAATGTCAGAGGAACTGATCATTAGCTGTGTTATCATTGACTATTTAGTTAACCTATCTAGAAGCTACAATTTCCTTATCTATCCAATGAGTAATAGTACTTACTTCACAAGGTTGTTGCAAATATTAAATGAACTAATAAATGCAAAGATCTAGAGCAATGCATGACATATTGTAAAGTACTCTATAAAGATTCTATTCTTCTTTTGATTTTTTTTCTGCCATTTAAGAATGTAAAAACATTCTTAGCTTTCAGGTGATACAAAAATGCGTGGTGGGTTGGATTTGGCCCTTAGCCATAATTTGCTATTACCTATTTTAGATATTAGAGCATAAATCTTTTACTCAGTAAAGTACGCTAGAAATTAGTGCTTTTATAGTGGTTATTAATCTTACCACTTCCTAGGCAATGAAACAATTTTAAATATGCCTTGTTGCTATTCTATTCATGTATTTTAATTCTATATCTATTTTAACTTCCATAAGACACAATATGTATTGTTTTACAGAATCAAATTTGTTTATATTTTCCACATATTTACTCATTCTATTGCACTCCATTCTTTTCTGCATATTTAGAAGTATTTTCTTTTGCCTGAAGAACCTCTAGTGTTTGGAGAATGGATCTGCTGCCAATAAATGTTCTCTAATTTTGTTTGTTTTATTTTTTAGAAGTATCTTTCTAGGTAAAGAATTCTGGCTAGAAGTTGTCTTAATTTAGAAGATATCATTTCATTCTCCTCTGATTTCATTCCTGTTGGGAAATCAGATGTCAGTCTTATTGTTGCTTATTTGAATGTATTTTTGGTTTTCTCCCTAGTTGCTTTAAAACATTTTTTCTTTGGCTTTTGGAAGTGTATCTAGATGTTTTCTTTGTATTTATTTTGCTTTGGGTTTATAGCGCTTACTAATTCTGTTGCTTGATGTCTTTCATTGTTTGGGAAATTCTTGGCTAGTGTCTTTCAAGTATGGTTTCTTCCCTTATCTCTTTCTCTTTTTTCTTTTGGGATTTCAATTATATATATGATAGACTTTTTCTCCATGTCCCATATATTTCTTATATTCTGTCTTTTATATGCTTTTTTTTTTAATCTCTGCTTTCATGTAGGTTTTTTTTTTAACTGACTTGTCTTCCATTTCACTAATACTCTTTTCTGTGGCATCTAATATGCTTTATTGAGTTTCTTAATGTTGGTTATTGTGTATGTCATTCCAAAATTTTAATTTGGTAATTTTTTTACAGACTCCAGTTCTCTGGTAAATATTTTCATTTAATTTCATAAACATATTAAATATAGTTATTTTAAACTGATAATACCACTATCTGAGTCATCTGTGAATCTACTTCTATATTTTATTTTACTTTTTGGACTTCAGTCATTTAGTTCTATCTCCTGGCATATCTGGTAAGTTTTGATTGAATACTTTGCATATTCAATAAAAAAAGTTATATAGAGTCTCTGGATTATGTTATCTTTTTCTAGTGTTTACATTTTTAAGCTATCAGGCATAGAATGTGGACCCATCATCTTGATCCACTCAGGGGTTATGGAATTTGAGTCTGAGTTTCAATATTTCTAAAGGTTGGATTACTTCCAGTTTGCCCTTATTCCTAGATTGTAGCCCTTGGAGAGTCTCAATGGAAAGCCTGTTTTATATTTTCTGGGGTTTTCTGTTTGTTTGCTTTGTTTTTTAGTCAGGGTTCATCTTTTTTGGTAAGAATTTTTGCCTCTTTGGTATCATAAGACTATTTGTAACCTCTGCTCTTACCTGCTTCATTCTGACTTCTTGTCTTCTTGCCATTTTCATCTTAGGAATCTGAAATGCCTTTTGGGAACCAGAAACAGAATCGTGGGTTCACGTCAATACCTTTCTCTTTGGGGGGACTCTTGTACTTTTAAATCCTGATTAACATTGTTGCTTTCCAAGCTGTCAAAGAGCTGGGTTATCCTGAACTTTTATAGTAGTTCTTGGTGGAAGAGTTGGTCTGTAAAATGCTACTCTCTCAATTATTGTGCTAAGTTTTGGATGATATAAGACGTGGTCCATCTCCTTAAGAGTACTTCAGTTAATAGAAACATACATACACACACATGCACATATATAATTGTGTGGTAAGTGTTCTATTAGAGTAAGGTGTGAGAGAACTGTACAGTTATTTTAACAGTATTTGATTATTTCTCTTCTTGTTTGTTGTTTGTCTCCCTCTAGAATGTAGGACCCATGAAGACAGGACCATATCTATCTTGTTCATTGCTGGCACACAGTATAATCTTGATAAATATTTTTTGATAAGTGATTGCTGGATATGTGAGGTTATGAAGTTTGTATTTTATATCTGCCTTGTAGGATTACTAAATCATATGTGGAAAGCATAGCACTTGGCACATATGCCACACATTCATTTCACTTCTTTGGAAACTATTTTTAAGTAGTGTAATACTGATTACTTCACTGAAACATGAAAATAAATTTCCCCATTTTATAGACAGGATACTTAAGATATGGATGTTAAATCATTTGCTTGATTTAATGACGGACCTAGGATAGAATCTCAGGGTTCTTTGCTTCTAGTCACATCCAGGCAACATGCACAGAGAATTTTTCCTTAGACTCTCATGGCTAAAATAGTGTAACTTCTAGCTCTCTCCCGCCATATCCTTAAATATTCTATTTGATCATTTTTAGCCCTAAGGTGAATCTACAGTATAAATTGTAAATTGATTTTTTAAATATTTATTTTAAACATAAATTATACACGCACACACACATATATGTATGTATATAAAATAGACTTGGAATTCAAGGGATGTAAAAGTAGCATTTTATGTACATTTAAAAATTTATTTTAAATAAAATTATATATCTATTGTATATGTGTGTATATATATATGTATATATATACATATATAGTAAGAATTCAGAGTGTGTAAAAGAAATACATTCATTTTGGAGAGAACAGTTTGAATTTGAAATCCTTTTCTAATGCTAAATTCTGAAAGTGCTTGTTGATGAAGATAAACTATGTTTGTTGTAATCCGCCTGCTGGGGGTTAATCACATTGGCTGTCAACCTCCAGAATCATCAGAGCTCCTCCTGTCTTTTGTGATTGCCATTTTAATTAAGTACACTTTACTACAAAGTACTTTTAAAAGGAAAACAAAAGACTCCAGAATCCAATATATCTTTCTTTAATTTCATTTGCAGGAAGAGGAGAATAAAGATTTGACCAAGAGAATACTGCTTTAAAATATACTCTAATTACTTACACATGCAAATTTAACACATTGCCAAGGTCGTGGTGCTTTATGTAGGTCTCTGTTTAAAGACAAAATTCTGGAAATCTTCCATTGGCTTTATACTTTAAAAAGAACTGATCAGCTTTATAAAGGTATGGTAGTATCACAAAACCCATAGAATTTCTTATATTTATTTTCAAAGAGTTTTTAAAATTACATAAGTTCCAAGTGTATAGCATTATAGTTTAACATATGTATACAGTACAGAGTGATCACCACCCCAAATCTAGTTACCATTCATTGTCCAGTTGACCCCTTCACCCATTTCACTCACTCCTCCAGCCTCTTCTCGTCTGGTAACCACTAATCCATTCTCTGTATCTAAGTTTGTTTTATTTTTTTGTTTGTTGGTTTTGTTGTTGTTTAGATTTCACATATGAGTGAAATCATATGGTATTTGTCTTTCTCTCTCTGACTTATTTCATTCAGCATAATACCTTCAAGGTATGTTGTTGTGAATGGCAGGAATTCATTCATTTTTTGGCTGAGTAATTTTCCACACCCACATACCACATCTTCTTTATCCATTCATCCATAAATGGACACTTAGGTTGTTTCCATATTTTGGCTATTTTAAATAATGTTGCAGTGAGCATTCTTTGGATAAATACCCAGAACTGAAATAGCTGGGTAATATGGTAGTTCTATTTTTAATTTTTTTGAGGAACTGCCATGCTGTTTTCCATAGTGGCTATACCAATTTACACTCTTTCCAACAGTGTACAAGAGTTCCCTTTTCTCCACATCCTCTCCAACACTTGTTATTTCTTGTCTTTTTGATGACATCCATTCTAACAGGCGTGAGATGATATCTCACATGGTTTTGATTTGCGTTTACTTAATAATTAGTGAAAACATCACTAATAAACATCACTTAATAATTAAGCACATCTTTTCATGTGCCTTTTGGCATCTGTATATCCTCTGGAAAAGTGTGTGCTCAGGCCTTCTGCTCATTTCTTAATCTAGTTGTTTGTGTGTTTTTATTGTTGAGTTGTATGAGGTTTTTATATATTTTGGATATTAACCTCTTGTTGGATATATGATTTGCAAATATCTTCTCCATTCAGTAGATTGCCTTTTCATTTGGATAATCGTTTTCTTCACTGTGTAGGTCTGTGCAGAGCAGTGTTTTATAGTTTTCAGTGTACAAGTCTTTCACCTACTTGGTTAAATTATTCCTAGATATTTCATTCTTTTTGATGCAATTATAGATGAGTTTTTCCTCAATTTCTCTTTCTGATAGTTTGTTATTAGTGTATAGATATGCCACAGATTCCTTTATATTGATTTTGTATTCTGTGACTTTACTGAATTCATCTATTAGTTCTAAAAGTTTTCTGGTGGATTCTTTAAGGTTTCCTGTATATAGTATCATTTGCAAATAGTGACGATTTACCTCTTTTTTTCCAATTTGGATGCATTTTATTTATTTTTCTTGCCTAATTGCTGTGGCTAGGACTTCCAATACTATATTGAATACAAGTAATGAGAGTGGGCATCCTTGTCTTATTCCCAATCTAAGAGGAAAAGCTTTCAGTTTTTCTTCATCGAACATGATGTTATCTGTGGGTTTGCCATATATGGCTCTTGTTATGTTGAAGTACATTTCTTCTGTTATCACTTTGTTGACAGTTTTTATCATAAGTGGATGTTGAATTTTGTTAAATGCATTTTCTGTATCTACTGAGATAATTGTATGATTTTTATCCTTCATTTTGTTAATGTGATGTATCATATTGATTTTGTGGATGTTGAACCATCCTTGCATCCCTGGAACAAATTTCAGTTTATCATAATGTATGATCCTTCTAATGTAATGGATTTGGTTCGCTAATGCAGTTGACCCTTGAACAATGCAGGGATTAGGGGTGCTGACCCTTCATGCAGTTGAATTTCTGCATGTAACTTATAGTAGGCCCTCTATATACATGGTTCCTCTGTATTCATGGTTCTGCACTTGCAGATCAAACCAACTACAGATAATGTAGTACTGTAATATTTACTATTGAAAAAAATCTGCATAAAATGGACCTGAGCAGTTCAAATCTGTGTTGTTCAAGGGTCAACTGTATTTTGTTGAGGAAATTTTCATCTGTGTTTATCAAGGATATTGGCCTGTAATTTTCTTCTTTTGTGGTGTCCTTATCTGATTTTGATGTCAGAGTAATGCTGGCTTCAAAAATGTGTGGGGAAGGTATCCCTCCTCTTCAATTTTTGGGAAGAATTTGAAAATATAGGTATTAAGTCTTTGTGTAATTTGCCAGGGAAGCCAGATGGCTTTTCTCTGTTGGCAGCTTTTTTTGATTTCTGTTTCAATCTCCTTGTCAGTAATCTGTCTATTTCTTCATGATTTAGTCTTGGAAGATTGTGTTTCTAGAAATGTATCCTTTTCTTCTAGGTTGTCCAATTTGTTGGCATATAGTTCATAGTAGTCTTTTATGATCCTTTGTATTTCTGTGGAATAGTTGTATTCAAAGAGTTTTTAAGTGTTTTAATAACCTTAGTATAAAATTCACTAAAACAAGTGATGAAGGTTATTTACATTCATTTTACAGACAATAAATTGGTTGCAGATAGATTTAAGTTTACCAAAAATGATAACCTAGAAATACCAATACATCAAATCGTCTCTTCACTAGAACTGTCATACAAATTAATACCTCATCATGTCCTTTAGTTTAGGATCAGTTAGAACTGGAGTAAAATCCAATTCACCCCTCTTCATTTATTTCTCTTCCTTTTTAAAAACATAAATTCTCTCTTCACATTAAAGAAACTGGCTTGGGGAAAAAACCACAAGTAAGTGCTAAGTTATTTTGCCTTTGTTCTTTCTAGTCCTCCTTTCAGTTACTCTTTATTTAGGTCTCTATGGAACTGTTGCATATGTGGGATGTTTCTGAGAACTTTGATTATAGGCACAAGATGTAATGTCTCTTAGCCTGAATTATGATAAACTGCATTGAATGGTATAATAAGTACAAAAAAATCATATGTTAACTTACATACTGTATGTATGGAATTTGTATATCATGGTTTAATATCCGTAATGCATTTGTGTTTGCATTTATTTGTGGAGGTGCACCTTAAAAATTTGAGGGGAGGAAACATGGATTTAATTATAAGTGGACATTTTAATGTTAATTTATAGATGAAATTGAACTGTTTTCACCTCTATGGGATACTTTTGTATCTAATTTCCATTCTATGAATTAATTTTTCTTACTTTTGCCACTCTTTTTATTGGGAACATCTTAAGAGGCTTTTCTTTCTCTTTGCCCCTAGTCTTACCACACTCAAACAATCATTCAGATCTAATGATCTAACTGACTTCAGATCTAACTGACTTCATGGTCAGTTCTGTTCTTTAATTGTGTGTTCCATGACAAATATGACACTCTGGCATTGTAAAATTCCCAGAATTGGCATTACAGTAGAGTGGCAAGGAGCTAGAATAATGGTAACTATGAAAAGATGAAGCTGGGCACTGAATTCTCTTAAGACTACGGTGTTTCTGTGTCTACCAAGAGGGTTGTTGTGCTGCATCACGTGTCCATTTTCCATAAGGGTGTTAGCCATCTGGTTCCTCTTGTTTTTCCCTTCTCACTTCTTCACATCTGTTGCTTCTTCACCGTTCTACAAAAGCTTACATTCCATATTTGATGCTCATTTCCATAAAAATTCCATATTCATGAGAATGCCTAGATTTTACCTGTAGGTCTAAGATAATTACAGTGAAACAGCAGCCAAGGTCATAAGAAAGATCATATTCAGATTAGACGGCTCACTGCCATGAAAATCCCTGGCAAGGAATAGCTCCTGGTCATGTTTTGCCTGTCCAGACAATCATTTGGAAGGAGCACCAGAGTTAGTAGTTTGACACATCCTTCCTGGTTGGGTCACCACATTAAGTGTGCTTAGCTATTTGTAAATCTGGAGGGAAAGAGCGTGTTAGATTGGAAACACATGGACAGAATGATACACATAGCCTTGGAATTCACAGGCAGTGCAGCAGAGTTCAGTCAGGTGCTTGACATCCTGACAATCTTGTCTTGGTAGGAAAAGAAAAGAAAACACCTGGAAACCCTGGCTTTGGTGGTGATAAGTTCACATTTTGGGGCCATTTGCTTATATTGGTTCTCCTCTGTTTTCCTTTAAATAGATCTTTCCATCTGCAGTTTTTCTCCTTCCATCATCCCCAAACATCCTCAATGCTCATCTCTTGTTTCCATCCTGTCATTCTCCCCTAGAATCAATTTAAGTTAAAATCAAAACTGGGTAGTGGGTCAGAGAAGAGATGAGAATTCTCATGGTCCTTTCTCTTGGTTACTGGAGTTTCTTTATTTTCTCTGTAGCTTATTCATTGCTACTATCTTTAAAATAAAACATTCCAACTATAATTTATAGAGGCTAGATTCATACTGCTTGGTTGCAAAGACAATGAAGAGGCAATCCGACATGTAAAAGTCAGTAGTATTAATTTCTTTAGGTAATACCTTAGAATATATTTAACATTTGAGTAAGTATATAAATATACAGAGCAAATTATACCAAACAGCTTATTTAGAAATTAGCATGTTCCTCTAACTTTATTCTTAGCTCTAGCTAGGTTAAAAGCATTAATATGAGCAGATGTAAATGCATATGAGCATTCTGTCAGGTTTGAGGCAGTGTGTTATCTTAAAAATAATGGTCGACTGGGAGTCAGGGGGCCTCGTGTTTCATCTTGGCTTTGCTATTAGTTTGCTCTTTTCAGTTTTTAAAAGTAAGAAGGAGGAATTTACATTAGGTAAATGAGGCCATTAAACTCCTGACTGGATTCAAGAGAACTCAGTGGCCTCAAATGAGGTTAAGTACGTTTGGTAAATTAATGAGGGCGGGGGGAGCTACGTGAACATTTGGTTTAGATCTGGGTTGGGGAGGTTATTAAAAAGGTGGTTAACCTGTAGAGGGAGGTGTCATAGGAGGTAGAACATTAGAAGATGTTAGAATGGAAAACAGTAGAGATTCTCCTGAGCTGTTGCAGAAGAACTCAAGCTTGAAAAAGATAATAAATGAAATTTCCAGGGACAAATTGAAATTAGAAGCCGAAGTGTGAAAAGAGGTAGTAAGTAACAACATAGACAGGGACAATCTTGAAAAGGGTTTTTCAGTGGAGTAAAAATAATCTTTGAGAAGATCAGAATAAGAGAGTAATTGCTTACAGTTTGTTCAAAGCAGCATGGCATTGACTACCAGAGTGTCCCTCTAAGTCAGGGTTTCTCAACATCAGCTCTGACATTTTGAGTTGAATAATTCTTTGTTGTGTGTGTGGGTCATGTGACTAGGATGTTTAGCAGCATCCTTGACCTCTACCCATTAGAAGCTGATAACCTCCCCTACCCAAGTCATGACAATTGAAAATGTTTCCAGACATTGCCAGAATTGCCCCCATTTGAGAACCAATGCTTTAAAAGAATAAGTAACTTGTCAGAGGTTGTATAGTCTAATGGTTAAAGGCTTGGGCTCTGAAGACTGAGTTCTAGAACAAGATTCGAGTCCCAGTTCTGTTACCTTTTCCACTGTGGGCCTTGAGCAAATCTCTTAACTTTTCTAAGCGTCACTTTCTTCATTTGTAAAAGGGACTAATAAGATTGCCTACCTTCTGGGGTAATTGTGAAGACTAAATGAGACAACACCTGTGAAAGATTTAGTGTAGTGTATGGCACATGGCAGCTACTCAATACATACTAGAACTTGTTCTTACTATCATTAGATGGTTATAAAATGGCACAAAAAAAAAGAGGAGATGAACAGAATTATTTATGAAAGTAGACTCTTGGGCATCAGAGAGTTTTGGCAACCAAATATCTGGGACTCACTGTACAGGAGTCTTTAGAGGCATTGGCTGGGTGAATCAATTAGTCAATAAATATTATTTTAGCATCTATTAGGTGCCAAGCTCTATTCTAATGTTGAGTATTGAGACATGAACAAAATAGACAAAGTTTTTGAAGATCTTACATATTAATGAGGAAGGCAGAAAATTAATAGATGTGACTTCAAATTAGTGTGGTATGTCAGACACTACTAACTAGTCATCGAAGTTCATTCTCCCCTTCTTCCACCAAAGCTGGCCCATGGCTTCCCAGCTACACTAAGTTTCTAAATTTGAAACTCTACACTAAATAGTATAGTGGCCGTATGAGTAAGTGCTTTCTGTTAGTCCCAAAACAGAAGTGAAGTCTGCCACTTCCAGGTCTGGCCCATAAAACCTTCTTCAAATGGTGTTTAATGATTTTTGTTTCTTATTGTGAGCTGGAAGGTCACAACAATTATCAGAGTGACTGGAACAATCTTGGAAATCATGTATTAAAAATGGCAGAGCTCATGTCAGCCTGGGTCCCTGAATGACAGTGTGGAGCAAAGACTCCTTCCCTGGCTGCAACCTACAAGATTTGTCTGGACTGTTCAATGGAAGTGAAATAAGATCATATTGTGTTTGAGCCATTGCATATTGGGTTTATTTGTTCATCAATTTTGGTTATCAAATGAACACAGGTTATCTAGCACGGTTTCTGTGAGAGGAGAATATTTGAGCTGAAATCAGACAAAAGAAACTAAAGCAGCCATATGTGCATCTAAAAGATTGTTTCTAGGGGGAAGAACAAAAAGTGCAAGGGTTAGTATTGACAAGTAGCTAATACTAGAATCCCTACAATCTAGAGGGTGTATGCTGGTGGGTGAGGTAGAGCATACAGATAGAAATGGCATTAAGACAAAATGGAAGTTTGGCCTCTGATTCTCCCTGATTTATAAAGACCTCCATGACAATCGGAAGGACTTCTTTTTCTTTTCCCAGAAGAACAACAGGCTCCTTTATGCCCAAACCTTCTTTTTTTTTTTGGAAATTTGGCACTTCAATTGGCATATACATCGATCACATAGTAGTTACATGTTGTTTAGTTTGAAAATTCAGTTGAAGTTGACTTGGGCAAAGACCATATCTGAAGTTATGGGACATAGATTAATGAGGGTCTCTACTGCTTCATCTGATAGAGATTAAAAGAGAATCTATTTTGCAAGTTTCTCTGACAAAATGACCAACAGTGCAAGCTCTTGAGATGCCTTAAGTGTCCTGGTAGTGATATGTTGTTCAGACTTCATTGACCCCTGTGCAGTATTTAGCATCTGTGGGTAAGAGCTTTACTTATTTCTGAGCTATATTTTTTCTGTAAATACCTATTTTCAAATTACCTTGAGATCTCAAGAAGAAAGGTACCTCTCTGATGTGTTAGTGTCCCTTTTATTAGGAAAGTTAATTTGTTCTCAGAATTGTGATGTCAGCCCTGTAACATGGCTGTTTATATAAAATGGAGGCTGCTTTTTGGAGACAACCAATATTATTTTATTTAGCAAAAGTCATATAGATGTTCTGTAATGTTTTTAATGTTATATTGGATATAATACATAGGTTAAGTAAAATCGAAACAATCTAGAAAGAAACAACATTATTATATGCTGGTCAGTAAAATCCAATATAATCCTTCCTTCAAATTCCATTCAACTCAGCATGAACTCTTTGGTGCTCCCATCTTAGAAGGGAAGATTTATTCTCTATTTGTCATATATATCAACAGGATTATAGCAAATAAATTTATGAACTTGGGGTGGAGGTTTTGAAGTTCTGAAAAAGAAAATGGAAAGAGTTTAGTGTATGACATTTTGGAATGTTATTCTCCATAACTTAGTCTCATAAGGTACTTAGAAGAAGGGAAGAAGTGCTTCTTTTTAGCAGACTATCTTATTTCATCTATGAACAATCAGTCTTTCATTCCCAGACTTCCTTCTCTCAGAAAAGAACACCATTTTCCACCTAATTACTCAAGACAAAATCCAGGAGTTATTCTTGTTTACTTTCCATTCCTTATTCCTTTTTTCCCCAGGACTTCATTTTAGTCCTGTAGCTCCTACCTCCCAAATATATTTTAAATTCATCTACTCATTTCTATCTCTATTATAAACCAAACATCATTTTTAATTGACCTCCAATAACGGTTTCACTGATTTCTATTCTTGTTCTCCGTAATTCATTATTCATACAGTACCCAGAATGATCTCTTTTTTTTTTAAAATTAATTAATTAATTAATTTCTGGCTGTGTTGGGTCTTTGTTTTTGTGCGAGGGCTCTCTCCAGTTGTGGCAAGCGGGGGCCACTCTTCATTGCTGTGCGCGGGCCTCTCGTTGCGGAGCACAAGCTCCAGACGCGCAGGCTCAGTAATTGTGGCGCACGGGCTTAGCTGCTCCGCGGCATGTGGGATCCTCCCAGACCACGGCTCGAACCCGCGTCCCCTGCATTGGCAGGCAGATTCTCAACCACTGCGCCACCAGGGAAGCCCCCAGAATGATCTCTTAAAGTCACCAAATATCATAGTTAAATGAAACCCAAATTTCTTGCCCTGGCTTACAAAGTACCACATGTTCTGATCCTTGCCTATTCTTCCTACTTTATTTTATACTATTCTTTCCTTGTTACTTACTCTCCAGCCCCATTGAACAGACCAAACGTGTTCCCACTTTAGGGCCTTGTATTACCTGTCCATTTTGTATGGAATGCTCTTGTCTGTGATCTTTTCATGGTTATCTCCTTCTATTTGCTGCTGTGTTCTTAGTGAGTATAACAGTTCCTGTTAAAGTAGCAGGCATGGAACAAATATTTGTTGAAAGAGAGCTAATGGGAAAATGTATCCTTTTGCGATATGGAAGACAGTGACATAATAGGCTGATGACACATGTTCATATACCTATGGGGGATGCAGTTTTTCCCTTTGAATTTTATCACGTGGTACTGAAGGTCTGTGGGCTCCTTAGAGAAGGATTAAGCAAACATTTCCTTTTAAAATGGTTCTGTCTGTAGATTGCATTTTCAGTTTCTGTATTCTCTATTTTTCATGGCATATTCTAAAGAAGCACAGACCCTTTAGATGGGAATATGCAATAAGAGTAAATCAACCCAAAGTGATCATAATAGTCTCATTTCCTGCTTCCTGTACATCTCTCTCATGGGTATGGAGTTCTTCGTAAGTAGGATTGAAGATGAATATTTGATAGAGGATTGGGCCCCAGGATGTTTTTCACTCACTAAATCTTTTACATCTTCTCATTCTAGAGCTTCCAGAAATCAAGTTATATCCCAGCTCATACTTCTTTTCCACAGGCACCTTCTAAACCAGATTAACCTGTCATTCTAACTTATCTCTGAATCTTTTTATTCATTTGTTGCTGTGTAACATTTGCTTCTGTGTTCAGAATGAGTTTATACTTTGTTTCTGTGTAGTGTGAAAAATGACATGGTACTATATCAATCTGATGGCATTTGCTAGGATATCTAGAAGGTCAAAACTGACTTCGAGTGAGTTCTAAAATGAAACAGACAGAAAGAAAAACTTAAAACATTTCTTAAAGTTGCAAGCCAAATGATGCAGACTATAGTGAAGACATGAATAAAACAAGTTGCATCTCTTCCCTTAGAGCTCGAGTTACCCTAGTTATCTCCCTCTCTGTTCCTCAGATAGGAAGCAAACATGCTTTCGGCACTTTTTCACGCTAAGCTTCAAGTCAGTGACTGGCGCTGGGTTGTTGAATGAAGGCTTTCTGGGTTTTGATCCTGATGATTCATCTGAAGTATATGAAAGTTTATGAAAAGCATATCTAGACATTTAGTTTAACTATATATTTTGGAACACTAGATTTTAAACCCTGTTTAGGTTATTGATCGTGTCTAAGCTGTGTTATGTAAGTTCTGGAAGAATTTCTGAGATCAAAGGAGAAAGACCTGGCTCTTTCTGTAATAGAAGTACAGGTTTGTTTTCTATAGACACTAGCATTACTGTTTTGGGTTTATAAATAGCTCCTTCTGTTTTTTTTTTTTTTCATAAAGTAACTTGTATGATGCCATGCAATGTTAAATGTATTTTGATTGCTATATATTTATTTATAAATAGAAATTATTTGAGTCTAAAATTTCAAACTTGAAAATTTACAGAAATGCTTATTTGAAAAGATAGCATAATCATTCTTATAAATTCTTTCAAAATAAATTGACCTTTAGAAAGTCTCGAAATGCTCAGTTTTCTCATGTCTGTGGTCTGTGCAAACCTGTGTTGTATTTTCCTTCTTGTATATAGATGAGTTGATAATATATTTTATACCAAATAAACAAAACCAGAAACTCAAGATTTAAGTTTATGCAGGTTCTGAGATATGAGAAAATGATGAGGACAGTTAAATGTGGATTTGTTGCATGTTCTTTAGCTAAATTGTCATTTCATTTGGATAGGTCCCTTTTTTTCTAGTCCTGGTTATTAAGATGGTCAATTCCACTGACTTCTAAAAAGAAGGTAGAAGATAGGCAGCTAAAAGGAAAGGAAATAAGCTGATTCATTTAAGCAAAAGAAAAAAAGAAGCTAATCTCCCAGCTGGGACTTTGCCCATTTCTACAGGCTCTGAGCCACAGTATCAATTGCTGTCAACACTATTTATGTGGAAAATTGCATTGACATAGTGTAATTGGTTCTGCATATAATTGTAAGACAATGAAGCAAAATAGCCTATCCAGGGCACTCAACACCATAATTAGTCAGAAGACCGGACATAATGTAAAACTCAGGAAGGATAGGAGAAAACACATAGGAAGGCATTTTGAAAGTGAAGTAAGACAGAGCGTAAGAAAAGTTTTTGATATTTTCAAGTTTAACATGATGATCGGCTTCCTGTAATATTTTCAAATTGCTTAAAAAACAAGCAAAGATTTATTTTGGAACCTTGCTTTTTCTTCTACCACTTTGGGACTAGGTTTATTTCTCCAATATTTAATGGGCAGTGACCTAGGGAGTCTGGAACTGGATCTGGTGCCTTGAAATGAACACTGCTGCATTGCTACTCTGAAAGGAGTCAGGGCCATGTCTACTTCTCTGGTGAAAAATTTTATGTTTTCTCTTTTCAGATAAGGTTAAGAAAACTAAAGATCAGGACAATTAAAATCCCACAGACAAGCTTACAACCAATGACTGCATACCAACTAGACCGATGATTTCTTTTATTACTGACAAATAGAACCCCAACTTCAAATTTTGTCATCTCCTCTACATCATCTTTTCACCCAGTATCTCAGTTCTTGATTCACACTCTCATAATTTTATCAGTGTATTTCTAAATTGCTGCTACTGTAGAGTGGTGATAAGTATACAATTAGAGTGATATTTTTTTTTGCTGGAGAAATAAAATCTGCGCAGTTGTAATGCTTGTGTGATTATACAGAGCAAGATTGTCAAACACACATAAGCTTTAGATGGATAGACATACACACAAGTGTACGCATGTTTATTCTTCATTAAAAATACACATTCTATATGTATATGTGTATTTTTCGCGATGTACTGTTTGTATAATCCTTCCTACTTGACATATGCCTTTTTAATAAGTTATTAAAGGATAAACTAAAGGGATTATGTTAATCTACAAAAATAAACATAAGCATTGATATTAGTTTACCTAGAAAGTAAGTTCTTTGACATATGAAGTTTATTGGTGAAGCTTTTTTGGCTAATAATATATTTATTTGAATTAAAAAATAAATCTTCAGGAAATCTGACTTGAGGCATGTGATTATCTTAAGTTATCATATCACCTATCATGGAAAGAAAGGTGAAATATTAAATATGAGCAATTCTAAAGATTACAACCCTCATTATCATGTTCTTAAGCTACCACGATGGAGGGGAG
Organism: Phocoena phocoena; assembly: GCF_963924675.1. Taxonomy (NCBI): domain Eukaryota; kingdom Metazoa; phylum Chordata; class Mammalia; order Artiodactyla; family Phocoenidae; genus Phocoena; species Phocoena phocoena. The sequence continues at coordinate 107,204,436 of NC_089223.1, read as the reverse complement.
ATGCAATCCTCCATTTAAAATGTTTTGGAATTGAAATAGTTGCATTGAGGTATATTACATGACAATTTCAGAAACTTAATTCTCCATCTAGTTTCTATCACTCTAGAGGCCAGTCTGTCTGCTGCCTCTTCCTTTCTTTTCTTTAAGATACTTATCCTCTATGATTTCACTGCTCAAATACAGGCTCTTCTGACCACTGACGGTTATGACTGAAGTAAATATAACCTTTTATTTTTCCCTCTATCACAGACCACTTAAAGTACTCTTCCTTCAAAATACTCCAACAAATCCTGCTGGTATAGAACCTTATCCTACATTTCTAAATGCTCAAATACTAAATACCAACTGCTTGGAAAATGCATAATTCTATAATGGTCAAAATATTCAGTTCTTTCCCTAAAGTAAAACAGCTCTTATTTTAACCAGTTCTGACATTCTTGATCCTCTTGTAGAGATTTACGGTTCAAAGAAATTAATAACCAAATGTGGGGAAGGGACGCACATTTACTGAAAGTTTACTCTTATGTTCGGCACTTCACATGCTATTTCAGTTAATTATTTCAATGGTACTGTGAGATGACACTCAGAAAGTTCAAGTAATTGCAAAATTCATGAATATTTGAGCTGACCTACCAACGTGATAAGTTCACTTGACTCTAAAACCCATGCTTTGACCAGCAGAAAGCCTGTAGCTTATCAAAGAAAAGAACTATGGATGCTTTAAAACATACATTTAATGGAATTGAGAATCAGGTATCCTGGTTTTGAGTTTATATCTAGAGTTAGAAAAATGGCTTAAACATTAACTTGCATTTTTTTCCTTCAACTATATAGAGCAGCATTTCTCAAACTTTCTTTTTTTCTTTATAACTCCCCTAAGGAGACATTTTAGATTTTTTTTTTTTCTGATTGTCCCCTTCCCCATGAAATTGTAGTATATGTGCATATGTACTGTGAGCCTTTGGAAGGCCACAAAGCATTGTAACAAAAATTTTTGCTCTCTTGGGGGGATATTGCCCCTCTTGAGGCTGCATGATATAGACTATTGCTCTAATCCACCATCACTATTTACAGGAGCAGGCAGAGTGCAACAAGCACAGCTTTGGTGGACTTGGGCTAATCCTTGCCTGGCTTCTGGTTCTATCACTTGTTACCTACAAGAATTGGGGCATGTGACATAACCTCTCTGGGCCCCAGTTTGCTCCTCAGGAAAATGGTATTCCTACCTCATAAAGTTGTCGTGAGAGCTAAAAATGATGTTATCTTTAAAGAGTCTAGAAAGAGCCAGCAAAATTCTCAGTTTTAGCTCCTTTTCTTCCCTTCTATGAAGAATTATCACTAGACTCTACATTTTCCAGGAATAGGGCTTTGGAGCATCAGACTAGAATTTGGGAAACTTGGGTTGTGATACAAAATCTGAACTACCTAAATGTGTTTTTTCTCTGTAAGATGAGAGTGCTCATTTCTAAGTTTATTTTAGGCTTTTCAGTATGTGATTTTGTAATATCACACTACACCCTCCCAGGGGCATAAAAGGATTAATCACATTTAAAAGTGTTATTGGCGCTTTTAATCTCAGTGCCAAAAATATTGCAAGTGTGTTTCCCCCTCCACACATTCTTCAGAACCTGAAGAATGTTAAGAGTTAACGAACCACATATAACCATGGGTGCTACCAGTTAGCCCCCAAAAAGAAATTTTATTTGTACTAAAAACTGTATTCCTTAGCGACTTCCTAGGGATCATTTTTCTGGATACCTAGATGAAAGAAACTAGCCATATTCCTAATTTCACTTTAATTATAGCTGTTATAGGGTGGAAAGATAGATAACATTAGATAATTGGAGCTGAATTTAAAGAATAAAAACCAATTAACAAGTAAACAATTTTTCTGTGTACTAGCGTTAACACCAGTCAGGATTCAGTGCACAGCAGAAAGATCTAAAACTTGAAGGACAAGCAACCTAAGCATTAAAAGTGCTTATGCTTCCCACAGTCACTGAAGAGCTTGCTTAGGTAGTATAGAAAAGGAAGAACGTGGGGATAGTTGAAAGCTCCCCTTGGAATGGAGGTAGTATATTTCCCATGTTTATTTGTGTTTTTATTTATTTGGAATTATTTCAGACAAACAAAAATGTGTAAAGAATACTCTTAACGAACAGCCATGTATCCACAACTGGCTTACCCAAGGGAAACATTACAAACCCAGTCAAAATCCTTCATGGGTCTTTCCCAATTGTAAACCCTTCCTTTCCCTGTAGAGGTATATCCTCTCCTGAATTTGATCTTTATCATTTCCATGCATTTCTTTCTTTCTCCCTTCCTCCCTCCCTCTCTCTCTCTTTCTTTTTTTCTTTCTCTTTTTCTCTCTCTCTTTCTTTCTCTCCCTTTCTTTCTCCCTTTCTTTCTCCTTCTTTCTTTCTCTTTCTCCCTTTCTTTCTCCCTCTTTTTCTTTTTTTCTTTCTCTTTCTTTCTTTCTTTCTTTCTTTCTTTCTCTCTTTCCTTCTTTTTTTTCTCCCTTTCTTTCTTTCAATATGCATATCTCTCAACTATAAGTAGAGTTGTTTGGCATGCTTTACATTTTACAAGACAGATATCACAATGTATGTGTTTTTTCCCCAGTGTTAGGTTTATGTACTCAGTTTATTTTTGAGTACTTTATTTTAACTGGTTAAGTGGTTTTTATATAATTATACACTCTTTTGCATTATGTTATTATTAATTTTATCAAATAATTGATTCATGTTGCATATTTGTAAGTCACTTTCAAGGTGGTGGCCATATAAATATCTTTTGGAATAATTCATAATAAACATATCATTCATAATATATGATCCACCTGTTCATTAGTTTACTGGTAAAATGATATTTAAATGATTTCCTAGTCAAGGACAGTTCTAGGTATCAAAAATTCAGCAGTGAGCAAAACAACTTTGTTCCTCTCTTATGGGCCTTGCAGCCTAATGGGAAGACAAAGCTTAAATTACACAAATAATCCCACACATCAATATATAACACTTTAAACGGAAATCTGTTGATTGCCTTCTATGAATTAAAACAGTTAATCAAATCAGTGAAAATCTTTGCTCCTGCAGGATGCACACTCCAGTTGGGTAGTTGTGGGAGGGCAAGGCAGACATGGAGTAAATGAGATGAGCTAAGAGCGAGCAAGATAGGTAAGCAAAATAAAAAGTACCTTTAAAGGTGACATGCTACGGGGGAAAATAAAGGAGGGAGGGTCTAGGCAGTAAGGGAGGGTTGCAGTCCACAGAAGTCCTCACTTCTGAGAAGATGACATCTGAGTAAGTACATGAAGGAAATGAGGGGAGGTGAGAGACTGAGCAATGTGGGGACACGTGAAGAGCACTCGAGGCAGACTGAATACCAGTACAAGGACCTAAGGTCAGAGCAGTGATCAGCATCATTTTCAAAAGACAGCAACGGGCAGGATAAGAGTGTGTGAAAGGAAGAGCAGTAGGATCGCGATCAGAGAGGGAGAGGGAGTGGTGATGCGGGATTGATTGATTAATGTGCCATTGGAAGTACTTTGGCTTTTACTTGGAGTGAGATATAAAACCATTGGAGGGTTTTAGTGAGAAGATGGCATGATCCTACTTCTGTTTGAATAGAATCACTCTACAGGTTATATTGAAAATAGAATGAACTGGGCATAAGAGCAGAAGCAGGGAGGCCAGTTTATATAATAATCTGGTAAAGGATCATGGTAGCTTAATTCATATAAGTAAGACTGTTCTTTCCCATAAAAAGTTTACAAGGAGAAAAGAAAGCAATAAAGTTATAGTGGTGTGAGGATGTAAGAGAAGATATACTTCTGACATAAATTCAGGTTGCATGGAAAATGATGGGAATGTAATTTTTTGTAAAGTAGGTACTTTGCTATGGGAAAAACATCTTGAAAAATCTAGAAATCAACAAAATTTAGTGTTTCCTCCTCTGTGTTTTCATGGTAGCTTGTGCGAATTACTATGTGAACATCTATCTCACCACCCTTTATTGTAATTGTTTATTTATACATCTGTCTACCCTGTAAAACTGTGGACTCCTTTGGGGAAGGACATAGATGTTGTTAGTCTGCTTTTCATTATTGCTAAAATGGTTCTGGGCATGTAGTAGGCACTTAATAAATTCACATTGAATGAATTCAATGAGTTAAAAGAAAAAGATGTGATTTTTTGCTAGTCTGAGTGAACTAGTCGATATCAGGCATCTCTACTTTCTGTATCTTTTAATAGAGGGTGTTGGTGGCTTGTTGGCTCTGGGCATCTAACTGCTTCCTGGCCTGGAATTGTGGGAATGTACTCAAATATGTTTGCTGTGTTTGTGTATTTGCTATTATCACACAGTGTACCATTATCCCCAGGAATATTACCTTATTGCTGACTTTTTTTTTTTTAAGTACTCTGAAGTACTCTAGGATATGTGCCTGAGAATAAATTGTGTATCTGATCTAACCTGCATCACAGGGAGGGATTAGGACATTTTTCCCTGAGTAGAGGGAGAATTTGTTGGCCAGCTTATGTGAAAAAATTCCATTTCTCAAATGATCCCATCTGCAAATGAAATTCATTATGGTTATTTATCATTTGTTGAGCACAAACTGTGTAGTCAGTGCTATTAAAAAGAAATCTCTCAAACCAAAAAAACTCAAAAACACATGGAGAATGACATGGTCCATGCCTCAGGGCTTAACAATCCATGCCAGGCATAGCATGAAATTCATACATGACAATAGCAGTAAAAGTGACTGCATCTTGGAAGTGATAGGCTCCTGGAGATTATTGTTATGTTTTTATGAGTACAGAGGGCTTACAAAGAAAATCTGTCTGAAAAAACTTATCAAAATGAAAATTTTTTAAATTTAGGAGTAATATTTAAAGAGGAAAGAAGTGGTCAAATGATAGATTGTTAGTTTGACCTGATCCTAGAGTGAACTCAAGTGCTTATCTGTGTGAGGAGGATACTGGTGGGTAAAGAATTGATTTGGGCTAAGAAGACCATATCCACGACTAATCTACAGCATGCATTTCATTACATTTGAATGCATTTCATTCATTCAGTATGACTCTTCATTCTAATAGTGGAGTCATCATAAGTTCTGGTATTTATGAGAAGAGGTGTGATAAAATATTAAACACAAGATAAATCAATTAGAGTAAACTTAGAGAAGAGAATTTTTCCCCTAAATTTCCCTGAGTTTCGATACACATTTAAATGACTCAAATGCAATGGCAGAATGTGTAAGAGATTCCAGACAAATAGCACAAGATTTGGATGAGACATGCAAAAAGATAATGCTGTTTGTCTAAAACAGTAGGGCATTGGAGAGCATTTGTTAAAGTATCATGCTTCGAGAAATTTAAAGAGAGAAATGTACACCTGAAATTTTTTCTAAATCACACAGCTGGGAGAACAGACTTAGAGGCTGAATCAGGCATTTTCCTCATCAGCTTTTGTAGGTTGGAAGCAGAGGCTACAGTCAGATTATCTAAAATATTGTTTAAAAATTATAGTAGATATTCTTAGAATTATTGTCTCAACTCAGTTGCCTCAACACTTGACTTCCATCTCCACTTTCCACACTCAGGTGTTCACCATTACAGAATATTATCATACTGCCAAGCTTTGAACTTGATGTTTAGCTCTCTGATAATATCTTTACAGATTAACTTTTCCCTCCCAATTTGTAATATTCAGGGAGTCTGTTGCTTATATACAACAAAAAAAGACACTCAACTCCTAGGGCACATTCTATCCAATGGGCCACTCCAGCTCAGTAGAATCCTGACCCAATATGGTCACTGTGGTTTGCTATTTTTATGCTACTCCCTGGGACCACCCTAGGTTCCTAGACCCTTAGCTTCTGCTTAACTCTGAATTACCCACGATGCTTGCTGCCACTTCTCTTTCTGATAGAAGGGAAAAGATACAAGAAGAAGCCTTAAGTAGGATGAATTCATAAGAACCACCACCATCTAGATCATTTTTGCTATATTATAAAAATATGTATTTGCTGCTTAGAGAACTTCATACCATTTTTCCTGAACCTTAACTGCCATTAAGCTCCTGATTATAACATTATCTGTTTCCCTCTGCAGGAGAACTTGCCTTCTTTTTCAGAGGTTCAGGTGCCTCAGTTTAAACTCTCAAATCTAATATTGTCTCCATGTTGACTCTTGTCTTCTTAAATATTGGGTGGGACAAAAGGTTCATTCGGTTTTTTCTGTAAGATGGCTCGAGTAGCACTTAATTTTCTTTAACTTCATTCGAAACAATTTTGTTAGATTCTGTGTGACAGCTGTCATGTCAGCATGCATTTTAAAAAGACTTATCAAAATCGGTGAATTTTTTTGCATCCATTTTAATATTGAAGATGGAAGAAAAACAACATTTTCAGCATATTATGCTTTATTATTTCAAGAAAGGTAAAAATGCAACTGAAATGCACAAAAAAATTTGTGCAGTGTATGGAGAAGGTGCTGTGACTGATCGAACGTGTCAAAAGTGGTTTTCAAAGTCTCGTGCTGGAGATTTCTCGCTGGATGATGCTCCACGGTCGGGTAGACCAGTTGAAGTTGATAGCATCAAATCGAAACAGTAATTGAGAACAATCAACGTTATACCACGTGGGAGATAGCCAACATACTCAAAATATCCAAATCAAGCGTTGAAAATCATTTGCACCAGCCTGGTTATGTGAATCGGTTTGATGTTTGGGTTCCACATAAGTTAAGCAAAAAAACCTTCTTGACCGTATTTCTGCATGTGATTCTCTATTGAAACGTAATGAAAACGTTTCGTTTTTAAAACAAATTGTGCTGGGTGATGAAAAGTGGATACTGTACAACAATGTGGAACAGAAGAGATCGTGGGGCAAGCGAAATGAATCACTACCAACCACACCTTCCAAAGAAGGTGATGTTGTGTATATGGTGGGATTGGAAGGGAGTCCTCTATTGTGATCTCCTTCTGGAAAACTAAATGATTCATTCCAACAAGTACTGCTCTCAATTAAACCAACTGAAAGTGGCACTTGACAAAAAGCATCCAGATTTAGTCAACAGAAAGTGCATAATCTTCCATCAGGATAATGCAAGACCTCATGTTTCTTTGATGACCAGGCAAAAACCGTTACAGCTTGGCTGGGAAGTTCTGATTCATCCACTGTATTCACCAGACATTGCACCTTTGGATTTCCATTTATTGCAGTCTTTACAAAATTCTCATAATGGAAAAATATTTCAATTCCCTAGAAGACTGTAAAAGGCATGTGGAACAGTTCTTTGCTCAAAAAGATAAAAAGTTTTGGGAAGATGGAATTATGAAGTTGCCTGAAAACTGGCAGAAGGTAGTGGAACAAAAGGACGAATATGTTGTTCAATAAAGTTCTTGGTGAAAATGAAAAATGTGTTTTTTATTTTTACTTATAAAATGAAGGCACTTTTCGGTCCACCCAATATCTCTTTTCCCTTCAGTTTAGAGAAAAAGTTGTTCTTTTTTGTCTCTAAATATCTCCCCCTGTGTTCTAAAGATTACATCTCTACTCCAGGAGTTCTCCGGTTGCATAATTATTGTACCTCTCTTTGTTCCTCTAATATTTATTTTCTCTACTATATTAGTGTTCAACAAGGGAAGCAGAAAAACTTATATAGGATTTTGACTGTGCAACTGTAGGAGCTGTTAGGTTGAGTGGTCTCTGTAAGCTCTGAAGCTGGAGCTTTAACTTCTCAAGGTAGACAATCGAAGAGGTGGAAGTAAGGTGGGAGAGAGCAAGAATAAGCTGGAAACTGTAAACACAAGCTGGAGTCCATGAGGATGGACCAAAACCTGTGTTAGTTCTTTTCCCTCTAACTTTGGTCGTGTCTTACAGAAGCCAGGGCCATCATCATAGAGTTAAACACTTTTTCCTGGCCCAGAAGTCAGAGAAGCCGAAGTAATATCCATTGTAAGGTGGAGAAGTTGCATACCTGGCTTCTGCCTCGTGTTATATGATAAGCGGTGTGTATGAGCTACAAAATAGCTGCTGCTTCACTTTCATCATCCAAATCTCCATCCATAAGAATCTCTCTTGTGGTCCACTCTGAACAAACATACACAGGAAAGAGAATTCTGGGAAATGTAGTTTTCCAGCAAGTTGACATATTACAAAGCCACCACAATCTACCCTCTGTCAACTTAGCAGCCATATACATTTCCTTAAAACTTACTTAACCTCGGTATAAAGATAATAACAGTAATGTTCTGATTAACATGATTCAGCTATCCCATGTACAACTGATCACATGCCAACCACTTCTCCTCAAAAGGATACAAAGTCCCTTTTGCTTCTCGGGGTCATATTCATTCTTCTCGTAGTTGATTCAGATGCCTTCTTTGACATCCTGTAACTTAAATACTGAGATATAGAGTTAGCTAGTATTAACGTACCTTATGTTAGATAATAAGAGGATGAGAGAGGGTAAGAAAACAAATATATTTGGTGTATATATATGTATTTCGTTATTATATATGTATATAAATGTTACATGTGTTAAGATGCACATGTATATATACATATACAATAAATACATATGCATATAGTATATACACACAAACGTATTCATATAAAATAAGAAGGAAAACCCCATAACTACTATAGTCCTCATTTCTGCAGCTAGTTATGTGGTCATAGCTAGTTATTCCATATTTCTTTGCTCTCAGCAAGCACCTGAGCCAGTTGTGATTCCTTACATGGTAGGGTGACTGAAATGTCCATTCCTGAATCACATGGGTTATTGGCAATCCTGGCTGAATTGGGTTGTTGTAGTTCTCTATTGACTTTAATCACAGGATATGGGAATTGTAGAAGCAACCTTGATGATCTACTGAATTCCGGAAATATTCCTCCCTACCCTCATTGTCATTCTCAAGTTTACCTTGATAATCAGGATCAATCACCCAGCTAGTAGAGTAGCCCCTTTCTTTGCTGGCTAATTCAGTGATAGGAGGAGCCAAAGAGGCCAGATGGAAGTCTCAACTTGTGGCTCAGTGAAATCATTCTTGTGTTCCTTGGTGGAAGCATTTCTCCTTTTGGAGCTAAAATTCTCCAAACCAACAAAACTAAAATTTAAGGAATGAGAAGCAAAAATTTTGCTAGTGGATCATCAGGGATCACTCTCATCTCCACATTTTTTCTAGAGAAAGTTCAATAACTGGTGACTTTATTATTATTATTTTTACTTTTATTGGAGTATAGTTGATTTAAAATGTTGTGTTAGTTTCTACTGTACAGCAAAGTGAATCAGTTATACATATACATATGTATAGAGGCTTTTCCCATATAGGTCATTACAGAGTACTGAGTAGGGTTCCCTGTACTATACAGTAAGTCCTTCTTAGTTATTCATATCCACATCTCGATTCCCGCAGCCATGAATTCTATCAAAAGCAATGGGAGAAATAGCACCATATCACCATATGTTCGATATTGACTTAGAACATATATTACAACCTGGAGAACATTGCTTGAGCCCTCCAAGACATTTTCACCTACCTGGCGCTGTAACTGAGTGTTCCAAAGGCCATTCCACTATTCTATCAAGCCAACTACTTCTGGGTGATGGAAAATATGGTTAAACCAGTGAATTCCATGAGCACTGACCCAGTGCCACACTTAATTTGCTGTGACATGATTTTATTGGTCAGAAGTGATGCTGTGTGGGACACCATAATAGTGAATAAGACATTCTTTTCATCTCTGGATGGTTGTTTTTGGCATAAGAATTGTGTGCAAGGAAGGCAAATTCATATCTAAATTGTCTATTCCAATAAGAAAAAAGTATTACCTCTTCCAAGGTGGAAGTAATTCAATGTAATTATTTGCCCCCAGGTAGCTGGCTGATTACCTAGGTAATGGTGCCATATTAAGAGCTTTGTGTTGGTCTCTACTGTTGGCAAACTGGACACTCAACACTGGCTGTAGCTAGGTTGGCTTTGGTGAGTCAAAGTCCGTGCTGCTGAGCCCAGGCGTAAACTCTATCCCTGCTACCACGGCCCCTCTTTATGGGCCCATTAGGCAATGGCACGAATGACTGGGAAAGGAAGCTGAATGACACCTCCAGAATGGGTCATTCTAACTACCTGATTATTAAAAGCTTTTACTGCAAGCTTTTTCTGTTTTTAACAATCACCCTTTGGTGAGTATTCACATGGGAGACAAAATTTCACGCTCCGTGCCTTCTGGGAGATGTATGTATACATCTTTCCTAGATTTCCTTGTCACCAGTTTTCCGATTGTGATTCTTCCATGTCCCTGACCACCCAGCCAAACTGTCATCCATAGCCCATGTATTAATGCAGATCCATACATACCTCTGGTCGTATTTCCTTCCAGGCAGAATGAACAATCAGATGCACTGCTCAAAATTCTGCCCAATGGGAGGATTTCTGTTCACCACTGTCCTTCAAGGATATCCCAGAAAAGGGCTAGAGGGCTGCAGTTGTACATTTTGGGGGAGTGCCTGTACACTGTGCAGCAAGCCTGAGTTTTTTTTCTTCCCCACTTAACTGTTCATAAGGGACAACCCATGAGGCTGTACGTGTGGGCTGAGATAGAGAGTAGCACCCTCAGATGCGATTTTTGTTGCCTCCAAAATTCGAAGAGGGTTATTAGGCATTCTGCCTTTTTCTTAGCGGTAGGTGAGGCAGGTGCAGCCGCTTATCCTTCACTTTGGAAGGAATGTCTCAACATGGTTCAGATTATGGAATCCCTAGAAATTTCACTGAGGTGTGAGGACCTTGACTTTTTGTAGGATTTATTTCTTACCTTCTGGCACACAAATGTCTTAATGTGTCTAGAGTAATTAATATTTCTTGCTCACAAGGCTCACATCATAATATCATCAATGTAATGGTGCATGATATGGAAGGGAAAAGTGATCAAGGTCCCCTATAACTAAGTTATGACATAGGACCGGAGAGTTGATATACTCCTGAGGTGGAACAATTAAGTTGTATTGCTTACCTGGCCAGCAGTCTTTACTAACAGGTATAGAAAAAAAAAAAGCATTCATAAAATCGATAGCTGCATATCAGGTGCCAGGGGATGTATTGATTTGCTTCAGCAACAAAACCACATCTAGAAGAACAGCTGCCTTTGGATCAACACTTGATAAAGCTTATGATTATCTGCCGTCATTGTCCAAGATCCATCTCTTTTCTGCACAGGCCAAGTACATGGTTGAATGTGGATGAGGTAGGAATGACCACCCCTGCATCTTTCAAGTCCTTGATGGCACTAATCTTTGAAATCTCTCCGGGAATGTGGTATTGCTCCTGACTTACTATTTCTGTAGGTAAAAGCAAATCTAGTGGCTTTCACTTGGCCTTTCTCATCATTATAGACCTTGTTCCACAGGTCAGGGAACCAGTATGTGGATTTTGCCAATTGCTGAGTATGCCTATCCCAAATAAGCATTCTGTATCTGGGAAAATAACCACAGAAGGCTCAGGGACCTGCTATGAGATGGGCCTGAGCTAAAATTTCATTGGTTACCTGATCTTCATAAGCCCCTCCGCTGACTGGTAGACCACACGATCCTGTGCGTGTCTAGGAATTAGTGTCAGTTCAGAGCCAGTATCTGGTAATCCCCTAAAAGTCTGGTTATTTCTCTTTCTCTCATGCACAGTCACACTGCTAAATGGCTGCAGTTCCATTTTGGAAGAGCTGGGAGGAAAATTATCAGTATACACTTCTGACAGCGTAGCAGGGTCCTTCCTCGAGGGGACCCAGACTTCCCTTTATTCAAAGGACTCTGGGTCTGTGATCTGGTTCAAGTTTGGGAACTGGTTGACGGGTTATAACTCTTTGTTTTGGTAATTCAAGTCAGACTTCAGTTCACTAGACCTAGAGCTTTTCTGCTTACATGGATAAAGTAAGCTTTGAGCAGACTGCCATTTATTTCAGTTCTAAGTACACCATGAACAATTATCTAACTCCAAAGATCTTTGTGAGCCAGACTATTCTGATTACTGCTTTGGCTTCACTATTAGAGTAAAATGCTGATCTTGCTTTTGAAAATTAAGTCCTTCCCCTTGGCACCTGCCAGCCTGGAAACTCATTATTCTCTTTGCATTTAGAAATCTCAGTTTGATGGTAGTGGTTTCCAATGTAATTTCTAAGCTACAGAAAAGGGCCATTACAGCGCTCTTTAAGGATGCCAGAGCTCACTTATTCCTCACCGCTATGGCAAAGAGCATGTTCTCTGGTCCCTCATGAGGTGGGTGAGCATAACTTTCATTGATAAATCCGTTCTAATATCCCAATATCCCTAAGCCATTGGATATCTTCCTCTATCGCAGGTTTCAGAGAACTGTAGTCCACGGGTCAAACAAATCCAGCCTACTGCCTGTTTTGTAAATAGTTTTATCAGAATACAGTCTTGCCCATTTATTTACATATTTTCTATATCATGTCACAATGGCAGAGTTGAATAGTTGTGACAGAGACAATATGGCCTGCAAAGTAAAAAAAAAGAAAAAAAGTTATCTGACTCCTTAGGGAGAAAGTTTGCTGGCCTCTGCTTCACAGTCTATAAAGGAAGCTCTGCATTTCAACTTCATTTCGTGTAGAACACCTTCGGGTTTATACTTCAGTCCATCAACGGAGCAAACTGCAGAGCCATTCCTGGCCCCTTTCAAGCTAAAACATCGAATCTAGGATCTCTACTTAATGGGCCCGTATCAATAAATTCATCCCAACTCCTCCATCTTATATGCCTTCCACCTTAATCTTATACCCTTAAGATCCATTCCCACACATTTTACCTGGGTTTCTGTTGATCTAAACTGGAAAACACATGCAGTTCTTTTGCGGTGTATTTCAGCTCCATGGGTAACATTTTGTAAATCACACTTTTGGTCTTGCTGGGACTTGACTCTGGTTATAGGTCTAGAAATTACCCTGCAATTTGGCTTCTACTGTTCTGCCATATTTGACATTGTTGATTAAACTTTTACTTGCATCGATTTCTTGAAATGACTCTTTGTGGTTTTCTTAAATCTTAAATCTCTCGTCACACTCCTTATTTTTTTCTCATGTTCACATTTATTTATAGGTATAGTGACTCATGCATTAATAACAAAGAAGCAGCAATACGATTGCTTTATGGTAGCTAATGTACTTGATGTGATTGCTTCAGGTTAGCCTCGCCTGAACACTAATGAATACATTGTTATAAAATTTTTATGGCATACAATAGGATAGTAATATTCATAATACATTATGGGAAACATATTTTATATTTAAAATTATATTTAAAAAACACATTTACCTATGATGATAGGCTCATGTATAGAGGCTGAGAGAGAGAGAGGTATAATGTACAGTAATGCAATTCTTTGAAAGGAAAGCTATAAAACAGTAATGAAACTAACACATTATTCATTATTAATTTTATATTAAATATCACTCACATATGCCTATGTAAGGATGGACTGTTTAACACAAGTCTTGCACACAATGTTCTATACCATGAATACTTAAGTAATGCTGATATCAAAACATCTCATACAGTTCTTGCCATACGGTTATGAGATTTTCACATGAAGACACACACATATATACACAACAGATAAGTTCAATAACTGCATGGCATGATTATTTACTATTCATTAAGTGGAAGTGGATCATCACAAATGTTTTCGTCCTCATCTTCACGTTGAGTAAGCCTATGAGGAGGAAGAAAAGAAGAGGTTGGTCTTGCTGTGTCAGGGGTGGCAGAGGCAGAAGAGGTGGAGGGGGTGGAAGGGGAGACAGGAAAGGCAGGCATACTTGGTGCAACTTTACGGAAATATATTGTAATTTCTGTCTGACTTTTTGCTTTTCCATTTCTCGAAAAATGTTTCTATATGGTACTAATCCTTCCACAGTTTGCTTTAGTTTTAGTGCCTGTATCACAGAAGGGTTTATGTTGTAAAAGAAGTCAAAAGCAGTCTTGAATAATCAGAACGCTTCTGCCACCTTGTCTAATGTCAATTTGTTTTCTAGCACTGCTTCTTCTATGTCTTCTTCCTCGTTGTCTTCCTGGTTTGGAAGCACTCATCTCCATCTAGTCATGTTTTGTTAATTCCTCTGGTAAAGTGTCTGTTAGCTTTTGAATTTCTCTAGGGCCCATATCTTGAAACCCTTACCCCCGTTTTTGCCTTCTCTGCAATCTCTTTCTTGATTTCCTTGATTAGCTCTGTTGTAAATCCTGTGAAGTCAGGCACAACATCTGGACAGTTTTCTCCCAGAGGAATTTATTGTTTCAGGCTTGATGGCTTTCACGGCTTTTTCTAGAACAATAATGGCATCTTCAGTGGTGTAATCCTTACAGACTTCCGTGGTGATCCCTCTACTGGGGTTCTCTTCCATAGCACTGACAGTCCTTTTCATAGAGTACTGTGTGTAATGAGCCTTAAAAGTCTTTATGACCCCCTGATCCAGAGGCTAAATTAGAGACATTGTGTTTGGGGGCAAGTAGACCACTCTGATGCCTTTGTGTTGAACTCATGGGGTCCTGGGTGGCCAGGGGCATTGTTCAACATCAAAAGAACTTTAAAAGGCCATCCCTTACTGACAAGATTCTTCCTTACTTCAAGGGACAAAGCATTGGTGGAACCAATCCAGCAAAAGGGTTCTCATCCAGGTCTTCTTGTTGTACAACCAAAGACTAGTAGCTGGTGTTTATCTTTTCCTTTCGAGGCTCAGGTGTTTTATAGAGAAGGACAGTCCTGATCGTAAACCTGACTGCACTTGCACCAAAAAGTAGAGTTAGCCTGTCCCTTCCTGCCTTAAATCCTGGTGCTCGCTTCTCTTCCTTACTAATAAATGTCCTTTGTGGAATTCTTTTACCGGAATAGGGCACTTTTGTCTGTATCAGTAAACTGTACAGGCAGATATCTTTCTCCTCAATGATTCTCTTAATGGCATCTGGGAACTTGTCTGCTGCCTCTTGGTCGGCAGAAGTTGCTTCTCATGTTATCTTGATATTTTTAAAGCCAAACCTCTCTCTAAAATTATCAAACCATCCTTTGCTGACATTAACTTCTCCAGATTTAGATCCTTCTCCTTCTTTTTGCTTTAAGGTGTCATAAAATGATTTTGCTTTTTCTTGGAATCACATTAGAATCTATAGGTATGCCTTTCTTACAGCAATCCTGCACCCACATAAAAGCTGCATTTAAAATACGAGATAAAAATGTATTTTGCAAAAAGTACAAGGCTTTTTGCACCTACTTGTATAATTGCAGTGACAGCTTCATGAATTTCCCTTTCTTTTTTTATGATGATCCTTATGCTGGATGCATTTATCTTGAGATGGTGTGCAGCCATAACTGAAGACCTTAATCTATGGTATATATCAAGCAATTTAACCTTTTCTTGCAATGTCATGACTTTTTTCTGTTTGTTGGGAGCACTTCCAGCTTAACTAGTGGCACTTTGTATGGGTCCCATGGTGATATCCAAGATGTATGGTATTGTGCTAAACACACGGAAAAATATTCGAGAACCATGAGAGATCATTTTTAATTGAGATACATGATTTACTGGAGAGACAGACTGCTCACAAGGTGATGATTATTGTCACATGGTATTTTCAGCTGATACAACACTTGAGCTCACCACAATAGCAATAGGAGGTGGCTACAAAATTATTACAGTAGTACAGTATGTGCTACAATTAATTTTATGCAGTTATGGTTTAGTACTACATCTTTATGTTTGTTTACATTTCTCTCAACTGGAAATGGCATTATGTACCATCTGTTAGTGTTTATGTGTAAGTTTTGATAAAGATTAACTTTTTATAACAGATTTGTGTGTGTTTTATGGTAGTGGATGATAAAATAGAGTAGTATGTACATATATTTTATGCATTCGCGGACATACCTTTTAATTTTTTCGATATTTCTAGGCTACATGGTTTGTCTTTGAGTTTTTTCAAATCGTTGCAAATCTCAAAAAAAATTTCCAATATGTTTATTGAAAAAAATCTGTGTATAAGTGGACCCATGCAGTTCAAACTGTGTTGTTCAGTGGTCAACTGTAGTAGCATTTTGTGGAAGGTATCGTGGGGTAGTACTTTAGATCACAGACTCTGTTTCCAGACTTCCTTAGTTCAAAACTCACATCTGACATTTACTAGTTCATTGATCTTGGGCGTGTTTCTTAACATTTTTGCACCAGTTTTCTTGTCCATGGAATGAAGGTGATAATAACAGTACCTACCTCACAAATTTGTTGTGAAGATTAAATTAATTAATAAATTAATAGTTGTGAAGCAGTTAGAATAACGCAGAGTATCAAAAATGTTTGTTATTATTTTGTAATTCTAGCAGACTGGCTATCACAGAAATAAGTTAAAATATTGCTTTAATGCACTTCACAGAAGCATTGGCTTTAGGTCTCTTTGATGAAGTGAAATCTTTCCACTGACTTTTCAGAATTTTTGAATAATTATGTAAAATATAATATTACTTAATTCAGCATATTGTACTCTTCTTCTGAAGGGTTTCCTAGCTCAAACATTTAAAATTACTCATTAAAACTAGCTTCCCGGGACTTCCCTGGTGGTGCAGTGGTTAAGAATCCGCCTGCCAATGCAGGGGACATGGATTCGAGCCCTGGTCCGGGAAGATCCCATATGCCACGGAGCAACTAAGCCCATGCACCACAACTACTAGAGCCTGCCATCTAGAGCCCATGAGCCCACGAGCCACAACTACTGAGCCCCCGTGCCGCAACTACTGAAGCCCACACACCTAGAGCCCGTGCTCCACAACAAGAGAAGGTACCCACATGAGAATGCTGCTCACCACTACAGAGTAACCCCCGCTCTTTGCAACTAGAGAAAAGCCCACGTGCAGCAATGAAGACCCAAAGCAGCCAAAAATAAATAAATTTATAAAAAAAAAACCCCACTAGCTTCCCATTATTTAAACAACTCTTTCATGTAAGAATGTGTATATGTATATATAGTATATATATGCATATATATGTGCGTATATATCCATGTATATGTCTGTGTATGTGTAAGAGAAAGGTTACTATTTATGACTTCTAATCAGACCTAATGCTTACCATAAATGTAAAATGAAATTCTGTGTTTGGGCTATCTCATCATTTACTACCAGCTTAACTGGACTCATGTATGTGGATAAAAGTTGCCTATTTTAAATCTTTGTAGATCTAATACATTTAAAGAGAATACTCATTAGCTTTAAAAAAGGAACGAAAAACCTGGGTGTTTTGTAACTTTTATATCTGCTCTACCACAGAAGCAGCTTATGTTTGGGGACTATATTGCATTTGAATTTTGTGTCTCTAAATGTCAAATAAATGAGCATCAGAGTTTGGTTAAGCAAGGCAATACACATTATTTTTGAAGATATTCATTGTGGTTCAAGTATTTTATGACACATGTCAACATGTTTCCTCATTCAACATCAGTTTATGATATTTATGCCATTGTTATGTGAATTGTGTGGTTGCTCTAAGATGCTTGACATATTTGGTTCCTGATCGGTGGCCAGTGAGGTCAGAACTGTTCCGTTAGTCCAAGTAAGCACATACAAGTGAACTTTTGCCTTGATATTTTTTTAAGTTTTGCAACCACAAAATGTATAAGAGTAATTAGTTATTCCAGAATGTTCATTTCAAGAAGATTATTGCCTGGGGTGGCGGAAGTCCTATGATATTTGGCTGTGGACCAGTTGTGTAATCCCTCAGAAATGTTCTGCATCTTGCATTGGAATACTTTGGAAAGGAGTGGATGCACCTTGAAAAGTAGTTTTTTGTGTGTATGAATCATAAATTCAGTCTTGTTTCAAACCTCAATTCAGATAAACTATGAAAAAAAATGAGCAGTGGGCCAAGATGTTTTTTCAAACATCTTGTGAATGAGCAGTGTTCTGATGAGAAAGTTTCTCTGACATATAATATATTTGATAGATATTTGAATGTGAAACCATTGCTTTTACACCACTCCTCAAATGGTTTCACTTATTTCATATCTTAAAGTTTTTCATTAATAAGGAAAATATACTCAATGCACAACTGAGACACTATGTATTGCTCTATAAATGGTAACTTTCTTTTGCTGTGATTGTGTGTTTATTTTTCATGAGTTGGTGTATTCTTCAAATATTATAGCATATTGTCCAACAAAACCATAGTTGCTGTTCTACACTTCTCACGTTTAATTATGTTTCCTAAGACTCAACTAGTCCTCTTTTTCCTCCACTCTCCCTCAACCCAAATAGCTCTTAATTGTATTCTGTCCACTTAGCCGTCCCTGAGTTTGGATATTTATTTTCTCATTCTTTTACATAATAAAAATAATATAGTAATAATAATATCTAGTTCAGCAAGTATATTTCACTTTTAGTTCCATGGGTTTCAGTGAATTCTATGATTCTTAATCTTGAAGCCACTGTTACCCTTTGACCTCATTTCCTTTCCTATTCATTTCTCATTTTTCTTTTTTTTTTCCTTCACAGCTTTATTTCCTATTAAAGGTACTTTTTCTGAGATTTATCTATAGTAGGTATATACTAAACACTGACTAACTTTCCATTTGCTTTTATTCCATATTTCTTTGTTTCAATAAATCAGTATTGAGTAGATCAGGAAATGAAAATGCTCATTATTGTTTTCTTGATATACATGTTTTGTCTAAAAGTGGGAATAAAATCTGTATTTACTCAGCTGCTCAGATTATTGTTAAACTAAAAAGTTTCTTGAAAAAAATTACTTTAGTAATCTGTACATCTAGGTGATAGAAGTCCCATAGTCTGCCAAAGACAGATTGTGAACTACTAGTGGAAAATAATCATGTCTTATTCATCCTTGTGTTTCACTCTATTACCTCATGAAGAGCTTCACACATTGTAGATAACTTAGAAACTGGCTAAGTAAGTTAATTTATTCTAGTCTGGGGCATTATGATGGGCTGCCAAATATTTCTGCTAAATAAATAATAAACTAATAGATTGACTCTACTATATTTCTTTTGACCAGTGGAGTTGCATGCTCTCAACATAGCATATATCTTTGTTATAGTCAAGACAGTGAGAATTTCTGAAATTTTCACATGGTTCATAGCACTTTGCAGTGAAGTAAAACTGTCATTAACTTAGAGTTGATGCCCTGGATGCCAGACCAAGAAAATGGAGAAATATCTCTATAAACCAGACAACTAGTTTTTTTAGCAATCTAAACATTAAAATTGGAAAATATTTGACCAACAGCTAAAGAATGAGAGTTAGAGTGAACTTCCTAGAATGGATTTGATTTCTGTTGAAGCGATTACTGTTTTTAAACAATGAAGTCCCTAGGACAGCTAGGAATACCTTTGAATTTAATTTAAAACCAGCACATGACAGATTGTATTGCCAGCTATTGCAATGGAAATTTATTTAATATTTTTCTCCAGAAAGATTTTATTTATATAGGACATCTTCCAATCATGGAAGATTATTTAGATAGGTTCTGTAGGAATATACATAGCTATTGTTCAATCAATGGAGTTCCTGGTTTTATTTTTCTTGTGAATTGTTGATGACAGTATCCAGAAATGTTAGTGTTAGGTTTCTATGATTCTGAAATTGCCCAGAATACAAACTTCTCTAATTTAGTGAATTGCAGGAAGAAAATTCATGTTTTCATCCCCAGTAGACTTCGATGTGAATCCTAAACCAGGTTCAGTTTGGAATTCTTACATGTCATTTCATAGAACACATTTTAGTTTTAAGTAAAATGGTTACATGTAACCCTACAAATATTTTCTACTAGTTAAGTGATACTCATGAGAAGAATAAGAGTTATAGTGTTATTTATTTATTAATACTGATATTGTATTGATATTTAATAATAATTGACCCAGTTTATAAACTCTTCTATCTGTTTTACCCTGTACTGCCAATGTCAGTAGGGAATGTTGAGTTACTTTTCTAACAGTACTTGGTGGGGGTGGGGAGGTCTATAAAATGATTTAATTATAGTATCTTTTCAGATTTAATTTGCAACCAGTATCCTGGATTTAGATGGGCACAGTACCAATGTATTGTGTTTGAATGCGTCCCCTTTCCTTCTTATCACAACATAATATACAATGGGAAAGGAACTTGGGGCTGTGCAAAGGGCAAACATTTAAAAATTATAATAAATTTTAATTATTTATTATTAAGTAAATTAATTATCAATTCAATTAATTTAAATTACAATTGTATGAATCCATATCATTAGCAGTGATGAACTTATGACACATTTTGTGACACTCTTATCAGGTGAGCTTAAGCTGTAGTATTTTTACTAAACATAATATTTCTTACAAAAGATAACGCACCTTTTGAGAAAATGACGGCCTATCAGCTCTCCAAAGACAGCTTTTAGGACCACTTTATGAAAGTGGGCAACTTTCAGTTTCCACAAGTCTTCTTGTTCTTGTTTCTGATTCAGGCAAAGAAGAGAAGTTCTCTTTCCATATCTAAACATCTCTAAGTAAGAAAATGTCATTATTAACATTCATTCGGGGCTATGTGAAAGAGGAAGGGAAATGAGAGAAAAAGTATGGAAATGAACCATGGTTTTCTAACCCAAAGGTCTCCTGAGCCTGAGGTAAAGAGCAGAGGAGGAGTCACAGTGGAGCAGCTGATTATAAGGTCTAGGGTAGACTGCTGTGTAGGCAGGAGATGACGAAGCCTGGCTGGATCCCAACAGGGAAACAGAACAGGAGAAAACTGTTGCTGGTGCTGATGCTGAGAAGAAAGGTGGAAAGCAAAGCAGCTGGAGAGAGAAAAAGAAACAGACCCCTCCCCACCATCTCCAATAGGATATTGCAGGTATATTTCATTTTAGCTCCAGTTCCTGAGACATTGGTTATCATTACCATCGGCTTATGAGTGGTTCAGAAGTTAATCATTCACAATAGAAGCCTGAGAGTATTTGATTCTCAGAAAAAAGACTGAGTCTATGAAGTGGAAGCAAACAAACATCAGTTATGTATGTCTTAATAAGTGAAGAAAATCACACAGGGTAGCTCTAGAAATCAAATGTTTGGAAGAATTTCAGGTTTTCCCTGGAAAGTAGGTATATTGATTTACTTAGTTCCTACTTGTGCCAATTATTAAAAGGCAATTGAGATACTACATCCAGTTTTGCTTGAAGGTAACGAACGATGATACTTTATTATATTTACATATGAAAAAAGTTTCTATGCTACAAAACCAGGCAGAACTAATCTCTGCTGTTAGACATTAAGATATCAGGCTATCATGAGGAAGCAGGTGAGTGGCTCTGGGATGTTGAGAATGTTCTGCTTCTCAGTCTGGGTGCTTGGTTACCTGGATAGGTTCCAAGGGGGCTACTGGAACGAAGAGTAGCGGGGGCCACTCTTCGTTGCAGTGCGCGGGCTTCTCATTGCGGTGGCTTCTTTTGTTGTGGAGCACAGGCTCTAGGCACGCGGGCTTCAGTCGTTGCAGCATGCGGGCTCAATAGTTGTGGCACATGGGCTTAGTTGCTCCGCGGCATGTGGGATCTTCCCAGACCAGGGCTCCAACCCGTGTCCCCTGCATTGGCAGGCAGATTCTTAACCACTGCGCCACCAGGGAAGCCCGCATTTCTTTACTAATAGTTCCAAAGTTTCCACTCAGATCTTCCCTGGGCTCAGGGAATATTGGAATTGGAGCCAGTGTGCAGGCAATATTTTAAATTAGGTAAACTATATTGAAGATAGTTCCATTAATTTCTTAAACCCATGTCTGGTAGTGGAAAACAAATTTGCATCTCAGATAGCCTTCCAAAAATGAGATATAGAGTTAGTGATTCCAGTAACTTAGAATGGGATGGTGTGAGGTTTTCCTTCTTTGTTATTATGGATTACTGTTGGGTGGACTTGTGTCTGTTTTAAGTAATCTTGTTGATAGCAAAAAGTACATTGTTTTTAGGGTAGGGGAACCTATATGCAAGTTTTGAGATTTGACAGTTACCTTACAAATATTAATGGCTACCAGTGAATGACAAATCAGTGTTGGAAAGGGTAACGAATCTAATTAAAATGAACAAACTTATCCACAAGTCCAGATCCCTGTAGACAAAAAATAGGATGGAGCAACCAGCAACCAGATGTGTCCATTTTCATTTTCAGCTAACCTAAGAAATAAATGCTTTCCTAAAATTTCCATTGTCAATTTAATGGCAGGTTTAGAAATGCATAGCAACCTGAAGTAGAGAAAACTCAAAATAAAGTGCTTTTTTAATACTAGGGTTTCAGCCTGCAAAACCCACATTTCCAAAAGTCATAATTCTTTGAGGCATAAAATTACAAAATTTATTGTTTATGATTAGGTTATGTAGCAAAAACAAACAAGCAAAAGAAAACAAGAGGCCAACCAAACCAAAAAAGCATACTTGATTTTTAATGTTATATTATATCTTGGCCATAGAGGGTAAAATGAAACTGACCATAAGCAAATATTAATTCTAAAGTTGACACACCACTAAAGTGGAATGGTGCTTCATTAAAGACTTGTTTTCTATGAAAGCCACCAGAGTGTAAGTGCCTTAAAAACAGGGTCTTTGGTGAATGGCTGTATTCCAATACCTGGGAGAATGCCTGGCTTATAGTATGTATTGGACAAGTAATTGGAATCAACAAATAAGTTTAATATCCCAGGTACTTTTGTGGCCACAGTCTAGTGAGAGTCACATAATATCTTAAAAAAAAAAAAAATATATATATATATATATATATATGTATATATATACATATTTAGCAACAAAACTACTGGGTGGGTCAGGGAAATTTAAGCTAAGACTTGTACTGAAAAATAAGTGCACGTTTGCTAGCTGACTGATTGGAGAGGACAATATAAGTAGAAAAATGGGAGGCATAAAGGCATACAAAATATACGGTGCAGGTAGTTTTTATTCTGAAGCACCAAGAGCTTGTTGAGAGATTAAGAGAGGCAAAGACGGAAGGTGGAGGAGCCTGGGTCGTTGAAATGAGGCCAGTTGATGAAGAAAATAGAAAAAACAAAAAAGTTCCACATTATTCTACCATCATTTTTACCCCAATAATTCCTCCCCCCTGCCCCCCACCCCTTACATCTGTGCCCCCAAGTTCTTTGTTCCATCCTGTAACTATGCATGAATTGTCCATCTTCACGTCATGAGCATCCTTTCCACTTGTATTCATTTTTGTTTTCATTTGAACAACACTGTATTTGAATTTCTCTTTTTCATACACATGCTCACCACAAAACAAAAACAGCAACAACAAAAAACTTAGTTTCTTTCTGATATCACACTGTTAACCTTCATTTTCAAGGCACACTCCCTCTGAGAATCCTCCCTGTAGGAATGCAGAGTTTTGCTTTGCTCTTTGAATCAGTTAAATTGTTTTTGTGTAATTTAATTTGTTCATGAAAGTTTTAATTTACTTTTTTCTTTCTTTATTTTTTATGGTCCCCAAGCCATTGAAATCAATCTGTCTTCTGCTTCTGACTTATCTTGTGACCATACTATTCTCTAGGTCTCTCATTTTGTGGAACTGGGCCAGATTTCATCTTGTGCATGGCTTCATAGTTTTCCATTGAAGTATTTATTAATTTTTTAAATCCACTTACCCACAGATGGACACATCTGTCAAGGACTGTACAAACTGGCTTTTCTTCTAGAAATATTACAGATTCAGGTCTTTGCTTCTGGTCTTAATTGGTATGGAGTTGAATTTTGTGTTTGGTGCAAGTTACTGATCTAGATTCTTTACTTTTTTTTTTTTTTTTAACATCTTTATTGGGGTATAATTGCTTTACAATAGTGTGTTAGTTTCTGCTTTATAACAAAGTGAATCAGCTATACATATACATATGCTCCCATGTGTCTTCCCTCTTGCGTCTCCCTCCCTCCCACTCTCCCCATCCCACCCCTCCAGGCTGTCCCAAAGCCCCGAGCTAATATCCCTGTGCCTTGCGGCTGCTTCCCCCTAGCTATCTACCTTACTACGTTTGTTAGTGTGTATATGTCCATGACTCTCTCTCGCCCTGTCAAAACTCACCGTTCCCCCTCCCCATATCCTCAAGTCCATTCTCCAGTAGGTCTGCGCCTCTATTCCTGTCTTATCCCTAGGTTCTTCATGACATTTTTTTCCTTAAATTCCATATATATGTGTTAGCATACGGTATTTGTCTTTTTCTTTCTGACTTACTTCACTCTGTATGACAGACTCTAGGTCTATCCATCTCATTACAAATAACTCAATTTCATTTCTTTTTAAGGCTGAGTAATATTCCATTGTGTATATGTGCCACATCTTCTTTATCCATTCGTCCGATGATGGGCGCTTAGGTTCTTTCCATCTCCGGGCTATTGTAAATAGAACTGCAATGAACATTTTGGTACATGACTCTTTTTGAATTTTGGTTTTCTCAGGGTATATGCCCAGTAGTGGGATTGCTGGGTCATATGGTAATTCTATTTGTAGTTTTTTAAGGAACCTCCATACTGTTCTCCATAGTGGCTGAACCAATTCACATTCCCACCAGCAGTGCAAGAGTGTCCCCTTTTCTCCACAACCTCTCCAGCATTTATTGTTTCTAGACTTTTTGATGATGGCCATTCTGACTGGTGTGAGATGATATCTCATTGTAGTTTTGATTTGCATTTCTCTAATGATTAATGATGTTGAGCATTCTTTCATGTGTTTGTTGGCATTCTGTATATCTTCTTTGGAGAAATGTCTGTTTAGGTCTTCTGCCCATTTTTGGATGGGGTTGTTTGTTTTTTTGTTATTGAGCTGCATGAGCTGCTTGTAAATTTTGGAGATTAATCCTTTGTCAGTTGCTTCATTTGCAAATGTTTTCTCCCATTCTGAGGGTTGTCTTTTGGTCTTGATTATGGTTTCCTTTGCTGTGCAAAAGCTTTGAAGTTTCATTAGGTCCCATTTGTTTATTTTTGTTTTTATTTCCATTACTCTAGGAGGTGGGTCAGAAAGGATCTTGCTGTGATTTATGTCATAGAGTGTTCTGCCTATGTTTTCCTCTAAGAGTTTGATAGTTTCTGGCCTTACATTTAGGTCTTTAATCCATTTTGAGCTTATTTTTGTGTATGGTGTTAGGGAGTGATCTAATCTCATACTTTTACATGTACCTGTCCAGTTTTCCCAGCACCATTTATTGAAGAGGCTGTCATTTCTCCACTGTACATTCCTGCCTCCGTTATCAAAGATAAGGTGTCCATATGTGCGTGGGTTTATCTCTGGGCTTTCTGTCCTGTTCCACTGATCTATCTTTCTGTTTTTGTGCCAGTACCATACTGTCTTGATTACTGTAGCTTTGTAGTATAGTCTGAAGTCAGGGAGCCTGATTCCTCCAGCTCCTTTTTTCGTTCTCAAGATTGCTTTGGCTATTCGGGGTCTTTTGTGTTTCCATACAAATTGCGAAATTTTTTGTTCTAGTTCTGTGAAAAATGCCAGTGGTAGTTTGATAGGGATTGCATTGAATCTGTAGATTGCTTTGGGTAGTAGAGTCATTTTCACAATGTTGATTCTTCCCATCCAAGAACATGGTATATCTCTCCATCTATTTGTATCATCTTTAATTTCTTTCATCAGTGTCTTATAATTTTCTGCATACAGGTCTTTTGTCTCCTTAGGTAGGTTTATTCCTAGATATTTTATTCTTTTTGTTGCAGTGGTAAATGGGAGTGTTTTCTTGATTTCACTTTCAGATTTTTCATCATTAGTATATAGGAATGCCAGAGATTTCTGTGCATTAATTTTGTATCCTGCTACTTTACCAAATTCATTGATTAGCTCTAGTAGTTTTCTGGTAGCATCTTTAGGATTCTCTATGTATAGTATCATGTCATCTGCAAACAGTGACAGCTTTACTTCTTCTTTTCCGATTTGGATTCCTTTTATTTCCTTTTCTTCTCTGATTGCTGTGGCTAAAACTTCCAAAACTATGTTGAATAAGAGTGGTGAGAGTGGGCAACCTTGTCTTGTTCCTGATCTTAGTGGAAATGCTTTCAGTTTTTCACCATTGAGGATGATGTTTGCTGTGGGCTTGTCATATATGGCCTTTATTATGTTGAGGAAAGTTCCCTCTATGCCTACTTTCTGGAGGGTTTTTATCATAAATGGGTGTTGAATTTTGTCGAAAGCTTTCTCTGCATCTATTGAAATGATCATATGGTTTTTCTCCTTCAATTTGTTAATATGGTTTATCACATTGATAGATTTGCGTATATTGAAGAATCCTTGCATTCCTGGAATAAACCCCACTTGATCATGGTGTATGATCCTTTTAATGTGCTGTTGGATTCTGTTTGCTAGTATTTTGTTGAGGATTTTTGCATCTATGTTCATCAGTGATATTGGCCTGTAGTTTTCTTTCTTTGTGACATCCTTGTCTGGTTTTGGTATCAAGGTGATGGTGGCCTCGTAGAAGGAATTTGGGAGTGTTCCTCCCTCTGCTATATTTTGGAAGAGTTCGAGAAGGATAGGTGTTAGCTCTTCTCTAAACGTTTGATAGAATTCACCTGTGAAGCCATCTGGTCCTGGGCTTTTGTTTGTTGGAAGATTTTTAATCACAGTTTCAATTTCAGTGCTTGTGATTGGTCTGTTCATATTTTCTATTTCTTCCTGATTCAGTCTTGGCAGGTTGTGCGTTTCTAAGAATTTGTCCATTTCTTCCAGATTGTCCATTTTATTGGCATAGAGTTGCTTGTAGTAATCTCTCATGATTTTTTTTATTTCTGCAGTGTCAGTTGTTATTTCTCCTTTCTCATTTCTAATTCTATTGATTTGAGTCTTCTCCCTTTTTTTCTTGATGAGTCTGGCTAGTGGTTTATCTATTTTGTTTATCTTCTCAAAGAACCAGCTTTTAGTTTTATTGATCTTTGCTATCGTTTCCTTCATTTCTTTTTCATTTATTTCTGATCTGATTTTTATGATTTCTTTCCTTCTGCTAGCTTTGGGGCTTTTTTGTTCTTCTTTCTCTAATTGCTTGAGGTGCAAGGTTAGGTTGTTTATTCGAGATGTTTCCTGCTTCTTAAGGTGGGCTTGTATTGCTATAAACTTCCCCCTTAGAACTGCTTTTGCTGCATCCCATAGGTTTTGGGTCGTTGTGTCTCCATTGTCATTTGTTTCTAGGTATTTTTTTATTTCCTCTTTGATTTCTTC
The DNA here is from genome assembly GCF_963924675.1 of Phocoena phocoena. NCBI lineage: Eukaryota > Metazoa > Chordata > Mammalia > Artiodactyla > Phocoenidae > Phocoena > Phocoena phocoena. Next base: position 107,177,215 of record NC_089223.1, on the reverse strand, counting down.
AGTGATCACTTCATTATTAAGTAGTGTATTGTTTAGCCTCCATGTGTTTGTATATTTTACAGATCTTTTCCTGTAATTGATATCTAGTCTCATGGCGTTGTGGTCAGAAAAGATACTTGATACAATTTCAATTTTCTTAAATTTACCAAGGCTTGATTTGTGACCCAAGATATGATCTATCCTGGAGAATGTTCCATGAGCACTTGAGAAAAATGTGTATTCTGTTGTTTTTGGATGGAGTGTCCTATAAATATCAATTAAGTCCATCTTGTTTAATGTATCATTTAAAGCTTGTGTTTCCTTATTTATTTTCATTTTGGATGATCTGTCCATGGGTGAAAGTGGGGTGTTAAAGTCCCCTACTAGGAATGTGTTACTGTCAATTTCCCCTTTTATGGCTGTTAGTATTTGCCTTACGTATTGAGGTGCTCCTATGTTGGGTGCATAAATATTTACAATTGTTATATCTTCTTCTTGGATCGATCCCTTGATCATTATGTAGTGTCCTTCTTTATCCCTTTTAATAGTCCTTATTTTAAAGTCTATTTTGTCTGATATGAGAATTGCTACTCCACCTTTCTTTTGGTTTCCATTTGCATGGAATATCTTTTTCCATCCCCTTACTTTCAGTCTGTATGTGTCTCTAGGTCTGAGGTGGGTCTCTTGTAGACAGCATATATAAGGGTCTTGTTTTTGTATCCATTCAGCCAATCTGTGTCTTTTGGTGGGAGCATTTAGTCCATTTACATTTAAGGTAATTATCGATATGTATGTTCCTATTCCCATTTTCTATATTGTTTTGGGTTCGTTATTATAGGTCGTTTCCTTCTTTTGCATTTCTTATCTAGAGAAGTTCCTTTAGCATTTGTTGTAAAGCTGGTTTGGTGGTGCTGAACTCTCTCAGCTTTTGCTTGTCTGTAAAGGTTTTAATTTCTCCATCAAATCTGAATGAGATCCTTGCTGGGTAGAGTAGTCTTGGTTGCAGGTTTTTCTCCTTCATCACTTTCAGTATGTCCTGCCACTCCCTTCTGGCTTGTAGGGTTTCTGCTGAGAGATCAGCTGTTAACCTTATGGGGATTCCCTTGTGTGTTATTTGTTGTTTTTCCCTTGCTGCTTTTAATATGCTTTCTTTGTATTTAATTTTTGATAGTTTGATTAATATGTGTCTTGGCGTATTTCTCCTTGTATTTATCCTGTATGGGACTCTCTGTGCTTCCTGGACTTGATTAACTATTTCCTTTCCCATATTAGGGAAGTTTTCAACTATAATCTCTTCAAATATTTTCTCAGTCCCTTTCTTTTTTTCTTCTTCTTCTGGAACCCCTATAATTCGAATGTTGGTGCGTTTAATGTTGTCCCAGAGGTCTCTGAGACTGTCCTCAGTTCTTTTCATTCTTTTTTCTTTATTCTGCTCTGCAGTAGTTATTTCCACTACTTTATCTTCCAGGTCACTTATCCGTTCTTCTGCCTCAGTTATTCTGCTATTGATCCTATCTAGAGTACTTTTAATTTCATTTATTGCGTTGTTCATCGTTGCTTGTTTCATCTTTAGTTCTTGTAGGTCCTTGTTAACTGTTTCTTGCATTTTGTCCATTCTACTTCCAAGATTTCGGATCATCCTTACTGTCATTATTCTGAATTCTTTTTCAGGTAGATTGCCTATTTCCTCTTCATTTGTTAGGTCTGGTGGGTTTTTATCTTGCTCCTTCATCTGCTGTGTGTTTTTCTGTCTTCTCATTTTGCTTATCTTACTGTGTTTGGAGTCTCCTTTTTGCAGGCTGCACGTTCGTAGTTCCCGTTGTTTTTGATGTCTGTCTCCAGTGGCTAAGGTTGTTTCAGCGGGTTGTGTAGGCTTCCTGGTGGAGGGGACTAGTGCCTGTGTTGTGCTGGATGAGGCTGGATCTTGTCTCTCTAGTGGGCAGGTTCACGTCTGGTGGTGTGTTTTGGGGTGTCTGTGGCCTTGTTATGATTTTAGGCAGCCTCTCTGCTAATGGGTGGGGTTGTGTTCCTGTTTTGCTAGTTGTTTGGCATAGGTTGTCCAGCACTGTGGCTTGCTGGTCGTTGAGTGAAGCTGGGTGCTGGTGTTAAGATGGAGGTCTCTGGGAGATTTCCACCGTTTAATATTAAGTGGAGCTGGGAGGTCTCTTGTTGACCAGTGTCCTGAAGTTGGCTCTCCTACCTCAGAGGCAGAGCCCTGCCTCCTGGGCTAGAGCACCAAGAGCCTTTCATCCACACGGCTCAGAATAAAAGGGAGGAAAAGTAGAGAGAATTATTAGAAGTATGAGGAAAGAAAGAAGGAAAGGAGGAAAGGAAGGAAGGAAGGAAGAAAGAAGCAAAGAAGTAAAGAAAGGAGGGAGGGAGGGAGGAAGGAAGGAAGGAGGGAAAGAAGGAGAAAATGTAGAGAGAATTAGTAGAAGTATGAGGAAAGAAAGAGGGAAAGGAGGAAAGGAAGGAAGGAAGAAAGAAGCAAAGAAGGAAAGAAAGGAGGCAGGGAGGGAGGGAGGAAGGAAGGAAGGAGGGAAAGAAGGAGAAAATGTAGAGAGAATTAGAAGTATGAGGAAAGAAAGAAGGAAAGGAGGAAAGGAAGGAAGGAAGAAAGAAGCAAAGAAGGAAAGAAAGGGAGGGAGGGGGGAAGGAAGGAAGGAAGGAGGGAAAGAAGGAGAAAATGTAGAGAGAATTAGAAGTATGAGGAAAGAAAGAAGGAAAGGAGGAAAGGAAGGAAGGAAGAAAAGCAAAGAAGGAAAGAAAGGAGGGAGGGAGGGAGGGAGGAAGGGAGGAAGGAAGGAGGGAAAGAAGGAAAAAAGGCAGAAAGAAAGAAGATACAGTAAAAATAAAATAAAGTATAATATAGTTATTGTACTAAAAAATATTTAGAAAGAAAAAAAAAAAAAAAAAAAGAACGGATAGAACCCTAGGACAAATGTTGGAAACAAAGCTATACAGAGAAAATCTTACACAGAAGCATACACATATGCGTTCACAAAGAGAGGTAAAGGGGGAAAAATCATAAATCCTGCTCCCAGAGACCACCTCCTCAACCTGGGGTGATTCGCTGTCTAAAGGAGGGAAGGAAGGAAGGAAAGAAAGAAAGAACGAAGGTAACGTACAATAAAGTTATTACAATTAAAATTAATTATTAAGAAAAAAAAATTTTTTTTAAAAAAAACCATGGACGGATAGAGCCCTAGGACAAATGTTGGAAGCAAAGCTATACAGAGAAAATCTTACACAGAAGCATACACATACACGTTCACAAAGAGAGGCAAAGGGGGAAAAATCATAAATCCTGCTCCCAGAGACCACCTCCTCAACCTGGGGTGATTCGTTGTCTAAAGGAGGGAAGGAAGGAAGGAAAGAAAGAAAGAAAGAACGAAGGTAAAGTACAATAAAGTTATTACAATTAAAATTAATTATTAAGAAAAAAAAAATTTTTTTTTTTAAAAAACCATGGACGGATAGAGCCCTAGGACAAATGTTGGAAGCAAAGCTATACAGAGAAAATCTTACACAGAAGCATACACATACACGTTCACAAAGAGAGGCAAAGGGGGAAAAATCATAAATCCTGCTCCCAGAGACCACCCCCTCAACCTGGGGTGATTCGTTGTCTAAAGGAGGGAAGGAGGGAAGGAAAGAAAGAAAGAAAGAACGAAGGTAAAGTTCAATAAAGTTATTACAATTAAAATTAATTATTAAGAAAAAATATTTTTTTTTAAAAAAAAACCATGGACGGATAGAGCCCTAGGACAAATGGTGGAAGCAAGAGTATACAGACAAGATCTCACACAGAAGCATACACGCACACATTCACAAAAAGAGGAAAAGGGAAAAAAATCACAGATCTCGCTCCTAAATTCCCCCTCTTCAATTTGGGATCACTCCCTGTCTATTCAGGTATTCCACAATGCAGGGCTCATCAAGTTGATTGTGGAGCTTCAATCCGCCGCCTCCGCGGCTGCCGGGAGAGACCTCCCCCTCTCCTCCCTGCTCTCACAGCTCACAGGAGCTCAGCTTTGTACCCGGCCCTGCCCCTGCGCGCAGATCGCTGGAGGGCGTCTGTTTTTTTGCTCAGACAGGACGGGGTTAAAGGAGCCGCTGATTCGGGAGCTCCGGCTCACTCAGGCCGGGGGTTGGGGGATGGGGGAAGGCGGGGCACTGCGTGCGGGGCCGGCCTGCGGCGGCAGAGGCAGCGTGACGTTGCGGCAGAGGCCGGCGTGATGTTGCACCAGCCTGAGGCCCGCCGTGCGTTGTCCCGGGGAAGTTGTCCCTGGATCCCGGGAACCTGGCAGTGGCGGGCTGCACAGGCTCCGCGGAAGAGGGGTGTGGAGGGTGACTTGTGCTCGCACACAGGCCCCTTGGTGGCGGCAGCAGCAGCCTTAGCGTCTCCCGCCCGTCTCTGGGGTCCGCGGTTTTAGCCGCGGCTCGCGCCCGTCTCTGGGATTTGCGCTTCCCGCCGCGGCTCGCGCCCGTCTCGGGGGCTCGCGCCCTCAGCCGCAGCTCGCGCCGGTCTCTGGGGTTCGCGCTTTTAGCCGCGGCTCGCGCCCGTCTCTGGAGTTCCTTTATGCAGCGCTCTTAAACCCCTCTCCTCGCGCACCAGGAAACAAAGAGGGAAGAAAAAGTCTCTTGCCTCTTCGGCAGGTGCAGGCTTTTCCCCGAACTCCCTCCCGGCTAGCCGTGGTGCACTAACCCCTTCAGGCTATGTTCAAGCCGCCAACCCCAGTCCTCTCCCTGCGCTCCGTCCAAAACCGAAACCCGAGCCTCAGCTCGCAGCCCCGCCCGCCCCGGCGGGTGAGCAGACAAGCCTCTCGGGTTGGTGAGTGCCGGTCGGCACCGATCGTCTGTGCAGGAATCTCCCCGCTTTGCCCTCCGCACCCGTCGCTGTGCACTACTCCGCGGTCCCGAAACTCCCCCCTCTGCCTCCCGCAGTCTCCGCCCGCGGAGGGGCTTCCTAGTGTGTGGAAACTTTTCCTCCTTCACAGCTCCCTCCCACTGGTGCAGGTGCCGTCCTTATTCTTTTGTCTCTGTTTTTTCTTTTGCCCTACCCAGTTACGTGGGGAGTTTCTTGCCTTTTGGGAGCTCTGAGGTCTTCTGCCAGCCTTCAGTAGGTGTTCTGTAGGAGTTGTTCCACGTGTAGATGTATTTCTGGAGTATCCGTGAGGAGGAAGGCGATCTCCACGTCTTACTCTTCCGCCATCTTCCTTTCTTCCTCTAGATTCTTTACTTTTAAAGGGAATTCTCAAAATAGATACTGATAAAATACAAAGTACTCCCTGGCTGTTTACTACATGACAACGGTAATACAAAAGACACATAAATCAGCATCCTGATTTGTATGTAACACAGGATGAGCAGTGAGGAGACCTTGGTGGATTTTCTATAGACACTGAAAGCCTGAATAATTTCTGTGTTCATTCTTTACCACAATATCTTTCAGTTTTATGAACTGGAGAAAAGTGTACCATATTAAAGGTAGCATTCCCATAGTGTAATTATTTGTGTTGGTGTTCCACTTGTATTCTAAACCTCATCCCCTCTCACCAATTTAAGGATAGCATTTCAGGAATTCTCTTGTTCCTGCATCATAATTTTTAATCTTTCCACTAGCCTGACTTGATATTCACAGAAGCCTAAAATCATCCTGTAATATCTTCCATCTTATAAAAATTCTCTTCACTTATCCTCCTCCAGCCATGACCCCATTTCTCTTTTGCACTTCATAGCAAGTTTCTTCAAAATGATGTTGAAAAGAAGCCAGTCTCCAAGTCATCTTTAATTCTCTCATAAACCCATTCCACTGTTTGAGTACAACTATATCCATATTATCAACATCACCATGACCTCCACATTTTTAAATTCAAAACTAATCTCAGTCTTACGTCATTTGACCAATCAGCAACATGACACTGTATCATTTTTGTGGGAAATACTGTTTTGGGACACTGCTTCTTTTTGGTTCTCCTCCTGTCTTACCTGAAGTTCATTTTGGTTTCCTTTGTTGGCTTCTTATCTAATGTTTTTAATCTCTAAATATTAAAATGCATCAGAGCTCATCCCCAGACCAACTCTTCATCTATACGAACTTTCTAAGTGACTTTATACAGTTTCATGGCCGGATCTCAAATTTATGTTTTTAACCTAACTTCTAGTATGAATGCTAGACTTTGTGTATAGTTGTATATACTACTCTCAACCCCTTACCTTCAGTTGCATGTCCTGTTACATATTTATTGTCTGTCTTCTCTTCAAGAACATAAACTTCATGAGGACAGAGACTATTTTATTGGTTGCTATTCCCAGCTTTTGAAACTGTCTAGCACAGAGTAAGCTCTCAGTTTTGTTGACATGTTACTGCTTTGTCAAATAAAATATATGCCTACACAGTACGTGTTCTAAAGAACCCAGGCCCGTAAGAATGTTTATTTCAATTTTATTATGGAAGCAGGAAGGTGAAGGCAACTTGGGTGTTTATCTCTAAGAGAGTGGATGGAAAAAATATAGCGGATGATCATTATTGATATCAAAAGCATCAGCTTAGATGTTCACATAGTTACATGGATAGATATTAAAAATAATTCTGAGTAAAGACAATGTAAAAATCATAAATATATACATTATATATGTATATAATTGTTCAATTTATGTAAATTAAAAACACATGCACATAAACCAACAATACATTTTGTTAGTATTCATCTAACCAGAAAGGTATACATTATACACATTAGAATGGTTGTTTATGAGAGGAAGGAGAAAGGAGAAAGTTATTTGGTAAAAAATGAAGAGATAAAGGAATGAATGAATAAATGGACAAGGGAGAAATTGTGCTTGGGCCATGGTGATAATGTGCTTTAAGGTGAGAAGTATGACTACCTCATCTGTCTGCAGCTGAAGCACAGCAGAAGGAAATAATGTTGAATAAACAAAAGAGGTGATATAGAGTCTACAAGTGATGGGTAGAGGAGTGGGATAATAAAAAATGTCCCACCGCAAAGTGAAAGAACACTATTTATTCTCTTTGAGTTCCTCCACACAAAATTCAACATCTTGAGAGAGAGAATTTCATGAATCAAGTTTTGGTCACCTACATTATTCTTGACTGTACCAGGTTTTGAGAGGTGAAGACTGGAAAAACAACTCTGAAGGGAAAGTGGGGCAGGATCAAGATTTATCTTCTCACCCTAAGTGCTCACAGACTGGGAAAGATAGCTTCCCAAAGTAAAACCTGGGTGCTGTTAGGAAGGGGGAATGAAGCTACATAGTTGAAAAATAAAACCACTAGAGACCTTATGATACCAAAATTTCCTTACTGATAACAGTTAACAGTGACCCTAGGCAGTTGTTGAATGGAATCCTTCTTGAAAAATTCAATATTATTTGCCCTTGAAAAAAAATGGTACCAAAAGAGTTTCTAGTTTCCAACTATAAGTTGCATTGAGAGCTGCCTGAAATAATCTAAAGTAACAAAAATGATAATTTATATTCAGTTAGTGGAAACCAGGGGTACAGAAACCAGTGCATAGTTGAAACTGTTGCCAGCTAAAAGGACCCCAAGAAAACACACATACATGCAGCCTCTCTCCCTCCCTCCCTCCCTCCCTCCCTCTCTCTCTCTCTCTCTCTCTCCCTCCCTCCCTCCCTCCCTCTCTCTCTCTCTCTCTCTCCCTCACACACACACACACACACACACACACTCACAATTTCACTAGGTTAATAGAATAGCCAAGTTTGTAATCATGTGCAATCTTAAGCTAATATTTTATTCTATGCATGTGTTTTCTTTTTATGGGAGGCGTAAATCTTTCAGAGCATAATTTTTTTCTTGTACAGTAGGCACCATTTTCCCGATTTTAATGAAATGATGACACCACTGATGTTTAAAACTCAAACCCTTTATTGTGGAACTATATTTTTACATTGCTTCTCTTGTTTTTCTATCTTGAAATTTTTAGGATTTTATGTAGTTATTTATTGGCATCTTTCCTAGGATATTTGGGGAGAAGAAACATAAGAAGGGAATGGAGATTAAAACAAGACTTTTAAACTCCTAATAGAGACTTTTTAGAGGAGGTAGAACCCAAGAATTCATTCTTTCACTTATTTATCAAACACTTTCTAAGCATCTACTCTGTGCCAAGCGTTGAGTTACGCATGCTGGGTAATAGAAGAATGTAAGGCTTTAAAAATCTTTTCTAGACACTATATGTCTATATTTATCTAAGTATATGTCTGTCTATCTATTGATCTATCAATATAGCTCCAGTAACATAGATCATCAACAGCTCTATGCTTTATAGCTCAGTCCTTGTTAACGCAGTTGGGAAAAAAAATCCCATGATATCCTTAGATTTTGGATATTGAAGTCTCAACAGACTTTCCTCCTGATTTCCATTCTTTAATTTTTTAAAATTAGAATCTTTCCAAGCACTATTTCTACTCACTATGTGCCGTTATTCTCTTCAGTTGCTTTGGCAAAGCAAATCAAAGAAGTATCAGCCATTCCAGGCTTTAGTCTGAACAGATTGTCTGAATCTTCCACCTGATTGTCAGAGAGGAATGCAGGTTGCCTGCTTACCGAGCACCAGGATGCCACTCAATGACAGAACGTTGCCCTTGGGCTTTGAAATTAGGGCACCTGGAACTCCACAGATAATCACTGAACAGACTCTCAGAGACCACAAATAACCCCCTGGTCCTCTCCTCCTTCTGTTTACTTGCCTCTGAGTTATTCCATTACTTTATGTGATTTCTGACACCAAGCATCCATTCCTGTGATGCTGTGACCCTTGCCAAGTTAAGATAAGTGTCTTCAGAGACAGCTATTTTGCAACGTTCCATTTTAGGTAAAGCTGATATTTGCTTTAGGACTTTTTTGTGGGAAGGTCAATATCATTTAGCTTGTTATATTCTTTTATTTATCAATTGGTTTGTTCTGAGCTTAGGGATGGCACAGTTCCATCTGGCCTTAGCATCCTTCCAACCTGGGAATCTGTGTGTCTCATGGAATACAGAGCTGAGCTGGATGTGTTCCTTTCTTTAAAAATAGCTGCATTCTGGGCATAGATTACTATGGGAACATTTTTGGACATTTCACATTCCTCTCCAGTGGGTACCAGAAAGTCATGGCCGCAAAGGCTTGCCAAGAACAGCTAACGAGTATCCACATTCCAGCCCAGAGGTGCTGTTCTTAGCATTATTTGGCTTGTTCTCTGTGTTTCCCTCACTGGTTGTCATAAAGTATTCTGAAGCTATTCTAAGCATACTCTGTTTTCACAATGCCCTTCCATGAGCCTTAGGTGACATGAGGCATGTCACCATGAGGCAATGGTGAGAGGTGAAACAATTATTATTAGTTTGCTTCTTTATTTACTTTATAAGCCTATAGGCTTTGGCTTATGTTTAGGAGTTATTTATATAATGTTATTACTCAAGAATCTCCCTTTAATTGTTTAAAGAACAGAATGAGTGCTCAATCATCCAAAGACATTATGATATTAAAAGAACAAGCCTTGATCTGAAATTTCAACTGTATAAGTCAAATGGAGGTTTCATTCATTTAGGCCAGTGTCCTCAAATTGCTTTCTTAAAACAATGTGTTCTTCACCTATCAAAGCTATTTAAAATATTAAAGGGAACTGTATACCATCTCACATCTATCTGTCTTTCTCTCTCTCTCTCTCTCTCTCTCTGGTTTGCTATTCCTTTGTATTTTCCACCTGCATATATTTTCATAGAGTTATATGAAATTTTATAAGCAGCTTGAATAAATCACCTAGAATTTTTCTATCAGGATTATGGCCAGAATAACTTCTCCAACTACCACTTGTACCATACTCTCACCTCTAACATCATATACCTGAATACATCAAAACAATGTGAGGTATTTCCCCTACAGATCCAGGAAGACTTTTTTTTCAGGTCTTTTTTGTTGTTGTTGTTGAGCATGGGCAGAGGATATTTACTGATGTGAAGATATCAGAATACTGTTGTTTTTTTATTGCTTTAATAAAATAGAAGCTATGCTCACTAGGGTCAGAGTAGGTCTCCCTTGGAGACCATGTGCTGTCCTAATAAATTTAAAAATTGGAAGAAACTTCAAGGCACACAAAAACAGTGACAGATTCCAACAACTTTACCCAGAGTTCTAGCCACAAGCAGAAATGCTGCAATATCCAGTATGGTGGTCTGGTTCTAATAAAACTAAGCCATCAGTCAACAGATATTTTTCTCACTGTCCCCAAAGTTTTATCTCACTAAACAACTTTTTGGCTATTCCTTAATTCTTGATCTCCAAAATATGTGTCTGTAATAGACTGAGTGATTAGAACCATTTATCCTTTTTATCTTTGTATAATTTTCTGCACTTTTGTATACTTACATTTAGGGAAACCATGCTGACAAATGACTTCTTATTACAGACTGCTTCTGTGGACTCACCAAGGATTGCGGTTGTTAGTGTTTTCGGTTTCGTTTTGCTTTTTTTTTTTTTAATCTTTGCAGTGCATTGTGGTTGGTCACTGAGCCTTGAAACAAGTGGTAGGTGCAGTTTTAAAGTCTCCACAGCCTCCTAAAACAGCTGTAACTCAGAACTCTGTATACACTTCTTGTACAATCAAAAGAACAATGACCCGAGTGCTACTCTTAAGGCAGGTGTTCCAACACAAAGAAGAAACTAGTGATGGCTGATAACTCATCCTCTCTGAACAAATGTGCTCAGGTCTTCTGTAGTTAAAGAAGACTTTCCTTTGACCGATTCTGTCCTCTCTTGGACCATCCAGGCTCTACATCCTGACCATCCATTCATTTCTAATTCCTTAGACTATGGTTTTTACACTGTTCATAGCAGGGTTGCCACTCATCTGTGTCCACTTTGCTAAGTTCACCTCAGTCCCATATCTCTAATTGTCTGCTTCTTCAATGATTATTTAGTGATAACTTCAGCCATAATTTTTCTAGCCCCAGACTCATATTTTCTCTAAAATTGCCTTGTTCCTAAGATTACCTTATTTACTATTCCTCTGTTAGGTTGGATATGACTTTTCAACATTGTTCTACTCCATCCTCCAATCTTTCCCAGCTTTTTTCTAACTACACACACAGACTATTTATTAACATAAGACACAACAAAAATGACGAGCAAAGCAAAACAAAATAAAATAACATACTCTTATTTTAAAAATTAACTGTTCTTCTAGGTAGAATGTGAACTTCTTGAGGGCATAGGCTTAGATCCACTTCCTTAACATTTAGCACAATAAATATTTGTTGAGAATTCATCATCTTCATGTTTTTATCTCCTGACATATAATGATTAATGCACATTAAAACAATTCTACAGTCTTTAGGTTAATTTAGCAGAGGTTATTAACATTTTTAACATCAGAATGGTTTTGAGAATCTAAAGAAAACGATGTGCTCTCTCAGGAAAACAAGGGCCTGTGAGCACACACACACACACACACACACACACACACACAACCTTACCTCTCTATCCCTTTCTGTCTCGCTGTCTCTCTCTCTCTCACACACACACACACACACACACACACATGCACACAGTTACACACACTATTATTGCATACACTTTTTAATTAATTAATTAATTTTAAACATCTTTATTAGAGTATTGCATACACTTTTAAAGCATTCCTGGATGCTCTGGGGTACAGCTATGGATGCCAAGTTAAAGGTTACAGCCCAGTGGTTTTTATAGATAATATTTCAGTGTTATTTTTGTGGGAATGTTAAATAATGACGTCAGGAAAGAAATGAGAACACTATAGAGAGGGAGAAAGGCATGGCATAAGGGAATGAAATGTAGGGGTAAAAATAGGGGAAGCAAGGGGAATAGGTGGTAAGAGATAAAAGGACTAGAGGTGGCACAAAGTGGTCATGAAACATTGTTGATTCTCTAGGATCAAAGAGTTTCAGGATTTACGCTGAGGTTTGAACTGAGCTTTAGACTGTGAAGGGGACCATGGTACAAAGCAAGTTAATGGCACCCTCTACCCTCTGGGCCCTATGAGCCCAGAGAGAACAATTCCTTGCAGATGTTATAAGTGATCAGTTTTCATTCTGGGATCATTGGATCTTAAGTCTGACTCTCATGAAGAAGGACTAGGAATATGGAGACACTATCAAGTCTGGGAGGATGACTCAACATTGAGTCATAGTGACATGTGGGCTTTGGGAGAGGAAAACAGGGGTGTCTATCACCCAAGAAGTTTACTCCCTGCATTCCATCCTTTCAGGTCTAACTGGAGTTAGAAAGAGGCTTCAGATGTAATAACCATTGGACCAGTTTTATATTCTTATAGTAATGAGAGTAATTGTAAATGCTTATTGAGAATTTATAAACCAGAAGCTAGGCTGAGTGCCTCACATGGATTATTTCATCGAATCCTCACAATAACTCTAGAATGTAAGAAAAATTATTTTTCCCATTGTGTGAATGGAAAACCAGGGATGGAAGAGATGAAATAGTTTGCCAAGGTCACAGAGCCAAGAGGTTCATGGCTTGGACCCACAGTGTCTGACATCAGGTTTAGCTTTCTTAACCACAACTTTAAACAGACTTGAGACAGAGTTGCTGTAGCAGGGGCTGCTAATGGTAGATGGAAGAGTGAGATAACTGGCCTTAACACCCTCTAGCCAAGGAGATGTTAGTGATATAGTTGATTTCTTCTTCTCAAATTTTGAACAGCTGTGAGGTGTTTAGACTTCTGAGCCCAGTATCAGTATGTATAAATAACCCTAACTTGATCCCCTTTGATTTTATTTTTGGATGTCATAGCTTTGTCCTTTCTTTATTTTAGCTAAGCCTCTATTGCGTGTCCCCTGAGTAGCAGAACGATCCATTTCAGGAGCATATTTTACACGATGCTGACACCAGCTGCTCCATGGAGACCTTCGGGTTCCTGCCAGAGAGTAATTGGCACCCAGGAGCAGACAGGCTCCAAAGCACCAAAAAGTGAACATGTTTCACAATAAGTCTTTATCTCACCATGAAAAAAGAAATTGTGAAAAGTCTGAGCACCTATTCTCTAAACACACACAAAAAAATTTATTATGCTAAAACATAACTGCCAAAAATGAGGACAACAATGCTGATTATTCAAACTTCTTTAATATCCAGTGCTGGTGATTTAAGATATTCAGTTAGTATTCATTCAGTCAATAGACATTTCTGAGCACTTTCTGTATGTTAGGGCATATTCTAGGAATACAGCCGTAAACAAAGACAGGCATAAATTCGCACCTTAATGGAGCATACATTGTGGATATAAACAGGCTTGAAAGAAGCAGAGAAAGTGGGGAAAAAGAGATCTATCATTTACCTCTTTTAAGGTTCCAAACATTCCCCTGCATTAGGAAATTATACTTTTGGTGTCAGTTGATTGTGATGATAGTTCCTATAGATTCGGAAACGTTTTATTTATATTTTCGCAGTCATAATTACATGTCTATGCATCAGAAATAGTCACACAAGGGCATGTGAGATATCTTGATTTTTGTTTAAAGAAATTCTTGGTTTCTACATGGGTTGGTTTTTCTCTTGTGCAAATTTCCCCCATTGGTCCAAGACCACAGTTGAGGTGACTAAATTAGATGATCTCTGGAGATTCAGTCCAGGTCTGAGGGTGGAGCGCTGTCTTGGGAAAACTGCTAGATAGTTCCTGTTACAAGATGTTTCTAAAAAGCAGGACATCTCTCATTGGACTCATATTTCCTATATTAGAATATTTTTAGATAATTCAGCACATTTTCCTGAATCTTAAAATTACTAGAGTGTGAAAGGGTTCCTGAAATTTATTTTGCCTTTGTTCTATATTAGACAATTCTTTCCAAAATGGTCTCATAAATAATTCCTTTAATTTTCTTTTTTCTCATTTAAAAGGAATGCAGTTGAAGCCTTTTTACTTTTGTAACCAAGAAGAGTTAGACCTTACTATGCCTAATAAAAATGCATTACTATGTTCAGTATAATTCTGATAGAGTTTATGGTAAAAATAATACTTTAAAATAGGAGAAAATAGCTAACCTTATATCAGTTTTCTTGTATTTATCAGATTCTTGAAGAAAATCATACGAATGTTCAGACAATTTCTTGAAAATTTGAAAATAAAATAACATAGACTGAATCACCTTGCTTTGCATATAATGTCTGATAAATCGTTATACCCTCCCTAAATCTCTCCAGGTGGATTATTTCCATAGTGCTTCAGAGTGATGATTGACTTTCAAATTCCTATCTCAATAAAGTCAATTCAATAACACTCACTAAGTTTTAAATCTCATGCAGCAGAAAAACATTGGTATTATCTTGTGCTTTATTGGGTGCAGACAGGTTTCCACTTAGAGTATTTCCATCTTTTTGAGAATTCACTTTTATAGAAGAGATCTGAGATGGACTTTAGGATTATTTGGAATGAAAAGATGTTTCTATAAAACTGTATATTATCAACCTGGCCTTTTAGATGAACTTGAAGTATTGTGCAACTAGAAAGTTTGATCTAATTGATTATACACAATATAACTGAAAACTAGGGAGCAGTAGCAGTTTCTACTTGAATCCCAACTATTAAATAAGCTTTAGGATTTTGCCCTTATTTAATCATTGGTTTCAATTCCTTGTCTTAGGACTGAGAGGAAGGAAAGGAAGAGAGCGCTGGAGACGTTAATCTAATACCAACTACAGGAACTTCCCTGGTGGTCCAATGGTTAAGACTCTGTGCTTCCAATGCAGGGGGCACGGGTTCAATCCCTGGTCAGGGGACTAAGATCCCATATGCCGTGTGGCATGGCCAAAAGAAAAGAAAAAAAAAAAAAACTACAACTGAATCTGAAAAAATTAGGTCAAAAAGGAAGTAAGGGCAAATTCAAAATCGTTAATGAAATACTTTCACTGGCACAGAGTTCTGTTTTAGATGATACAAAAAAGATGTAAAAAATAAGTTCCTTCTCTTTCAAAAGTTTACTACAATCTTATATCTATATGGTGGTTGAAATGACAGAAATTCATAGAGAAAAATGTCAAATATTTATTAATTCTTATTAGATTCCTAGACCTGTTATTTAACTATTAACAAGAACAAAAGACTTCTTAGGAGCTAAAGGAGAAAGAAAAGAGGGAAAAGTTGAATCTGACGATTCTTGTGTCAGTTAGCTAAAGAATATATAAAGAAAATCTTTAAAGCAATTAAGGAGTAAATAGAGTACCTACAAATTAATGGCAGAGTGAGCATAAACATCTCAACAATAGCAGTAGAAACTTAAACGTAGTGGTATGATATCTTTTAAAAGTCCTGAGAGAAAATATTCCTAACTTAGAGTTTTATACCCAGCAAAACTATTATTCAGAGACAAAAGAGAAAAAAATTAAAAGAGAAACACTGAAAGAATATACAATCCTCAGAGTCTTTCTGAAAGGACATGTATAATTTGCATTTTCTAAAAAAAGGAATCTAATTGTAGGAGAAAGGTTTGAGAAGCAAGTAGCAATAGCAAGCAAAGATACTGGTAAATCTAAACAAGCATTGGCTATAAATGATAATGAAAAATAGTAGGAAGATGATGATGATGACGATAATAACTGGGGATTCAAAATCAATGTCAGATTTAAAGGCTAGGCAATAATAAAATGTGTGAAGCTGAAGTAAAATCATTTTAAGGTGCTTTTATTAACTAGGAAGGAAAGACACTTTAGAGATGCAATCAGCAAAATCCAAACGGTGTGAATCTCTGCAGGATCTCTGGAGTCAAAACGCCTGGGTTCCCCACTTGATAGCTTTGTGACCTTGGATGACTTATTAGATGCTCTATTCCTCAGTTTCTTTATATGTAAAATAAAGTTGATGATAACAGTACCTATTTCATAGCATTATTATAATGAGTTTGAGGCATATAAAGCATTTAAAAGAGAGTCTGACACTATGAGAGTATCATCATGTATATATAAATTCACAAGTAGAGGTTTGATTAAGATTAGTTATAATGGACTTTAAGGTCACTGTAGGTTCTTGAATAAGAGTGTGATATAATATGTGGGCATATAACATGCCTACGTATGAGGGGCACTAGAAAAATACCAACCGTATCTTTCTTAGTTTCAACACCTGAGGCAAATTAGATGTTTTACCTTTATTCTCAGATTTCACAGAGTGGCGTCCTTGTTTTATGTCACTTTTTCCACTTAGACAGTGAAATTAGAACTAAAGATAAGTTTGAAGCAAATAATGTGATACCTTTATGAGGTAGGTTTTTTGTGTTTTGTATTTTTTTTGTACTTTTTTTTGTATTGTGTGAAATAACACACATTAATAACTATATATTTTTTATATCTTTTCCTAAACCTATTTTAACAGAAAGAGCATCTAGATTACAGGGCTGCATCAAAATGAGTTGACATATGTTGCCATCATGTTGTGTACTGTCTCCTTTGGAATGAATTTCCATGTTTTTCTTCTCCAATTATATTATATTCACTGTAATCGTTGCTCTTGGAAAGAACAAGGCACATTCCAGTCATAATGGCTCACATCTTAAATAAAAATTTTAATCTCTTTTATATTTTTAAAGGTATTTACTCAGATAATCAGGGAGAAAGGAGGTAAAGATGGATAGCTGTCCATAGCTAGAGGGTATTTCAGTTGGAAGGAGCTCACTTTTTAGAAAGAAGATCCCCTTGATTGGACCTAAACTTGAGGCACTTCTCACCTAAAATGATGTAGAAATTGCTTGTGCCCACCTGTTGTCTCTTCCTATTTTCTTTTCTGACCTCTCTTTTCTTGTTCTGAGGGCTGGGAATGGGGGGCTGCAATTCTCCTTGTTGGCAGGTGCTGGGACTCTCTGCTCTCTAATGTAACTTTTAGTGATGTAGTAGCATTGGGAGTTTACATTGTTCACCTATGGTTATTTCGACATGGTCTTCCAGGGCAATCTCTAAAACTGCCTCCTCATTTGGTCTTGAGGGATGGATTCCCTGGGGATCACACTTTAACATGCCAATGGCACCCATTGTGTAGCCCTGGCTCTGGTTCTGAAGGGTGTTTTAAGTCGAACAAAATAATTCCATCGGGCTCTTTGATCTGATCCCATTTGGTCAGCTGGGAAAGTGAGCTCGCTCTCTCCACTCCTCTGAACCTCCAGGTTGGCTGCTGGCCCTCTAATGTGGTCTACTAATGCTGCAGGGTTCTAGCTCTCCACAGCTGCTTACACTGGCATTGGCCCCCATTCTGGCGTGCTGATTTATCTCTGCTGGCACTGGCCCCATTCCTCTGGCTTTTGTTCTCGGCAGTGCTGCTGAGTTTTTCCCCTGACTCCTGGTGAACTCCCAAATGCCTCAGGAAGGCTCAGATATAATCACATTTCAACTGCTGCCCCAATATGAAGTACCAGTTAAACTGAGATGAAAAAGAAGGAATCGGCTCTCAGATAGAAAGCTGAAACCAACATTTACTCATCTCTGAGCCATGGTAGCAGGAAGAAAATGACACACACTTTGAGGTTTAGATTCTAAGTTATAGCTTAGAGTGGTGAGGAGATTTGTTTTAGTGTGTGTGTAGAGTCAGTATGAGCTTTCATCTTTACGTTGTTAGGAATTGCTTGGAATTACTTATGAAAGAGTTGCTGAAAGACCCCCTAAACAATGGGGAGTTAAATCCTATCGCTGAGGATATACTAAAACAGAAAAAAAAATTATAAAGCACCATGTATGAAAATCCCTTTCCCAATCCCCTCCAAAAAAAAAAAAAAAGTCTCTTTTTTTCCCCACCACAGCAGATCTTATTCTAGTGCAAATCCATTTGTCAGAGACTGAATATACTCTACTGTACTTCAGCAAGGGATGACATATGCCACATGGTCTTTTGACAGTATTAGAATATCTGGTCAACCACAGGCCTCCATACTGTGGCTCTACAAAGCAAGCAGGTCACTTGAGGGAATTAGAGATGAACTGCCAATGACTGAACTTGGAAATGGAAGGTTTAAAAGAGAGGCAGAAACTTACCATTCACTTGGTTTCTGGCTTTTCTCACTAAGGTTGATTGTGTGGTATTTTGTTTTTTCTTCATGAACTTGAGTTTAAACAATCATGAGGAACTGTCACTACTTTTTAACATCACTAGCTAGTTAAAGTCAGTATGGTTAAGAAGCAAGGTGTACTAATGGCAAATAAAATCCTATTTTCGTATAAAAATGCTACTGAAAACATTCTGTTCAAAGAAGGAACTCAGAATTGTCCAGTGAAAAGAGGAAACAATGAAATGAGGAAACATTGAAAAGAGGAAACAGTCTTTGGGATATAAATGAAAAGAGGAAACAATCTTTGGGATATAATTGAATCAGTTATCAGAGGAAAATCTATAGCATTAAATAACTATATCAATAAAAATTAAATGGATTAAACACCCAGTTAAAAAAGCTAGAAAAGCAACAATGTAAATCAAAAGAAAGCATAAAGAAAGAATTAATATAAATAAAAACAGAAATTAGTGAGTTAGAAAACAAAAAATAGTTCTAAAATAACATCAACCGATGCGAGGAATGCAAAATCAAACAACACTGAGATGCTATCTTTGTTCTACCTGACTATCAAACACTCAGTTCTGACAACTTTTTTTTTCAAGGCTACTACAAATACAGAATGGCACAACCCCTATGAAAGGAAATTTAACAATGCTTAGCAAAAGTATGTATTTATTTACTTTTGGATGCTGCAAACATCCCACTTGTAAGAATCTATCCCTATAATACATTGGCAAAGTACAAAAAGATTTATGCATAAAGCTATTAATTGTAACACACTTTATACTAACAAAGGATTGGAAAGAATCCAAATGTTCATGGTGGAATGAATTTCCATTTGTCAGCACAGTAGAGTAATATGCAAGTGTAAGAAGGAATATAAAAATCTCAATACAGTACTATGAGTGATGTCCAGGGATATATTGCTAAAGGAAAACAGAAAAATGGAGAAGAGTGTGTATGGCATGTTACTAACTTTCTTAGAAGTGGAAACAATATTGGTTACATGTAAAAATGGAAAATAAGCCATAAAAAAGGAATATGTGCCTAGTGGGTCACTTTTGGTAAGCAGAACTGTGCCACAGGATGAAGAGAGAGAGCATAGGCTAGAGGTGACACGGATGAACTCCTTTGAATATACTTTAAGTATTTGACTTTGGAACAATGTTAATATTTTATGTAATTAAAATATAAAATTAAACACTTGCAAGTCCCTTAATATCAAAAAAAAAAAAAAAAAGAAAATGATACAAATGAAACTGTGCATCCAGTTGGTTGCTGCTATTGTGTGAGGGTGTGGTGGTACACACACAGAAGGACTCTTCTAAGTGACTTTAAAACACAGTAATTTGTATTTTCTTAGTGGACTATGTTATAGAAATAAGAGCAAAATAATTTCAGTATCTGTTTTTGGTAATCATATTTTTAGTAGTAGGTTGATATTACTGTATGTGATATAATGTATATTGTGGGATAGAACAGATATTGACGTTAAAAAGTGAGTTTTATGGTGTGGTAAGAGAAGATACAGATGTAATATATGTGAATTGAAAAAAATCAATATGAACTCAATAGATATTTTATCTTTCTTAAAATACATGTTTTCTATATTTTCCCCACTGAAATGTCCCAAAACTCGATAGCATGGAAACCCCTTATGCCAAGATTGTACTCTCTGAATACAATTTTCCATTAATAGGAACTAGGATTCTTGGAGAAAAGAACGATTTCAGCTGAGGGTGGAAATGTACAGATAAACCTGGAACATCTTGTCATACCAGGAACAAGGAAACTATTATAGACTACAGGGGTTGCATTAAAAGGATTCAAAAATCAACTTGAATAATCTCCCACTGGCTGAAGATGGGACTCTTTAATATTAATAAGGATAATAACTGCGATGGATCGAAACATATATCTGTTTAGATCTGTGAATTCGTAACAATACTTTATAAAAAACCCTTAAATGCTTTTGGAGGCTATTAGGAAAGTAACTCATTATTTTGAGTATTCATGTCATTAATTTCTATTTTTATCTATATTAATCCTTTATGCTTTCTTTCTTTCTTTTTTTTTTTTAGTTCTTTTTTAAATTGAATTATGGTTGATTTACAATGTTGTGTTAGTTTCTGTTGTACAGCAAAGAGATTCAGTTTTATATAGATAATGTGTATATATATATATATATATGTATAGATATATATATTCTTTTTCATTTTCTTTTCCATTATAGTTTGTTACCAGGATATTGAATATAGTTCCCTGTGCTATACAATAGGACCTTGTTGTTTATCCATTCTTTATATAATAGATTGCATCTGCTAGTCCCAAACTCCCAGTCCATCCCTACCTGGCCCCACCCCTTGGCAACCACAAGTCTGTTCTCTATGTCTGTGAGTCTGTTTCTGTTTCATAGACAAGTTCATTTGTGTCATATTTTAGATTCCACATATAAGTGATATCATATGATATTTGTCTTTCTCTTTCTGACTTACTTCACTTACTGTGATAATCTCTGGGTCCAATCATGTTGCTGCAAATGGCATTATTTCATTATTTTTTTATAACTAATATCCCATTGTTTATATAATAACCACATCTTCTTTATCCATTCACTTGTTGATGGACATCTAGGTTGTTTCCATGTCTTGGCTATTGTAAATAGTACTGCTGTGAACATAGGAGTGCATGTATCTCTTCGAATTACAGTTTTCTTTTCTACATATATGCACAGGAGTGAGATTTCTGGATCATATGGCAACTCTATTTTTAGTTTCTTGAGGAACCTCCATACTGTTCTCCATAGTGATTGCACCAACTTACATTCCCACCAACAGTGTAGGAGGGTTCCCTTTTCTCCATACCCGCTCCAGCATTTGTTATTTGTAGACTCTTTAATGATAGCCGTTCTGAGCAGTGTGAGGTAGCTTTGATTTGTTTTATGCTTCTTTTGATTTATTTTCTTGTTATTCTTCTAGCTTTTTGAATTGAGTGTTTAATTCATTTGTTTTAATTTATAACTTTTATTGATATAGGTATTTAATGCTATAAACTGGTGAATGAAAGAAAATAATTATTATCCTTTTTCTTTTCTATATGATCTATGCCTCAGGGTAAAAATGAAAGGGATAGAGGGATGTGGATGGAACTTGGACTTCTTTGACTATATGTCGTTGCAAGTATTTGACTTGGGTATAAATAGTTGGATGACCAAATAATTTTTAAAGGAAGGTTTCTCTTTATAAGTCTATTCCAATTAATAAATAAAGAAGAAATGATAGGGCTTCCCTGGTGGCACAGTGGTTAAGAATCTGCCTGCCAATGCAGGGGACATGGATTCGAGCCCTGGTCTGGGAAGAACCCACATGCCATGGAGTAACTAAGCCCGTGCGCCACATCTACTGAGCCTGTGCTCTAGAGCCCACGAGCTGCAACTACTGAGCCCGTGTGCCACTAGTACTGAATCTTGTGTGCTTAGAGCCCACACTCTGCAACAAGAGAAGCCACTGTAATGAGAAGCCTGTGCATCGCAATGAAGAGTAGCCTCCACTCGCTGCAACTGGAGAAAGCCCACGTGCAGCAGTGAAGACCCAATGAAGCCAAAAATAAATAAATTTTAAAATAATTAAAAAAAGAAATGATAGAAATAGAATATTACCATTTTATGAATCCCCCAAGTTAATGAATCTCAGCAATAATCATCAATGACTGATAAAATCACACATACACAAAAGAGAGAGAACCAAACATTGTGTATCTCCTGGTGGAAGTACACAGTGTCAGCAGTGAAGCCCCACCCCCTTCCCTCTCCAAAACAGAAAAAAATCAAACTTGAATGTAATTAAGCCTCTGAATCTGACTACCAATTCATAAGCAATATGAGGAATAGAAGAACATGATAAATGACACTGGAGTTGCAATCAGCAAAATGAGAGTGTGTGAAACTCTACAAGACAATCTGGTTTGTTTTTCTTAATAAATAAATGGCAAGGAAAAAAAAGAATTGGAGGGAGGAAAACTCTAGATTAACAAATCTTAAAATATGTCAGTCAATTCATATACTGTATTTGAATGATGATTTAAACAAATAGTACAAATAATTGGAAGACAATCAGGAAAATGTGAAAGCTGGCAAGATATTTGATCACGTGAAGGAATTGCATTAGTCATAATAATTATATTTTAGTTATGCTGAAAAAGAGCACTTATCTTTCAGAAATACATACCGAACTGTGATATCGTATTTGCTTCAAAATTATTCATTGAGGGGCTTCCCTGGTGGCGCAGTGGTTGAGAGTCTGCCTGCCGATGCAGGGGACACGGGTTTGTGCCCCGGTCTGGGAAGATCCCACATGCCACAGAGCGGCTGGGCCTGTGAGCCACGGCCGCTAAGCCTGCACGTCTGGAGCCTGTGCTCTGCAATGGGAGGGGCCACAACAGTGAGAGGCCCACGTACTGCAAAAAAAAAAGAAAAAAAAAATTATTCATTGAGAAGGGGCGTGGTAGTGAGTGAGTATAAATGAAACAATACTGGTTATAATTATTGAAGCTAGGTGGTAGATTCTTATGCTATTTTCTTTATTTTTGATATGTTTAAATTTTTCTATAAAATGCATATAGAAACCTCAATATACAAAATACAATCCCTCAGTAAGTAATAATAGTTCATGCTTTTAAAAATGTATTTACCTTTCAGTGAATAATATTAAAATTCATTTTACTACAAAAAAATACATATATATATATTCCTGGTTGTGAAGAAATTAGAAAACCTTCTTAAGACTATGCATTGCCTTATGAGGCAGATTTGGAACTTAATGGTGCCAGAGGTGTGATAATAAATGTTTAACAATCAGCTCTCCAAAAATGAGGGGGGGGGGATGTAGTGATATGTGATTTGTAGCATTTGCTATTTTCCCTGGTATAAATATTCCCACCAAGGCAGATTTCAAGGCTACCAACTTGACATCACTGGAATTTGGAGAGATGTGCACAACCGGTTCTCAGGGCAAGCCAATATAAGCTGGCTCTAGCTTACTGTTTCATGGTCCACATTAAAAGACCTAGGAAGTCTTCAGGCAGCTATTGGAGCATTTGATGTTGCTGCCGTCCCCTCCACATACAGAGTTGGTCCCAGAGACTCCTGCTCTGTTAAGCCATTGATCCAAATCGCTTGCTCCTTAAGTTGTATAGGTAACCTAGCTGGGTGGTGATGAGTTCAGTTTTTTGTACCCTGACTTTTCTTCTAGTATGTTGTGTGATCATCCATCAAATATTTACAGAACTTCTTTTTTTAATTGAAGTATAATTGATTTATAATATTAGTTTCAGAGGTACAGTATAGTGATTCCATATTTTTATAGATTATATTCCATTAAAAGTTATTACAGGATAATGGCTATAATTCCCTGTGCTATACAATACAACCTTGTTGCTTATCTATTTTTTAAAATATTAATTAATTTTATTATTTATTTGGCTGCACTGGTCTTAGTTGCAGGACGTAAGATCTTCATTGCCAAGTGTGGGATCATCATTGCGGCACAGAGGATCTTTAGTTGTGGCATGCAGGAGCTTTTTCTTTAGTTGCGGCATGTGGGCTCTTTAGTGGTGGCATGTGGTATCTAGTTCCCTGACCAGGGATTGAACGTGGGCCCCCTGCATTGGGAGCATGGAGTCTTAACCACTGGACCAAGAGGGAGGTTCCTGCTTATCTATTTTACACGTGGTAGTTTGTATTTCTTAATCCAATACTCCTAACTTGCCCCTCTCTCCTTCCCTCTCCCCTCTGATAACACCTAGTTTGTTTTATGTATCTGTTTCTGTTTTGCTATATACATTCATTTGTATTATTTTTTAGATTACACATATAAGTGATATGATACAGTATTTATCTTTCTCTGTCTGACTTATTTCACTAAGCATAATATTCTCTAGGACCATCCACATTGCTACAAATGGCAGAATTGTATTTTATGGCTGAGTAATATTCCTTTATATATATATTATAATATAATATATATTATAATATATAATATTGTTTTATATATATTATAAATATCACATCTTCTTTATCCAATTATCTGTTGATGGACACCTGGGTTGCTTCCATACCTTGGCTGTTGTACTGCTATGAATATTGGGGTGCATGTATCTTTTTGTTTTTTTGTTTTTTTAACATCTTTATTAGAGTATAATTGCTCTACAATGGTATGTTAGTTTCTGCTTTATAACAAAGTGAATCAGTTATACATATACATATATCCCCATATCTCTTCACTCTTGCATCTCCCTCCCTCCCACCCTCCTTATCCCACCCATCTAGGTGGTCACAAATCACCGAGATTATCTCCCTGTGCTATGTGGCTGCTTCCCACTTGCTATCTGTTTTATGTTTGGTAGTGTATATATGTCCATGCCACGCTCTCACTTTGTCCCAGCTTACCCTTCCCCCTCCCCGTATCCTCAAGTCCATTCTCTAGTAGGTCTGTGTCTTTATTTCCGTCTTGACCATCTTGTTTTGCTTTTTCTGACTTACTTCACTCTGTATGACAGACTCTAGGTCCATCCACCTCACTACAGATAACTCAATTTTGTTTCTTTTTATGGCTGGGTAATATTCCATTGTGTATATGTGCCATATCTTCTTTATCCATTCATCGTTGAAGGACACTTAGGTTGCCTCCATGTACTGGCTATTGTAAATACAGCTGCAATGAAAATTTTGGTACATGACTCTTTTTGAATTATGGTTTTCTTAGGGTATATGCCCAATAGTGGGATTGCTGGGTCGTATGGTAGTTCTATTTTTAGATTTTTAAGGAACTTCCATATTGCTCTCCATAGTGCCTGTATCAATTTGCATTCCCACCAACAGTGCAGGAGTGTTCCCTTTCACCACATCTTCTCCTGCATTTATTGTTTGTAGATTTTTTGATGATGGCCATTCCTGACCTGTGTGAGATGGTATCTCATTGTAGTTTTGATTTGCATTTCTCTAATGATTAATGATGTTGAGCATTCTTTCATGTGTTTGTTGGCCATCTGTATATCTTCTTTGGGGAAATGTCTAATTAGGTCGTCTGCCCGTTTTTGGATTCGGTTGTTTGCTTTTTTGATACTGAGCTGCATGAGCTGCTTGTAAATTTTGGAGATTAATCCTTTGTCAGTTGCTTCATTTGCAAATATTTTCTCCCATTCTGAGGGTTGTCTTGTCATCTTGTTAATGGTTGCCTTTGCTGTGCAAAAGCTTTTACGTTTCATTAGGTCCCATTTGTTTATTTTTGTTTTTATTTCCATTTCTCTAGGAGGTGCATCAAAAAGGACCTTGCTGTGATTTATGTCATAGTGTTCTGCCTATGTTTTCCTCTAAGAGTTTCATAGTGTCTGGCCTTACATTTAGTTCTTTAATCCATTTTGAGTTTATTTTTGTGTGTGGTGTTAGGAAGTGTTCTAATTTCATTCTTTTACATGTAGCTGTCCAGTTTTCCCAGCACCACTTATTGAAGAGAGTGTCTTTTCTCCACTGTATATTCTTGCCTCCTTTATCAAAGATAAGGTGACTATATGTGCGTGGGTTTATCTCTGGGCTTTCTATCCTGTTCTATTGATCTATATTTCTGTTTTTGTGCCAGTACCATACTGTCTTGATTACTGTAGCTTTGTAGTATAGTCTGAAATCAGGGAGTCTGACTCCTCCAGCTCCATTTTTCTTTCTCAAGATTGCTTTGGCTATTCGGGGTCTTTTGTGTTTCCATACAAATTGTGAAACTTTTTGTTCTAGTACTGTGAAAAATGCCAGTGGTAGTTTGATAGGGATTGCATTGAATCTGTAGATTGTTTTGGGTAGTAGAGTCATTTTCACAATGTTGATTCTTCCAATCCAAGAACATGGTATATATCTCCATTTGTTTTTACTGTCTTTACTTTCCTTCATCAGTGTCTTATAGTTTTCTGCATATAGGTCTCTTGTCTCCTTAGGTAGGCTTATTCCTAGATACTTTATTCTTTTTGTTGCAATGGTAAATGGGAGTGTTTCCTTAATTTCTCTTCAGATTTTTCATCATTAGTGTATAGGAATGCAAGAGATTTCTGTGCATTAATTTTGTATCCTGCTACTCTACCAAATACATGCATTAGCTCTTGTAGTCCTCTGGTAGCATCTTTAGGATTCGTTATGTATAGTATCATGTTATCTGCAAACAGTGACACTTTTACTTCTTTTCTGATTTGGATTCCTTTTATTTCTTTTTCTACTCTGATTGCTGTGGCTAAAACTTCCAAAACTATGTTGAATAAGAGTTGTGAGAGTGGGCAACCTTGTCTTGTTCCTGATCTTAGTGGAAATGGTTTCCATGTTTCACCATTGAGAACGATGTTGGCTGTGGGTTTGTCATATATGGCCTTTATTATGTTGAGGAAAGTTCCCTCTATGCCTACTTTCGGCAGGGTTTTTATCATAAATGGGTGTTGAATTTTGTCGAAAGCTTTCTCGTCATCTATTGATATGATCATATGGTTTTTCTCCTTTAGTTTGTTAATATGGTTTATCACATTGATTGATTTGCATATATTGAATAATCCTTGCATTCCTGGGATAAACCCCACTTGATCATGGTGTATGATACTTTTAATGTGCTGTTGGATTCTGTTTGCTAGTATTTTGTTGAGGATTTTTACATCTATGTTCATCAGTGACATTGGCCTGTAGTGTTTTTTCTTCGTGACATCTTTGCCTGGCCTTGGTATCAGGGTGATGGTGCCCTTGTAGAATGAGTTTGGGAATGTTCCTCCCTCTGCTATATTTTGGAAGAGTTTGAGAAGAATAGGTGTTAGCTCTTCTCTAAATGTTTGATAGAATTCAGCTGTGAAGCCATCTGGTCCTGGGCTTTTGTTTGTTGGAAGAGTTTTAATCACAGTTTCAATTTCAGTGCTTCTGATTGGCCTGTTCATATTTTCTATTTCTTCCTGGTTCAGTCTCTGTTGGTTGTGCATTTCTAAGAATTTGTCTGTTTCTTCTAGGTTGTCCATTTTATTGGCATATATTGCTTGTAGTAATCTCTCATGATCCTTTGTATTTCTGCAATGTCACTTGTTACTTCTCCTTTTTCATTTCTAATTCTATTGATTTGAGTCTTCTCCCTTTTTTTCTTGATGAGTCTGGCTAATGGTTTATCAGTTTTGTTTACCTTCTAAAAGAACCAGCATTTAGTTTTATTGATCTTTGCTATCGTTTCCTTCATTTCTTTTTCATTTATTTCTGATCTGATCTTCATGATTTCTTTCCTTCTGCTAACTTTAGGGTTTTTTTGTTCTTTCTCTAATGGCTTTGGGTGTAAGGTTAGGTTGTTTATTTGAGATGTTTCTTGAGGTAGGATTGTATTGTATTGCTATAAACTTCCCTCATAGAACTGCTTTTGCTGCATGCCATAGGTTTTGGGTCATCGTGTTTTCATTGTCATTTGTTTCTAGGCAGTTTTGGATTTCCTCTTTGATTTCTTCAGTGGTCTCTTGGTTATTAAGTAGCGTATTGTTTAGCCTCCATGTGTTTGTATTTTTTACAGATTTTTTCCTGTAATTGATATCTAGTCTCATAGTGTTGTGGTGGGAATAGATCCTTGATACAATTTCAATTTTCTTAAATTTACCAAGGTTTGATTTGTGACCCAAGATATGATTTATCCTGGAGAATGTTCCATGAGCATTTGAGAAGAATGTGTATTCTGTTGTTTTTGGATGGAATGTCCCATAAAGATTAATTAAGTCTATCTTGTTTAATGTGTCATTTAAAGCCTGTGTTTCCTTATTTATTTTCATTTTGGATGATCTGTCCATTGGTGAAAGTGAGGTGTTAAAGTCCCCTACTATGATTGCGTTACTGTCAATTTCCCTTTTATGGCTGTTAGCATTTGCCTTATGTTTTGAGGTGCTCCTATGTTGGGTGCATAAATATTTACAATTGTTATAGCTTCTTCTAGGATTGATCCCTTGATCATTATGTAGTTTCCTTCTTTGTCTCTTCTAATAGTCTTTGTTTTAAAGTCTATTTTGTCTGATGTGAGCACTGCTACTCCAGCTTTCTTTTGATTTCTATTTGCATGGAATATCTTTTTTCATCCCCTCACTTTCAGTCTGTATGTGTCCCTAGGTCTGAAGTGAGTCTCTTGTAGACATAATATATACGGGTCTTGTTTTTGTATCCATTCAGCCAGTCTACGTCTTTTGGTTGGAGCATTTAATCCATTTACATTTAAGCTAATTATCGATATGTATGTTCCTGTTACCATTTTCTTAGTTGTTTTGGGTTTGTTATTGTAGGTCTTTTCCTTCTCTTGTGTTTCTTGCCTAGAGAAGTTCCTTTAGCATTTGTTGTAAAGCTGGTTTGGTGGTGCTGAATTCTCTTAGCTTTTGCTTGTCCATAAAGGTTTTAATTGCTCCATCAAATCTGAATGAGGTCCTTGCTGGGTAGAGTAATCTTAGTTGTAGGTTTTTCTCCTTCATCACTTTAAATGTTCTGCCACTCCCTTCTGGCTTGCAGAGTTTCTGCTGAAAGATCAGCTGGTAACCTTATGGGGATTCCCTTGTGTGTTATTTGTTGTTTTTCCCTTGCTGCTTTTAATATTTTTTCTTCGTATTTAGTGTTTGATAGTTTGATTAGTATGTGTCTTGGTGTGTTTCTCCTTGGATTTATCCTGTATGGGACTCTCTGTGCTTCTTGGACTTGATTAACTATTTCCTTTCCCATATTAGGGAAGTTTTCAACTATAATCTCTTCAAATATTTTCTCAGTCCCTTTCTTTTTCTCTTCTTCTTCTGGGACCCCTATAATTCGATTGTTGGTGCGTTTATTGTCCCAGAGGTCTCTGCGACTGTCCTCAATTCTTTTCATTCTTTTTTGTTTATTCCTCTCTGCAGTAGTTATTTCCACTATTTTATCTTCCAGGTCACTTATCCGTTCTTCTGCCTCAGTTATTCTGCTATTGATCCCTTTTACAGAATTTTTAATTTCATTTATTTTGTTGTTCATTGCTATTTGTTTGCTCTTTAGTTCTTCTAGGTCCTTGTTAAACGCTTCTTGTATTTTCTCCATTCTATTTCCAAGATTTTGGATCATCTTTACTGTCATTATTCTGAATTCTTTTTCAGGTAGACTGCCTATTTCCTCTTCATTTGTTAGGTCTGCTGGGTTTTTGCCTTCCTCCTTCATCTGCTGTGTGTTTCTCTGTCTTCTCATTTTGCTTAACTTACTGTGTTTGGGTTCTCCTTTTCGCAGGCTGCAGGTTTGTAGTTCCCATTGTTTTTGGTGTCTGTCCCCAGTGGCTAAAGTTGGTTCAGTGGGTTGTGTAGGCTTCCTAGTGGAGGGGACCAGTGCCTATGTCCTGGTGGATAAGGCTGGATCTTGCCTTACTGGTGGGCAGGTCCATGTCTGGTGGTGTGTATTGGGGTGTCTCTGGCCTTATTATGATTTTAGGCAGCCTCTCTGCTAATGGATGGGGTTGTGTTCCTGTCTTGCTACTTGTTTGGCATAGGTTGTCCAGCACAGTCGTTGAGTGGAGCTGGGTCTTGACGTTGAGATGGAGATCTCTGGGAGATTTTTGCCGTTGGATGTTTCATGGAGTGGGGAGGTCTCTTGTGGACCAGTGTCCTGAACCTGGCTCTCCCACCTCAGAGGCACAGCCCTGATGCCTGGGAGCATGAAGAGCCTGTCATCCCCATGGCTCAGAATAAAAGGGAGAAAAAAAAGAAAGAAAAAAGAAGATAAAGTAAAATAAAATAAAAGTTATTAAAATAAAAAATAATTATTAAAAAAAATTTAAAAGAGAGTAATAAAAAAACCGTAAAGAAGAGAACAAGCAAACCAAAACACAAATCCGCCAATGATAACAAGTGCTGAAAACTATACTAAAATAACAACAAAAACAAAAAATGGACAGACAGAACCCTAGGACAAATGGTAAAAGCAAAGCTATACAGACAAAATCACACACAGAAGCATACACATACACACTCACAAAAAGAGAAAAAGGGAAAAAATATATCATTGCTCCCAAAGTCCACCTTCTCAATTTGGAATGATGCGTTGCCTATTCAGGTATTCCACAGATGCAGGGTACATCAGGTTGATTGTGGAGATTTATTCTGCTGCTCCTGAGGCTGCTGGGAGAAATTTCCCTTTCTCTTCTTTGTTCTTACAGCTCCAAAGGGGGTTCAGCTTTGGATTTGGACCTGCCTCTGCATGTAGGTCACCTGAGGGCATCTGTTCTTTGCTCAGATAGGACGGGGTTAAAGGAATAGCTGCTTTGGGGGCTCTGGCTCACTCAGGCCACGGGGAGGGAGGGGTATGGATGTGGGGTGAGCCTGCAGCGGCAGAGGCTGGCGTGATGTTGCACCAGCATTACGTGCACCATGTGTTCTCCCGGGGAAGTTGTCCCTGGATCAAAGGACCCTGGCAGTGGTGGGCTGCACAGGCTCCTGGCAGGGGAGGTGTGGATAGTGACCTGTGATTGCACACAGGCTTCTGTGTGGCTGAAGCAGCAGCCTTAGCATCTCACGCCTGTCTCTGGGGTCCACGCTGATAGCTCGCGCCTGTCTGTGGACCTCCTTTAAGTGGTGCTCTCTATCCCCTCTCCTCGCGCACCAGGAAACAAAGAGGCAAGGAAAGTTCTCTTGCCTCTTCGGCAGCTCCAGACCTTTTCCTGGACTCCCTCACAGCTAGCTGTGGCACACTAGCCCCCTTCAGGCTGTGTTCACGCAGCCAACCCTAGTCCTCTCCCTGGGATCTGACCTCCGAAGCCGGAGCCTCAGCTCCCAGCCCCCATCCGTTCCGGCTGGTGAGCAGACAAGCCTCTCGGTGTGCTGAGTGCTGGTCGGCACCGATCCTCTGTGCGGGAATCTCTCCGCTTTGCCCTCCACACCCCTGTTGCTGCGCTCTCCTCCACGGTGCCAAAGCTCCCCCCCTCCGCCACCCGCAGTCTCTGCCCGCAAAGGGGCTTCCTAGTGTGTGGAAACCTTTCCTCCTTCACAGCTCCCTCCCACTGGTGCATGTCCCGTCCCTATTCTTTTGTCTCTATTTTTTCTTTTTTCTTTTGCCCTAACCAGGTACGTGGGGAGTATCTTGCCTTTTGGGAGGTCTGAGGTCTTCTGCCAGCATTCAGTAGGTGTTCTATAGGAGTTCTTCCACATGTAGATGTATTTCTGATGTGTCTGTGTGGAGGAAGGTGATCTCCATGTCTTACTCTTCCGCCATCTTGAAGCTCCTCATATGTATCTTTTTGAATTAGTGTTTTTACCATATGCCAGTACCGTACAAGGTGCTGACATTTTGTGATGAGCAAAAGAGACTTTATTTTTATGCCTGCATTGAGTTTGTAGTGTCACTGATGTGGAGACCCATTCATTAAATCCCCCATGAATATATAATTACCAAACAATCAGTGCTAAATGGGCAAGGACCAAGATTCCATGTCATTGTGTAACTAAGCAGACCTAACCTGTCCACTCTGGAGGCTCAGGAATGGCTTCTCTATGGAAGTGCTATCTGAAGGGAGATTAGAAAATTTCAGAGGAATTCATGGGAATTTGTGAGTGTGGACATTCCAGGTGGAGGACAGAGTCTGTGTGAAGGTCCTGAGGTAGGAGGAGTGATCAACGGAAAAAAAAAGACCAGAGAGGTTGAGAAATAGCCAGCCAAAGGCAGAGTGGTTGGAGATGGGGGAAAAGAGAGCAGAGATCAGATCCTTCATGGGTCTTTTTTTCCTGTGCTTCTGAGACTGTGTAATGTGGCAACTTGGATGCAACCAAATGCAATCTCCAGCAGCATGTTTTATTTATAAAATATTCTACTGAAACATCCACTTTGAACTCCTCAAATATTCACATTCATGTTGTTGATGTCTGGAGCTCCTCCATTTTCTTGTGCATTTCCCACAATTTAAACTCATGAGATAAATAAATGTCTAGTAAGTGTTCCTATTATTTACAGGCAGTAATGTTCTAATGTTCAGGCAAGGAAGGCTCTGCCCTGGTCTTCTGCTCTGGCCTTCTTCCAGCCATTCCTCCCCTAAGCGGAAAAAGACTGTGAGGCCAAGAGTTGGTGCCAACTCAGAGCCTCACCCCTACTCCCTTCTGGATTATTCTTTGTGTACATGGGAGCCTTAATTCCCTGCCCAAACAACACCAGTTAACTTTGGGTCAAGTTTTATTCCAAAATAATACATGCTTCTTGAAAATATAAAACATTTTTAAAAGTAAACATAAAATATCTTTATAGTCCCACCAACCAAAGACAGACACTGTCAACATTTTAGGATAGTTTTACCTAGGATTACCTTATGCTTTATAAAACAATACTGTATAGTTGAGTTTATCTCCTACACAATCCCTATTTTAGTTTCCAGTTAATATTATAACATGAAGTTTTCCTATACTATTCAAAACAATGATCACA
The DNA here is from genome assembly GCF_963924675.1 of Phocoena phocoena. Lineage (NCBI taxonomy): Eukaryota > Metazoa > Chordata > Mammalia > Artiodactyla > Phocoenidae > Phocoena > Phocoena phocoena. The sequence goes on along the minus strand of NC_089223.1, from coordinate 107,144,745 downwards.
AAGTAAACCATAATTTATTTAATCATTTATTATTTGGTTTTCAAGGTGTTTCCTTGCTTAACTCATTAATTATTCGCCATTATAATTGTCACAGCATTAAGCATCTATCTGTGTGCTTAAACGTTGTACACATGTCAGTTTATTTCCTTAGGCTAAATTTCTAGAAGTTAAATTGTATGAGCCTTTTTAAGGCCTTTGAAATATATTGCCTACTTACTTTTAGAAATTTTATGTCCTTTTCTGTTCTAAACAACAGATTATGAGTATGCTGTGTGCTGATTTCCTCACAGTTCCCTAAACTTGAGTGGTATCACTGGAAAGAATTCTGCTAATCTGACAGTTATAGAGGTATTGTTTGTGTGTGTATGTGTCCATTATCAGTTCATAGTTCTTTCTCTATTATGGAGATGTTGCTGTTTGTTGTGACAATATCAGTGGGCACTTCATATGGGAATGATATTTTAACTCTGATATTTTCTGTGACTATTATCTCCTAGTTTGTTTTTTGCCTTCTTATTTTGGTCAGTTTAATTGACACACAAAATTTAAAATGTTTATGTAGTTAAATATATTTATCTTTTAGACTGTAATTTTCCCATTGCTTTTAAGCTTAGTGATCCTTCCCTGTGCAGAAATCAAATTACATTCGGCAATACTTATTTTTGTTGCATACAACTTTTGCAGTTAAATGTTTAGTCCACATGGGGTGTACTATGTGTACATACTCTATGTACACACAGAGTGTGTACATAGAGTGTACACACTGTGTACATTTCAGTGTATGATAAAAACCTAATTTGATCACACATTGATTTCCTCCCAGTAGCTCCAGTTGCCTATTGGTCAAGCAAGTGATCTTTGCCCCCTTGGTTTTTGATGTCTCTCTTTTATCAGTTATAAAACACTGAATCAGGCTAACTATTTTGTTTCATTAACCTATTTATTTTTGGACCAGTGTAAGAGTTTAAATTATAGTAGTGTTAAAATATGTCTATATTGCCCAATTACACTATTAGTTGGCAGAACTATGTCAATGGTTGTATATCTGAGAGAGCACTAGGGATGGAAAAAAAGCTACTCCTCATGTCCCAGTTGCTCTAAATGCACAATATGCTCCTTGGAGGAATCCACTAGATTTTATATGTGTTTGGACTCTGTCCATAGGGTCAAGCAAAATGCTGTCTATGCTGTGCAAGCTCAAATGACATTGTCTATTGTCTGCCTGGTCAGAGACCAGCAGGAGAATTGATTTCAGCAGCCATTTTCAGAGAGTATATCAAAGTTCTGCTTTCAAAGCTTGCCAAGGCAATGAAGAGTGGACACATGGAACCAAAGGCTTCTGGCTTTTTGTCTGTCTGGTCATACTTTCTTCTCTGGGAGAGGCAACTACTGTTCTTCTGTGCTAAGCTATTAAGTAAGGAAACGGATGAGATTTTCCTTTTACTTTGTTTGAATGTAAGATGGTTTATAAATATGTCCACATGAGCTATGGATAAAGTATGGCAGGAGATGTTAGAATGTAGCATAATTGGATTGATGGGAGCTTTGTGATGCATTTTAAAGGTTTACCTGTGATATCACAAGTAGAGCCCTCTTTAAACTTCTCATACATTAGAACCAGTGATAGCTATCAAACAAGTATTAATTAGAAAAGACCCTGAGAAATCATCTAGTTCAACTCCTTTACTTTATAGAGTAAGGAGAAAGAGAGAGATCCAAAGAAGCTAAGATCTGTTTTCATGGTCACACAGTTAATTAATTAGTACAGGTATCTTGTAACTCCTCTTTCAGTCCTCTTCTTATAGTACCCTGGCTTCATTAGTTAAAATGACAGTGACAATTTGAGCAATCCCAGAACCTCTAAAACTTATCTTTCTATATACACATAGGTGGAGAGCTTGTGTTTGGAAAATTCCTGGTGAATTGCAATGGGCCTCTTAAGAATCTTCCCATTTTTAATCTCTCTCCCCCATCCCAAGAAACTAGGCCATAGAATCATCAATTCACTGGAATTTAATAGTTTTTCTTTTTTCTTGTGCTTTGAGAGCAGAATCTCTTAAAACCCAACTCTAAACTCAGGCATGTAATGTGCTTTCTGATGTCACTTTTAACACAAAAGCCAAAAGTTACCAAACCATCTCAGAATTATCGCCTTTGATGCAGTGTTATAATACAGTGTTTTCACTCCCAACACCGTGAATCACATGTACGTCCATCCATTACCTGAAGCTTTATTTTTAACATTTGCATCCTTCATGATAAGAAGAAACAGTTGTTTAAGTTGAAAAGTAAAAATGCAACTATGAGTCAAGAAAAATCGATGTGATTTTGAAGTGGGGAGGGGAGTATTGGAATCCGTTTCTTTTCTTGTTTATTCTCAAGAGCGATCACTTTTTCAGGATACCGAAAAACCCCCTCAGCAAGCGAATAGCAAAAACATGTCTAATTCATGGACCATAACCGTCATATAATTTAAATTAACAGCACCATTACTGAGGAAAGAAACAGGCTCTGCGTTATCTAGCTGTGTATGTCCAACCTTCTGTTATCACGCAATCAGATATTAGATTTTCTTTTTGAGAAGATTTTTTTGTGCTAAATTGCTTGGTGAAGATTTGTTTTTGTGTTTCTCATAAAGAAATTCAGCGAGTTGGAATGTCCCATGGATAAATGGGGAGCTTAGGTCTCCAAAGGTCTCTTCTTTATTTCTTTAGTATTAATGAAAGAAATCAAAGGAGGTCAGAAAGACAACTCTTATTATCAGAATGTTCTTCATGATTTTGAACATACTAGAGAAAGAATTCTTGATGTGGCAACATCAAAGCTTAAACTAGTAGGACTTACTGTATTGGCTAGAAGATGATACAATTTTCCTTTTTCTCTTTAGAGAAGGAAAGCTTTGACTATTGCCTAATGGGTTGTATAAATGCTGTCTTTTGTGCTTTGAGTCTGTTATTGCATCTGCATTTTATGAAAATCTCATATTTTGGGTTTCACAGATGGACTCATTTGAATTAGGTATGCTGAAAAGAGTTTTTCCAAGTTGTATTATGTAAAAGACTAATGCAGCAGACTTGACTCAAAATTTTCTGGAACAATTAGGCCCAGAAATTCTTAGGATGAAGAAATAGTTGTGGTGAAGAACACCCAGAGCTCCCTCAGGTGGGAGGGGCAGAGTCCTTCTAGGAAAGGCATGGTTCTTACCTCAAAACAGGTCCATGAAAAAAGCCTGTTGTCTTTCTCACTGACTGACCCAAATTTCTCCGTGCAAAGCAAGTAGCTTATGAAATTTGCTTTTAATTTTCAAATGAAATGCATTTGAGTCAGCATCCCAACATACCGAAAAACAGAAAGGAGTTTCATGACATTGAGTGCACTTAGTGCAAATTTGCTGCAAAAATTTCATGGAATGGTGTCAACTGCTTCAGAAGAGAAACAGTTTTAAAGAAGAAGAAAGACCCTCAGATATTTTTAGGCCTTCCTTTAAAAAGTGGACAAAGTGACCTTAGGATCCTGGTGAAAATTTGTCTTTAAAAGTAGATGTCAGAACTTCTTAGCTTCCTTCTGTTTTTTACTTGGAAGAATATAATTCTTGTGGTAGTACACAATTCCTGTGAACATATATTTGAAAGAAACATAAAATCTTTGAGGGAGCAACGTACTCAGAAAGGAAAAAGTATGGGGGGGTATTGGGTGGATGGAATGAGGGAGGAAAGAAAAGCTGAATGGGGTAAAATGAATAGTTTCTAATACACCTCAAGATCCAACTTAAAAAGCAGTTTAGGAAAAAAATTAAGAAGAATTGGTCATTTTTTTAGACTATTTTTTTCTATTCTGGGCAAGAGAAGTAATGGGAACATGGGACATTATGATTATTTCTTTCTACCTCTCTCTTTCTCTCTCCAACCTGGCCCCCATCTGCCCTTCCTTCCTTCCTTTCTTCCTTCCCTCCTTTCCTCCTTCCCTCTTTTCCCTTTTTCTACCATAACAAACTGGACATCATCGAGGAAGGGCATATAGGTGGACCTATGAAAAGCAAATTGAGTTACAGCTGCTCTTTGGTATTAAGAAAGAGGTGCTTAGCCTGAAGACCCCTCAGCAATGTAAGGATGAGGTTTGGTGGTTTATGAATTCTCAAAATTGTCAACATGTGCCTATTTTCATTTTTTAAGGGATAGAGTGAGCTCTCATCTTTCATCAGGTTCTCCAGAGGTTCCATGGCCTAGAAAAGTGTAAGAACCACTGATATACAGCATTTGAAGCAAAAGCAATAGTTAGACACTATTATAATTTTTAAATGTTATTTTGGTATACTATGGTTTTCTTTCTTTCCTTTTTTTTGTTTTTTACAAGTGGATCAGAGTTTATTAAGTAGGTAGTGGAGAAGATGCAGCACAAGTAGAAGTATGCAACACTCAAACTGAACCGAACCTGAGATTCCTGAAAAAATCTGTCGGTTACACAATTGGCTACTTCTGACACCACTGATACAGGGGCTTGTCAGGGGAGATGAGGGAATAATGCCAGGGGCAGGACCGGTGGTTGCTCCTGGAGCTGGGAACGATCTCCGCGGAGCTTTCAAGGCCAGGCCACCGACTCAGGGTTGAGATTTCAGAGTGGATGCAGCCAGACCTGCCAAGATGGCTACGACCATGAAGCCCTGGGGGCAATTCGGGTGCACATCATGAGCTGGGAGTGCTGGCTCTGACCCCGGTGGAAGCAGTAGAGGCCGTAGGTAAGGGCAGCCGCTGTGCCCAGGCAGCCTATGGGTACCATTGGGTTCTCGCGGGTCTTGCGAAGAAACTTTTCCTTGAAGCTTTCCGAAGTGCTGTGTACACTGGGGCTAAAGCCCTCAACGACTGGGGGCTGCGATGGTTTAAAGGGTGCCTCTGGAGTGACAGGGCCAGGAGTCAGCATGTTTCAGGCTACAGCAGTAGGAGAAAAGTGGGACGCTAATATGGTTTTCTTAATACACATCTTTTTCAGTAAATTTTAGATTGTAATTTTTTTTCCAGTTCGTTGTTTGTCCTTTTTTTTTAGTTGTGATTTTTTCATGTATACTAGTAAAAGAGGATTTGTTTTCTACTTGAAATTTTGCATCTCAATAAAATTAATGCACAAAATTTGTGGGAGACACAGAACTTGCATAGACTAAATGATCTCCTCCAAAGTATTTTTTACCTCCAAAGGGAAAGATAGCAACTTCAAGGTGGAGAAACCCAGCAGACACCACTTACCCAATTGATCAAGATTAACATCACCAGTAATGAAACATTATTACACTGTTAATCCTTTGATAAGATTCCTTGAAAAGGCAATAGCATAGTTTCTGTGGTATTCTTGCCAAAAACACAGAACTTTATTCCAATCAAGAGAAAAAAATCAGAGGAACCCAAACTGAGAGGCATTCTACCAAATAACTGGCCAATAATCTTCAAAAATGTCAACATCATGAGAGACATGGAAAACTGAGGAGCTATTATGCATCAGAGGAGACTGGGGAAGTATAACAACTAAATGCAAGGTGGAATCCTGGTAGGATACTGGAACAGGAAAAAATGTTAGTGAAAAAACTGGTGAAATTTTAATAAGGTCTCTAATTTAGTCAACAAACCTGTACCAAGGTTGATTTATTAGCTTTGGTAATTGTACTATGGTTACATAAGATGTTAACAAAAGGGCAACTGAGTAAGGAAAGGGTATACAGGAACTCTCTTCTATAAGTCTAAATTGAGTTCAAAAGTAAAAAGAAAAAGAGAGAGAGAGAGAGACAATGGATCCTCAATGACATCCTCTTAACATTTGGGTCCAGCTCTGCCTGAAGTCTGAGAATTTTCTCCTAACATTGTAGTTAGGTGAGATAATACATGCCCCTTTATCTTAAAAAGATTTAAGCAAAATAAAATTCTCTATCTTAACTTTGTTACTCTGAACAACTTGAGCCCAAGGATATATAATGGCCTGGAAAAATGTTGTTGCTTTAATCTTTCCTCCTTTTTTGATTTTGTTGGGTTTTGATACCAGCTTCCTGACTCTAGAGTGCTTTATTCTTGACCTTGAGCACAGATCATATCTCTGTGTGACTTCTAGACATGGGTCACTGACGTAAAGTGCCTGGCTATTTCTTTTCATAACTTCCATAATTATTAGAATATCAATTATGACTTTGGCATTAAATATGACTACATTGCCTTTTTTCTTTCTCATAAGTTTTGTAGCTCTCTTCTTAGTGGTAATACTATATTATTTACTACCAGATATCTAATAAGTATCTGTGCAGGAGAATGTATAGTTGTCTTACACTGTGTTCCTCTATCTTTCATTGATTTGAATACTTGAGTGGCTACTATGTGTCATAAAGTATTTTTCAGCAGAGAATAATACAGGTAGATTCTCACCATCCTATCTGTATTCCTACCCACAGGAAGGAGGAAAGAGGGAATGCAGGATAAGTGGCTTTGCCTTTTAGGAATCACTTGGAGGCTGCATCCATTTCAGTTCTGTTGACTTCTATTAGCCCAGACATCATCACACGGACTCCCCTCCTTTGTGCCAAAAGGAAGCAGAGAGATCAATTCTCCTGCTGAGCAGCCTTGTACTCCCTAAAACTAGTGATGGTGGGGGCTATCATTTTAAAGAAGATGGAGAGAATGGGAAGATCTCTGCCACAATGGATTGTAAGTGCAGGAGTCATATATTCAGATCTATGTCTTTAAAAGTTCACTTTAATAGCTTTGTGGACAACAGAGCTTAGTGGAGGCAAAAGTGGAATTGAGGCTACTTGCAATTCAGATGGCAGGTGACGGTGGCTGCTCGGTGTTGGCAGGGTAAGTGTTCAGCTTTTAACCACTAACTCTGTGAATTTTCACTTGGATAATGAAATCATTGTAAAACTTAGAGCATTTATTATAATTATGATCATCTTCACATAATTATTGTTTTCTCCACCTGGAGTTTGATCACATTATTATTATATACAATGATTTTACAAGTAAATGTAATAAATAAATGCTTTATTTTGGCCACCAAGCTAATGGTTCTTATTTACTCTGCAATATGACATTAGCTGGGAGATGAGTTAGGACTTTTTTGTGGTAGTGCAAGTCAGAGATAATAGTGGCTTAGACTAGGGTTGAAGCCAGGCAGATGGAGAAAAGATGAAAATTTCAACAGAACTGGCAAGTAGAATGTGAGAGAAGGGAGAGAAAGAGGAATTAAGAACAGCTCATAGGCGTTCTGCCTTGATCAAATTGGTGAACATTGTTGCCATTTACTGAGCTGGAGAAGTTTGTAAAGAAATGAGTTTTCAGGAGCCAATGAGAGTCAAGATTTCTTTTTCATTTATGTTAGGTTTGAGATCCAAATGGAAAACAAAATGGATGTCTAACAGGTGATTAAATATAGATGCTTGGGGCTTAGGTGTCAGGTCAGGGGAAAGATAATCTATAAACTGACTGGGAGCTTCTGCTACAAAGATGCTCCTGGGAGGTTCGAAGGATGAGATGAGGCAGATAAACCCAGGAGAAAAGTGGGAAGTTCCAGGGGGTCTGTTCTGCATAGATAAGAATGATGAAGAGTCTGAGAATGAGTGGGCTTAGTTATCTGCTTAACTAAAGACTCTAGTCTTAGTAGCATTCACAGTGGAGAGTGTTTATTCTCCACAAAATACTTAGATTTTTATCACGACTTTACTTGAGTGGATATTGGTAAGAGTAGATAGGGATGCACTTGACTTCCTTCTTTTCAGAAAGGGCTTCAAAGAATGCACAGTTCAGAAGCCTCCAATTTCTGTCTTTTGTGTAGTTTCTTTTGGCCAATGGTGTCTTTCTTCTGAATTTCCCAGACATGCTTACTGAGACCTAGTATACATTCAAAGTCAGCTGATATTTTCATCAGGATAGCTTTAGTAGAACCTGGTAAACATAATATCATAATGGTTGCAGGCTTCACTTGTGCATCCTTGAACTTGAGACTAGGTCCAAAGACTTTAAAGGAATACTCTGAGCTCTTCAAAGCTGACCTCTCACCAGGTAATAACGACACTCCCGTTAGTCAATGCCCAGGAGGAATTTGGGAATGATGAAGTGTTATTTTGCAATGCTTGCCACTTGGAACGTTTTATTTGGTCTCCTGTAGTCTATTCTTGTGTCTCTTTCCCTTCTCACTCCTTTTCTATCCAATTGTATCACTTTTTAACAGTTCATCACAAAGGGAAAGTAAGAATTGGATGGTCTCCCTCTCGTTTTTTAACACCTTTGACTAAAAGTAGATTTGTGACTGTAATCACTTCCAGAAAGGACTTGCATTGGGTGCCAGCAAATTGACTCTTGCTTCCAAGTATGCAAGTGTGTAAGGGCATGGGGGTGGGAGAATGAAGTGGGGTTTTGTTTTGTTTTTTTTTCCTGCTGCCAAGACTGTGCTAATTGCCTGTGCTCCTGGTCTTTATTTGGGGGCACCAAATCTATCTGATTAAACATTTTACTAATGCCCAAAGCTTTTTATCACAGGCTCTCTCTCTCACTTGCTTCCAAAGTTCCATGTCATTTACTTACAAATCCATCATCGATCTATTCATTTTTTGTTCAGTCATTCATCATTTATTCATTGGGTACATATGTCTGCTCTGTACTGTACTGAGAATTGTAAGAACTTTAAGAGATGGTTTTATAGTCATTGCTTCTGTAATGTTTTTAGGGTGATATAACTTCTATGTATTAACCATTTAAAATATCATTCTAAGGCAATATTTGATTAGGTTAGTGGTGGGCTGGGTGTCTCAAGTTATGAATTCAGAATAACATTATTCAAATTCAGAATAATGGAAAGCCTGTGGTGGGAGTGGGGTTAGTCACCAGTAGCTTTTCAGAAGAGAAAGTCTTGTTGTGGCCTTGAAGGAAGCTTAGGCTTTGGGTATGTTATTTAGTGTGTATGTCACAAACCTTCGCCAAACCCCAGTTCCTATTTACCGTGAGAGTGAGAAAAGTTCTGCAGAACTTCGTTCTGATCCTTATTATTATGTTAAAAGTTATTCATGAATTTCTGCAGTGTGTTTTGCTTATTATATTCAAGTCTTTTCTCCCCATACTAGACATCTCAATGGCAAGGTCTATTTCTAGCTGATCTTAGTATCCCCTTGTCTAGCGGCACAGTACTGTGTGGGTATAGTAGACACTCATTAAGGTGTCTAGGAGGGAGATAGACCATAGGGTTGAAGGGCATAAACTTTGGAGCCAGGATACTCGGGTTCAGATCCAAGTGGTACTCCCTTCTTCCTAGCAGTGCACATGGACAGACTCCTTAAACCTTCTGTGTCTCCGTTTCTTCTTCTTAACCTGAGGATAATAACACTACCTGCTTCCTAGCATTGTTAGAAGGATTAAATAAGGTAATGTATATAAAATGCTTAGAAAATTGCCTGGATATTATTATAATCATCATTATCACCATCATCAAATGTTTATGGGAATAAAATGGAAGCAAAGGAAAGAGGACATAGATGGGTAGTTTAGGTAAGGTAGGGATAACAGATGAAATATTGTAAGTGCTAGGCTGAGTAGTTTAGTAGATGGAGGAAATCAACATTCATTGGGTGAGGTGGCTTTAGCCTCAGGTCTAGGGGCCGAATCATTCAGAGTTAGAGACTCAGGGCCACATCTTGGTCAGGTGATGGCAGAGGAGGAGACTCTAGTTAAATATGGCCAAGAGGGCAGATAGCCAGCCATGAAAAGCCTTTACATATTTGCTGTACTGAGGGCTTTTATATCAAAAGAAATGTTTATGCCCCCATGTATTCAACCAATATTAATGGAGGTATTTTGCTAAGTAGGGTTATAAAATTAAATAGCTTAGTCATTTTATTTGACCTTATGGGGTTTATTGTTTTGCGGGTGGCCAGATTTGAAACAACTTCAATGAAGTGTGATGTATGTGAGGATGGGGAAGCACAGAGGACTGTGGGAAGCATCTCCCAGTCTCTTTTCCTGCCCACTCCATGCTGCCAACTGATGCTCTTGGGAGTCTTCAGAATCTGGCTCACATCCTGTCTTCCACCGGAAGTCATTGTTGACAGTATCATTAATTTTATTTTCTCTTGCCTAATTCTATCATTCTACAAAAATGCACTGACATTCTAAGTTTTCATATTCTTCTGAGTTTGTACAGCTTTCACTCAAGAAGATATGGGAACAGAGTTCTGGAATGCTAAGTTTACTTCTATTTCCCTGTGTCCTTTTCTGAAAATCCTTCTGGAGTTAGGAATTGATTTCTTCAAAAACATACTCATTTTTATCTTCTCCCAGAGATCTTTTGAAGTCTCAGGTGTCTCTCTGAGTTAGCATTCAGTCATCACTTTCCACCTCATTTTTAGTAGAGTCTTCCCTGTATCCTTGCTCTTTTAATGCATTTTTTAAAACTTAAAAAAATTTTTTAAATTTATTTTATTTTTGGGTGCATTGGGTCTTCGTTGCTGCATGTGGGCTTTCTCTAGTTGCAGTGAGTGGGGGCTGCTCTTCATCGCATTGCACAGGCTTCTCATTGCGGTGGCTTCTCGTTGAGGTGGTTTCTCTTGTTGTGGATCACGGGCTCTAGGCATGCGGGCTTCAGTAGTTGTGGCACACGGGCTCAGTAGTTGTGGCTCGCAGGCTCTAGAGTTCAGGCTCAGTAGTTGTGGCGCACGGGCTTAGTTGCTACACGGCATGTGGGATCTTCCCGGACCAGGGCTCAAACCTGTATCCCCTGCATTAAGAGGTGAATTCTTAACCACTGCGCCACCAGGGAAGGCCTCTTTTAATGCATTTTATCTTCCTTTTATCTGGGAGAGCCAAATCCATGATAAAAGTTGGGAGGTCGGATATCCTGGCACTTTGAAGAAGCAACCAGTTCTGGGTCTCATTTGCAGTTCACTTTTTGGTGATGAGTGCATATCTTTTGTTCAAAGCAGGGCCAAGAAGGTAAAGATACATTTTTGCTGAACTACTGAAAGTCTGACTTATAATAGAAGCAAAAGAAATAAAAGTCCAGTTCTTGTTACAAAAAGAATGAATAATCTTAGTAAACATTGTTAATAAAATTGAAGCCTTAAACAATAGGCTCTTTATCTCCTTAAACTTGATGTGGCATGAGATTAGAGTCATAGAGCAACATATCCAAATTAACAACTGCAAACCTTCGAGATGCATGCTCAAAGTGGTCAGCTGCAAGAGAACTGACTTTTAAAACATGGTGAAACAGGCGATTATCTACTGTCTCTTATACTAAGACTAATCTTTGCACTGACTCATTTTAGACCCCCTCTCTCTCTGGAGAATATCTTCTGCACAAACTGTAAGGTCCAAGATAGTGATGATCTGCTAAACATATGCAGAACAAATGGTTGAAGAAACTATCTGCCCATTTGATTGTTACATTACTCATCTCTGCCATTTTGCTGCCCGTGCAAACACAAGGCTATATAAAGCCAGTCTTTGGGTCATTCCCTATGTTGATTCATGGAGGGGAGGCCCCTTGGCATGGCTGCCTGTGGAGGAGTACAGGGACCAGCATCCTCAGACAATGTTGACTAAATTTCTGGCAGAGTGCTTTTAAGGAGTAAGAAAGAAGTACCATGATGTCATTCAGGTGATGTCCAAGTTACATTTTCAGTCTACCTAAGGTAGTTATTTGGGAGCACTTGGGAATGAACTGCAATCAAAATTCTAGAAGATTCAGTCTATGTTCTCTGCCAGCCTAGTGTTGGAAAGTCTTGTCCTGGACAGATATCTAGGAAGCAAAGAGAAGCTGAGGAGTACAAAAAGTAAATACTAGAGATGAAGGAGACCTTGTTGACCTCAGTTGTTGCTCCCTCTGTCATCTCATATTGTAACCAATGACCAAAATTTGCAGATCGAATTGTTTTAATCCCTTAGTGAGGTAAATCACAAACGTCTGCATACAGATATTTCTTAATCCATCTCTTATGCCATAGATCCAGAAAAGAAAAAAAGAAAAAACCCACAATACTATAGAAATTGAGTTTTCAGTCCTTCAGTTGACTGAGTTTTGGAATAAGTCATAGTTAGTGCTTCCTTGCATTAAGTAGTTCTAATAATATCAGGATCAAAGCCAGGAGAGTTGAAAAGGTCACACTGAGAACCTGTGGTGCGTCTACCACAGCATTTTCCTGTTTACATTTAGTTGAATTTTAAGTGGGTTCATAATGAATGCGTAAAACCACTATACTGTTTCTGCCACTTGTTTTTAATTAGTGACTGGGAATAAAAAGGGTCCTGGTTTAATTTAGCAATGAAAGCGTTAGTTTGAAGCTTGAGAAGAAATGAAACAATACACTGTGTAAGGTTTTATTTTATTTTGGACTACTTTTCTCTCATTTCTTCGAATTTTTATGCAGTAGTTTTGTGCCATGGACTGTGCTGGGGACATAACATCCCTGTCCTTGTGGACCTTACATTGTATGAGATCACTTTATGGTTCAGACTTAAATAAGAAGTATTTCAGAAAAGAAAACTCTCCAGGAAAAATCCTGATACTTATAGTAAAACAAATGAGAAAGCATATTAGATTTAACATGCTCTATTCACTATGTCCATTTCTACAAATTACCATTTTTCCAGCCAAAATGGTTTTCCACTCTCATTGAAAATATTGGTTACTACAAGTATTCTGTTAAGATATTATTCAGTATAAAAAATACCAAACAAACTCTTAAGTCATTAAAACAGATAATTTTTATATAATGTGTGCAAGAAAGGGCATATAACAAAACAATACTTGTGACTTTTTAGTTAAGTGGCAAGGAGAGCCCGAGGATAGCAGGGATTCTGAGTGAGGCTTTGCAGGGAGCTCAGGTATTTAAATAAAAAGAGCCTTTTAAAATTTTGGCCAAATGGCTCTACCATCCTTGTTTCTCCCTTTCCTCCTTCACTCTTTCCTTTTATCTGGAAGATGTTAGTACAGAATAAATACATATTGGTGAAATGGCTTTGCTTTTTATGGTTTCCTAAGGCTATGACTATTTTACAGAGATTCGTTCCACTGGAAGTCCCAGGTTTCCTGTTTTTATTATCCACACTTCACACGGTGGTTTAGACCAAATTGGCCATTGCAGAGTTTGGAGAGCAGTCTGCTTTACACCGTAAATTGCACTGCTACTTCCCTACCCATCTCTCACAGCCCACGCGCTGGGGCTGATCAGATACACAGTCTCCAACACGGAAGAGCCCATCAGTGCCTCACTTTCTATCTATTTTTGAAGTTAGCTCCTCCTGAAATAGTTTTACTTCAGTCATGTTCGTTTGGCCTAGAGAGTGGATATCAGGAAACAGGCAATTTGGAAGGAGAGATGACTATCGAAATGTAATTTCCCTTTCAGCAAGAGGCTCTCCTTCACATTTTGGACTGTCCGGCCCCCGACCACAGGTGCCGAAGGCTCAGTAAGGAGTTCACATTGCCTAGTGAAACTGAGACAGGGGAAGCACACATCTCTTCATGCAACCAAATCATGATGTTAGCCAGATGAAGTCCCTGACGAGCTCTTGTAAATAGAATTTCCCTTCTAGAGTGTCAGCATACTCAGCAGATACTCTGCTCCACGTGCGTGGTAATTTAGTTAGTCAACAGCCGGAGAAATGATAATACGTACACAGAGGTTGATAATAACCAGTAATGAGTTAGACACAGCAGATAAACCCCAGGGCAGAATAACCAGGCAGAGGAGGAGGGAAGGTGAGAAATGACAATCCTTGCGATGAGACCATGGTGTAAGCTGGGAAGTGACCGGGGAGTGATGGTGTCCCTGTGTCCACCCTGGGCAGGGAAGCTGTGTGCTCCCTAGGTTAATTGTCCAGAGTTGCAGCTCGTGGCCACTCGTCTATCTTCCCAGCAGACACAAGAAGTGTCCTGGCCTCAAAACTCCTTGAAACGATTAATGTTGCTTTTTTTCCTTCTGTTATTGTAACTTGACAATATGTCAGTAACTTGTTTAGTCCAAAGATGGTGGAGAATTTAGAAAAACAAAGCTGAAAACAGTTCAGGCACTGTCAATGCAGATCTTCCAGTCTCCAGACATTTCTGGAACTCCAAGGGCAGTGTTTGACATGTTATATTGACTGCAAACTTAGACGGTCAGGTTATAATACGGGAGGCATTGTTGTCCTCATTTTATAAGCAACAGAGGAGAGATACTTCTGTAGTAGACAGGGTTCTCAAATCTAGGAGGATTTGTGTCCTAATCGTGTTCCGTAGTATGCTGACTCCAAATATTTGTGATTCTACAAAGCCTTTTTACGGTTTTCATCACCTCCTTGTTTTCCCTGACTGTTTCCTCCCTCTGGTATTATAACTGGGTCGTGATAAGGTACCAGAGAACCACACACAGGAATGAGTAAAGAAAATCCTAATTGTTTCAGCATTTTGGAGGAGGATGTGATCTATCTGAACACATTTTGTTTGGGTTGCCTTTCCCAGTCCTCTTTGACCTGTAGCCAAAAAAAATAAGTTCCGTTGAATTTACAATTGTGTCCCTCTGCACCTAAATGGTTTTACTGGGTTGTGTGTGTGTGCGTGCGCGCACATGCCTGTGAGCATTGGTGAGGGTTTTGCTCTTGTGATTCCATTTTATGAAAGTTGTGTGGAAATGCTAGTGTATGCCATCAATTGTGATAAACACAGCTGTTAATCATCAATGCTTCTGTATTGCTTTAAAAAGAAAACAAACTTGAGAACTGTCACTGATTCTAATGATTCACAACACCACGATTCATAGGCGTCCGAGACGACTGTTTGCAACACATTTGGATCGTTTTGCTATATATCCATCATAGAATTAAAAAAACATTAAATTTATCCACAGGTGTCTCTAATGGTAGGAAAACAATTCAAATCCCTATGAAATGAAGAAGTGAATGAGAGGGTAAGAAAGAAAATGTGCTATTTATGCCATCCCCTGAGTAATAAAAGAGTAAGCTGAAAAAGAGAGGGTCAGTGTTTTTCGTGAACATCATCTGGGTTATGAATATGTTCATGGTTGACATTGTTTTCAAGTGCATATTTGAGAAACTAAGCATCCTGTCCTCTCATTAGGTCCCTCTGCACTTAGGAACATACATGGCCATGACTGGGGAGTGGAGGGTAAGAAGATAGCCCCTTGCATCCCTCACATATATTTCTTTTCTCCCAAGAGTACAGGACTGGGGGCAAACCCCAAGAAATTCCATGCTTTTGTGAGATATGACTGGTTAGCAGGTGAGGTAGAAGGAGAAGAAAACGGGCTTAGTGTTCTTCTGAAGTATAAAAGGACAGAGATGGGATGAACGGAATCCTGAAGAATCAGTAGAAATGTACAGGTAGAGGAAAATATATCCACACGTTGTTGCTCCTTAAGTCATAGGCCGGAAGACCGTGATTCTAAATTTCCATTCTTAGCTCTTGAATATTCTTAGTCAACTCTTTGAATGGCCTTGTTTGTACTCCATTTATTCAATAGTGATTTATTGAGAAATCCGAGGGACCTGTTAGTTTGTTTCTTGCTTCCTGTTATGGAAATGACACTTTCTGCTTTGGTAGGGTATTGGGACTGCAGACTGGTGGCAGGTAGAAAAATTGGCAAATATGGGCAAGTTAGAATTGTATCATTATAAATAATTTTTAAACTTTTGGTATCCACTGTATCAAATTTCCCAATATAAATTACATCGATATTTGTCCATACATATTGCTTTATTTTAAACAGCTTGGGCTGATAACATCTAGTTAGTATACACCAGTGTATAAATATTGGTAGTAAAAATATTTCAATAATTACAAACAGCTGCTGCTCCAACTCCCTGAGGAGCTCCCTGCCGCAGCTCATGCAGCCCCTCCACTGGGACCCCCACCTCAGCTCGGTTCAGCCATTGAATAACACCCAGCAGAGCAAGGCCCTCCAGAGACCCTGTTACTCTATAGGAGCCTTATTTTGCCTGGTTGGTGTCGGTGCCGTATAAGTTGTTAAGTATTTTGAATATCACACTTGCACGAAGGAAGAAAGCAACACACACACTTGCATCAATTAGACAAGCGTAAGTGTTCAAGGTCAGGTTCCTGTGCTTCAAGAGCTTTACTTTGAAGGAACTTACTATATGTATGTGTTTTGTAATCAATAACTCTCACCCAAATTTAAGTGCCCTTTTGATAGTAATGTTCTACCTTAAGTTAGACATTTCTTCATAAAGCAACTCAACGTGTTGGAGTAGCAGGTATTTATACGTTGTCCATTCAAGGTAGTAACAGCAAGACGTTATTCTCCACATTTTGGCAAACTTTTAGGCTTATATTGGTGAAGTGCGTGCAGGTTTAGAAATTAATCACAGGAGAAGAATGCTAAAATAAATATTCCTCTGGGCATGTAGTACTAATAACAGAACAGAAAATTGTGTTCAATCCGTGCACCTCACCCCAATCCATTGGTGCGGTCTGTGCCTCATTAGCCTTAAAACACATTGGACTCAGATATGTGCTTTTATGGTAAGGAAGACAAGAGAGTATTTACAAGTCAGTGTGGATCGTGAATCTGCAATGAATTGGACCTATCTCAAGTCTGTTCTTCAGGCCTTAACATATCATAAAAGCCTAGAGGCAGAAAGAGATGAAGCTATGGGGGCAAACGGAAAGTCAAATGTACAAAGCCAGATAGTTCTAGGGTTCAAGCAGTCTTCCAGAGAACAAATCAAATTTAGCAATTTAGCAATTCACAACTGCAAAGAATTCTGAATGTAGCTGCAAGTTTTCCAAGGCTCTCTACTTTTCTTTTCTTTTTTTTTTTTTTGGATTTATCATTTTTTCCACCATAGGATTAGTTTCTCAAGCCACAAAACAGTTTTATATTTGAACCCTTATACTATCTATTTATAATGTTTCAGTGATAAAACATGTTTTACATGAAGTCCTTTTGGTTTTACTAGGGTGTGAGTTCCTTGAGGACAGGTGTTATTTCGGATCCATTTTTGTATCTATTATAGACTCTAGCATTATGCCTTCCAATATTGAAGCTGTTGATAAATGTGTGACACTGATATGAGTTTGAGATAATATCAATGAGTTCTTTGAATTCAGCGAATGTCTGGAGCTCATGGTACGATGTCTGGTATAGAGTTGACATTTGCCTTCATTGTAGCCTCCATGATGGGCTTTGCTATGTGCATGTACAGATGAATCTGGGTGTTCTGGTATAAGTTTATATATGGGAATGAGATTTTGTATCATAAATACATATTTAATTAGAATATAAGAATCTTCTATAACCCTAAGGTGATTTGTGGTATTGAAGAAGGATTCTATAAACCTTATTCCTCTAAAATATTTGAGTCATCAGAGTACTGCTAATAAAAATTCATGACCACTTAATGAAACCAAAATTATTATTTCAACCTATAATAATTTGAAAATAAAAGACATTTCCAAGAAATATTTTTAAATTGTGCATATAATTCCAAAATCCTGAAATAGAAGATGTAAAACTGTAATGAGAGAAGGACAAAAACATGTGTGTGTGCTTGTATCTCAGGGCATCAACACAATCATGGTAAAAGAAACAGGATTTTAGGTAAAGGGAGAAAGGGAAATGCCAGCTGTCTGAGTCATTCTCATTATTAGGGTCTTCTCATCTAATCAGCCTGCATTTTACTTTACTTTATCATCCCTAATAACTGTGGTTTCCTGGACGGTTCTTTGTGACAGTCTTTGGTCAGACTCATGGGCCAGACTCATGCACAGCTCACACTGGAGCTTTTCAGCTCTGTTTACCCCGGAGGAATCTCTCAGAACTCCTTTCCCTTGGCTCTGTCACAGAACAATATTCCACTGGAAGAGAAGTGCTGGCTGGATCCCTGTTATCACCTAATTCTCTTTCATTTGATGAAATCCTGGATCCCTCTTTCAGAGAAGCAGTCAACAGACCGAAGTCGAAACAGAGTAAAGTTTATGTGAAACTAAAGTGTGTGTGAAGTTACGCTTATTCTGTGGCATCCTGGAAAGCGCCAGTAGCTTTTGGTCACTGAGTGTCTGAAACTTGTTCATCAGAAAGGGAGTGCTTGATGAAGAGAATAAGAACGCTTTGCAGTTTACACAAATTTCTTTCATGTTAACATTAGTGAGGCAAGGCTTTGGAAGTGAGAAGACATGGGTTCAAGTCAGCAGTAGATGCTCTTGATACTGTGTGTCGTATCCCCTAGACCCACCTGAGTTCACCTGCAGCTGTGATGGACAGTTTCCAGTACGCTAACTGCTTCTCACCTCCTGTTCTCCACGACTCACCTGAGGATTTTCACTGGAGCCCTGGGAGCTTTCTCTGCTGCCCGAAAGTGCAGGGGAATTAAGGCCACCATGAACAACCCTCAACCTGTGGAGATGGGGGATGGTGGATAGATGCCCAGTCTTCCAATTCTATGGCGGGAGTATTCAGAGGCATGTTCTATATGGTTTCTAAGAGGGTACCCAGCAAGACTGGGCCCCAGATGCCTGCAGAAGTAACCCACTTACTCACACAATCTATATTGGACTTCTTCCTTCCTTGTCTCACTTTCCCAATTCTGTCACTTTTGTTTCTGAGGATCAATTCCCAAAGAAGTTACCTGCACCAAGTCTTGTCTTGGTATCTGATTTGAGAATCCAAAGTAAGACATGGTCCTAACTATGCAATTACCTGGTACTGAGGCTCTGAGGAGGTTATTTTATTTTTCTGGGTCTAAGTTTTTTGACCTATCAAATGAGAGTTGGGCTAAATTGAGAATTTCCTTATTTACTTAGCTGCAGAACTCTTTTTTTAAAAAATTAAATTAAACCTTACACAAAATCTTATAAAAATAAAAGTGATGAATGTGTTTCTTAGGTAATTTAAAGCTTGTTTTGTCTGTTTGGCAGACATTTCCTTGTTTATGGATCACTGAGGTATATTCTTGGGTTCTTGCAAATCCTCATAGCACAATTTTTAAAATAATTGGACTAGAAGATCTTTAAGGCTCATGTAGAGTTTGAAATTCTGGGATTCTAACAGTGGATAAAGGTCTGTAAGGAGCACTCTACTTCAATCCTGATCTCTGAGTTATTTTCCAAAGTCTAAACCCACTGAGAACCAGTTTAGACTCTTTCTTCCCCATACCATTTATCTTCCCATCACCAAACGGTTATATGTGTACTCATACGTGTGCATGTGTATTTATACATTCTAAAGAAAGAGAGAGAAATATAATTTCCTAGCTTGTGGCATGCCATAATTTTCCAGGAATTTTACTACAAGGACTATAAACTCTGATGATATGTTGGATGAATATAAGGGCAAAAAAGTAATCCTCATTAATTTTTTTTACTTCATCATAAGAACTTTCAGACTTTTTAACCTGTTATTTCATTAAAAGAATATATTCAGTAATACTTTTCAGCTTTAATGCAGATGGAAAATATATATTTCAGGGAGCCTGTGTGCTGTAAATTTTTTTTTTTTTTTTGGCTCTCAAATCTTAATTCTTGGCCATTTATATAATTCCCAATAGTTGTTTTCCTTTCTGCAGCAAGGTATTTTGCCTAGAGTTTCAAAACAAGATTTTTTTTCCTAGAACTATCCACATGCCTCTTTGTTTCCTCCTTTCCCACACTTTCTGCCTAAGCTGGGGTCTGGGTTTTCATCAGCCTGTCTTCCCCTATTATTTTCCTTAGAATATTTCAGTACATTCCTTTGTCCTTCCAGGTAAACCACTAAACCTGCAACCACTTGTTTCCTGGGACTGGTTCCAGCACATCTTTCACCTCGCCAGTCTTTCTAGGGACACTTTCTCCTCATTTCTTAAAGCCTGCACTTCTGCTTGACTTGTAGAAATACACAGAAAAAAAAATCATTTTTGGCATTTTCTTCCAGAGGAATATCTGTTATCTGATTTCCATTGTTCATCAAATCTTTGCCTTTGTGATCTCTTTTTTTTTTTGAAGATTAATTGAAAAGAGATCCAATTTACTAAATTTGGAGAAGAGAGAGAGAGTAACTTCCACCCAAATTTCTGGCAAATATTCGTATCCAGATAACATGTATGCAAGTTCCTTTAGGAAGAATTATCTCTCCCAACTATGATTCTTAGTGATGTTAGTAAGGCATTTCTCATTGAAGCTGAAAGTCAGTAAGAAAGAGAATAATTAATACAGCCATCTTCACCGAGCCATGATGTCCCACATTTCCAGAGGAGGTGAGGGTTGTGATTTCCTTTTATAAGTTCTTCACTTACTCAACAGTTTTCTATAATATTTCAAAGCTTTGAAATACAGGACAGTATTACGTCAACACAACATTTTAAAAATTATAGTGGTTTCTCGGTACCCACAGTGGTTTAGTTACAGGACTGCTTCAGATACCAAAATCCACGATACTCAAGTTCCTTATATAAAATAGTGTAGTATTTGCATCTAACCTATGCACATCTTCCATATACTTTAAATCATCTCTAGATTAATTATAATACCTAATGCAATGTAAATGCTATGTAAATGGTTGCCAGGTGCAAGGCAAATCCATGTTTTGCTTTTTGGAACTTTCTGGAACTTCTTTCCAAATATTGTTGGTTTGTGAATCCATGGATGTGAAACCCACAGATGTGGAACCCAGGGATAGGAGAGCCGACTGTATACCCTTTCCTCTCCTCGGCAGGGTTTTCCTTGAGCCCTTCAGTTTGCATGTGTTGCCTTTAATTTTTGTTTCTGAGCTCTGTCATTTCTTTCCTAAGAGGTGTACCCTACCGTATGACTTCATCTAAATGCATCCCTTACCCAAACCACCCAGGCTGTGGAAAGTGGGTCTCTTGTCTCCCACATCTGACTGTAAGTTCCTTCAAGGCAGAAGCTCATCTCCCAGAGTTAAGCAACTTGTTGGGTACGTGATAGCTCCTTAATATATGCTGGCTGAATAAGTCACCAAATTACTGGACCATATGTTTTAGGAGTTGCTTTTGGATGAGGCTTCATTAAGAATTTTCTGAATGGCTCAAGATTTAGTGATTTGGCTGTTTTTCAGAGGCTCTGACCAGCTTTTCATTATTTCCAGTTCCGTGTATGAATTAGGTATCTGAAATTTCTCTCCTACTGTGCTTGGCTTTGATGGCATCCCAAGCTTTGAGCTTACTTTGTCAGATTATAATACTTTTATCTCTTTCTTCGTCTGGCTCTTCCACCTCAGACACTGATGTGAAAAACAAAATTCCATTCATTTACGTTTCTCTGTCATGTTTAGCTGTGCTCATATCAAGTGTCAGCCCACACCATGAAGAGATGACCAAAGGTTCTGTGATAGATGCCAGGGTGGTGGTATACTTACCACAGACTAGTTTGGGGGCATTCCAGTGAGGGAAACAACTATTTTCTTTCCTGTTTTAGTTCCAACATCCTTTAACAAATTAAGCCAGTATGTCTCTGCATTGTGTTTTATATTATTTCTGGGCAGGAATCATTACTGACGTGTTATTCCCTTCAGTACCAGTGTGCCTAACAGTTGGCCAACGTGTAGCCATAGGTACAGCGGTTGATCAGTTTCACATGTGTTTTCTCGTTTTATTTCTTTGGGTTTTCCCTTTTGTGGAATTTCTCCTGGCACATTTCTTTCTAAGTTGATTTTGTTCTTTATTCTTTTATTATGACACCTACTGAAAGATGTTGCCAGGTCAAGATCTTAGGATGGTGGATAGTCCCCTGGAGCCTCCTGAGAGGGACATACTGTTATCATCTGCTTTGGGCACTAGGAATAGTGAGGCAGCCCCAGAAAAGGTCTTGTAATTGTTTTCTTCCTGTCTCACTAATCATCTCAGCTTGCCTCTGCTGATGACGATAATGTTGGAGGGGACCTTTCCCTTCTTATTAGCTATATTTTTAGGTGGTGGGAGATGACAATAAAAATTATTTGCTGCATGCTAACTCTGTGTCAGGGAATGTTCAATGTGTTTTACATACATCTTCCATTTTATCCCCACAGCAACTGTATGAGTTAAGTATCATTCACCCAGTTTCTCCAGAGACCTCTGCTCTTCTTGTCTGCTTGCTAACCTGGTATTTCCTGCCCATCTCTACCACATGCTGGTGTAATATGTAACGCAATGCGATAATATATAATATATGTAATCTGTTATTATATAACATGCAATTTTTCTGAGCCTTAATACCAGGATAATTTTCTCCTTACTTTTAAAACATTGTGTTTATTATACACCCTATTGATTGACATAGATGAAGAGGAGGATTATAACAACTCTGCATATTATTTCATTTTTCTATTCAGTGGTTTTGATGCTACCTACAAATCCAAGATGGCAAAGGGAAGAAGAGGTAAAACGGCATGTGGAACTTTTCTGTTTCTCTCCTAAGGATGCCATCCTCTTGTGTTTTATTATTACTCCTCTCATCCTAGCCCTAACCTTCAAGTTCACATGTACCAGGCTTGAGAGGTAGACTTTTCTCTACATGTCTTTTAAACACATGACTTACTCTGAATTCTCTTGTCTAGTTGATAAAGAATCTGAAGAACAGAGCAGTGAAATGACTTGCCAAGTTTATAGAAATACGGCAGCAATGGGGCTTATCCTTCTTGAGGTCTTGTTCAAATCTATGGAATCTTCCCTGAGTCCCCTTCCACTTTCTCTGAAGGCAGAGTTATTCCCGTCTGTCTCTGTTATCTCATGTCACTTTATATATCCCTTAGCACAGCATTTATCTCAGGCTATTGTGACTGCAGATTTATTTCTCTTCCCTATTTGATCGTGAAATCCTTTATAGCAAACACTATGCTATCTATCCATGCATCCCCTGGGCCTAGAACAGACAGCACTTGGCAAGTTGTAGATGTCAGACGAGGGTCCATTTGGGGAATGACCGCATCCATGCTGTACTGTTGGCTGCTATGTTTATTCTTGCTTCCTGAGGTACTGCTTCATATGGATCCTGTTGTTCAGTGGATGCCGATACAGAAGGATAGTCCTATTGACTCAGAAAAATATATGAGGCAATGTGGAGTTCAACCACAGAAGTTTCGTCCCAAAGATTCCATTTTCAAGTTAAAAACCCTGAGTCAAAACAGACCTAATCCACTCATGTTGTGGAATCTCCTTTGTAAAAACTATGAAATGAGTTTAAACACAAAGGTGAAATTTCAAAATCAAAGTTCAGTACTATGGTCAGGGTCTTCCCAAGGCAGCGAGGATTTTGTGTATTCTCACACAAACGCACACACACACTCACATGTGTGTTTGCTGCTTGAGGTCATTTTTTGTGGTTATGTAAGCTTTAATTTACATATGAAACATTACTTACCAAATTGTTTACATCCATGGATTTCTGACATCATTTCAGCTTGACCTGTGGTAAATTTCCCCAGGTAGGCACAGAAAGAGACATAACCTCTAGTCCAGATTTTAACTCACAAGCGGAAGTAAGTTATTAAAGGAATCAGGAGGGAAGAAAAAGAGAAATAGCTATGCTTCTAATAGAAGAAAGAAAGCAAACGTTGATTTAATCAATTGATTCGCCTTTAAGTAAGAGAACAGATGTTTTCCGTTAAGTCCCCGGTGAAAATTCAGTAGGTGCCAGTGATACTCTAGGACCAGTGGCTTCTGATAAAATTTGAAATGAAGGTCTGAGCTGTTCTTGCTAAATGGGCTTTTGCACATCAGGCTTGCCACTGTGGTGAGATTTTTCTCTTGAGCTCTCTCTTCTTTATGCATTCATGAACTGTCTTCCGCTGCCCATTCACTTGTGTTCTTTATCCCTTAGAACAAATAACATGACATTTGTATACTGTTGTGTTGTTTGAAAATGTTAATTGTAAAGAATTTATTTCTACCTATAAATAGTCATTTGAATTCTGCATTTTCTGGCCCAGGAGAAACACCTGTGGTATCTTCTGGTCTTACCTGGGTTACAGTCTGCTCTCCGAGCAGTTGAATTTCAAGAGTGGTTGAGGTCTTAGTTTCCCTGATGCTGTCTTCATAACCTGTGCCCCAGCCTTGCTATGGAAACATTAACCAGAACCCCACTTACTAAAACTTCAAAGGGTTCCTCCAAATACTTCTAAGATTCTACATTCCCCCAAATGCCAGCTTCTCTTTTTCAGCTTCTTGAAAATTGCTTGCAGTAATATGAGACTTTTCCTTCTCATAAACACCCCAATTATGTTAATATTCTTGGAATTTCTTTGCCAAACACAATTTGCTATTACGATTTCAAGTAATTCATCTTCTTTGCATTTTTTTTTTTTGCCCAGACAGCCGCCCTCTCACCCATCGTTTGACAAACAACTCTGCTGGACTGTAAACTCCTTATGATCAGGGAATGTCTTGTACCATTTTAGATCCCTGTACAGAGCATGGTTCCTACTACATAGTGGGAGTGCAGTAAATATTTGCTGAATGAAGCCAGATATCTCCCTTATCATCATTTATCGGAACTCATGTGTAGGCTGGCTATCTCAAACCATTATAAACTTCCCACTGAGGAAATCAAGATAGCCAAATAATCAAAGTAATTTGTTTCTTGCTTCTATTTTCCATAATGAATTCTCCCCTTCTTACCTATGCATTTTGTATTATCTGATAATCTTTGCATATATATCCATTTGCTCACAATTAGTCTGTATTGACACAAAAGTATGATAATATCTAAAACTACACAATGACTGTTAATATAAAATAAACTAGTCTTGAAAACTGGTATCATAGCATTAGCAGGCTACAAAACTTTTCACAATCTAGTAATTTCTATTCTATGGGAGATAGAATGAGTGACCATGTCCTGAAAGCTGCCTGGCACCTACTTGGAATAGCATCTCATTGACTGACTAAATTAAGTGGAGGGGATGATAAAAAGGATAGTATTAAGACACATGGAAACTCTTCTGTGATTCCCTTCCTGATGGAGCTGTATTGTGTCTGCTCTGATTTTCATCCTTCAGTGTCATCCTTTATCCTGTTCCTCAAACTGGAACATCTTCAGTAGGAGCAGGAGAGTGTTTCCAAGGCAGGAGCATGAGGAATGCTTATTTGAATGGAGCTGGCTTCTTACCCTCCCCAAGGGACAGAGGTGTTGATAATTTCCATCAGTAATGACCTCACAGGAAAGCCGTGTGCATCTCAAAAGCCATCACCACAGCTGGCACTGATTCAGGAAGCTGGAGCCTGAGCCTAGGTGATCGTTGTGACAGAGCTACACTGTCTCCTCCTGGGTGATCTGTTGGCCCCATTCTGGAAGCAGACTGGGAAGAAGCATGGAAGAAGACTCTTTTAAAACCATATCTGCCCTCTGGAAACAGAGAGCACCTGATTTCCCAGCCTTACAATATTTAGTGTACATTATTTAGAAATATTAAAATAACTTCCCTTCTTCTTAAAAAAATCCCACAGTTACTCAATTCATGCATTTGCTCAGGAATCAACCCAGACACCTGCCATCAGGTAAGCACTTGTGAGGCAACAGGAATACAACGGAGAGCAAAACCAGAGGCATCCTGCCCTAGTGAAGCTTTTAGTCTATCAGAGAGATGTGGCTCAGTCCAATAGTCACACAGCTGTACAAACAGAGGTTGGAGCTCTGAAGGGAGAGAATGTGCCCTAAGAAAGTTAGAAACTCTTCATCGGAGCTATATGTGCCCTCCAGAACCTAGTCTTCTAACTTTATCCTTCACTCTTGTCCCTCTTTAATTCTTAGCTGTCACCACTGTCGAAATTTCTTCTGTAACATACAAAACTGACCACAATGGCTTCCTTGCTTAAAGTCATTCCATGACCTTTATTCATTAACTAGAAGATAAAAATCAAAAGTTTTAGGAGGATGTTTCGAGTTCTTTATCACATGGTTCTGCTCTATAATTTATCTCTATCTTCTTCCACTCTAGTACACTGACTGTGTGTTTTACCTCCAATCTCAGCCACGTCCTGGTCCCCGAACTGTCGTGCTATTCCCAGCCCGAGCCTTTGCTGATGCCACAAGTGAGCTGTCAGTTGTTTCTTCTAGGTGAACTCTGACCTGCTGGCAAAGATCGTTTACCACTGCTGCTTTTCAGAAGCCATTTGTATCTCAGGGTTAATTTTCTTTATCTCTATTTGTATGCTCTGAGAGCACTGTCTAGGAAAACACAGTTTGTCATAGTTACTTCTCCGTGTGTCTTCCTCCACTGGATTCTGAAAGGAGGCATCTTGTTAGTATCCCCACCACTTAACATGGTATCTTGCACGTGGCTTTTGTTTAATAAATACTTGTTGAAAAAACAAATGCATTAATGAAGTTAGGATATTAATGGTGCTAACTGCAAGACAGAAAAAAAAAACTTTCCTAAAGACATAGGAACAATGGGAAAGTTAACTTCTTTTTAGAAATTCTAGAATGGTCATCGTTTGCTTTGGGAACTCTATACCATTTTTGTGATAGATGTTTGTAAGTGACACAATTAATGAATTGCTTGCAAAAATATACCTAAATCTTCCCCCCTCCCTGTATGCACACCTTTTGCAATAAAATCTTTCAGCCCCTTCCATCAAGAGGTGGAGTCTATTTCCCCATCCCTTGAATCTGGGCTGGCCTCATGACATTTTTTTTAGCCAACAGAAAGCTGTGGAAATAACTGTTCCCCAGTTCTGAGCCTAGACTTCCAGTGGCCTTGCACAATTCTGCTCTCTGTCTCTTGGAATCCTGCACTGCATGAGAACAAACTCAGTCTGTTCTGATGGAGGATGAGAGACCATGTGGAACAGAAATGATTTGCCCCAGCTGAGTTCTCCATAGACCACACGGTTCTCAGTGGACCTGCCAGTTGTCTGCAGGTACCTGTGCAAGCCAAGACCACTCAGCTGAGTCCACCATAAACTGTAACCCCAAATAAGTGATTCTTTTAAGCCACTAAATTATGGAATAATGTTATAAGAAATGTTTCCCAGTAATAATCTATTTTTGTCTTATTTAATAATTTAAGTTTTTATTTACAAAGTATTTACTGAGCACCTTCTGCAAATCAGTGTTTTAGACTTTAATGGGATACATGGGTAAATCAGGTATAGTCCCTGTCTATAATGGAATGGGATTAAAAACTCCTAGGAGGAAGTGAACAAATGCATAAACAGGCAAAGATGCTAAGTTTAGCACAAGATTCCAAATAGGTATGATAGTAAGTGCAGCTTTAAGATCCCATTTCCTAACTGGTTGATAGTAAACTATACTCCAGCATAAGAAAACAGTATAAAGTGACCTGCGAGCAGAGGAAACTTCTTTGAAATTAGTTCCAAGTGGGGTGGTCTGAGGGTCTTTACTGAAAGCCATAGGCTACCTCAGCAGCTCCATGTCCTCTAATACTGAAAGCTAGGCGTGGGACCTACCAATAAAATGCTATCTTTTATCATGTTACAGAATTGGAAAAAAATATTTCACATTAGAATGTAGAATAAGTTTTTAATACAATGAAGAATTTTTTGTAAAGGTTCTACCACTATGAATTTCATTTTGAGTTGATTCACATACAAATTCTAAGACTTTTTATCTGAGGAGATACTGACTGATATGGAAATGACTAAATTTCCAACAACCACCAAATAGCTCAGAATTTCCCCCGCACTGGGGTGTTCTGAGAATGGTTTTCAGTAACCAACATTTTTTCCCCCAGAGCAATGTTGAGCACATAGTCGAGACTCAAAAATAATTGTTGATTTGAAGTTACTTTAAAGCTTTCCTCTGTTAGAAATAAAAGAATGACATTTCTCCAAAGAAGACATGCAGATGGCCAACAGACACATGAAAAGATGCTCAGCGTCACTAATTATTAGAGAATTGCAATTCAAAACCACAATGAGGTAACACCTCGCGCCGGTCAGAATAGCCATCGTCAAAAAGTCTACAAATAATAAATGCTGGAGAGGGCGTGGAGAAAAGGGAACCTTCTTGCACTGTTGGTGGGAATGTAAATCGATACAGCCACTAAGGAAAACTCTAATTTGAAAAGGCATATGCACCCCAATGTTCATAGCAGCACTATTTACAATAGGCAAGACATGGAAACAACCCAAGTGCCCATCAACATATGGCTGGTTTAAGAAGATGTGGAATATTACTCACCCACTGAAAAGAATGAAATATTACCATTTACAGCAACATGGATGGGCCTAGAGAATATCATACTAAGTGAAGTAAGTCAGTCTGAGAAGGACAAATACCATATGATATCACTTACATGTGGAATCTAAAAAACGATACAGATGAATCTGTATACAAAACAGAAATAGACTCACAGACCTATAAAACACACTTATGGTTACCAAAGGGGAAAGGGAAGGGGAGGAGGGATATATTAGGATTATGGGATTAATAGATATAAAGTACTATCCATAAAATAGATAAGCAACAAGGATTTACTATATAGCACAGGGAACTATATTCAATATCTTATAATAACCTATAATGGAAAATAATCTGAAAATATATATATAACTGAATCACTGCTGTATACCTGAAACGAATGCAATATTATAAATCAAGTATCCTTCAATTTAAAAAAAAGAATGAACATTTGACTAACTTTTTGGTGGTTTTGTGTTTCAGTAACCTCTTAATGTATCCAAATGATTAGAGAATGAAATATTCTGGCTTAATTAAATAGGCTATCAAAGGATTAATACTTATTTTATACATTTATAGTTTACCTAATAAAAACAATAAGAATTCGGTAGAAATGCTAACATTAAAATAATAGTCAAGTTTGACTTTTTGTTATAGTCATCAAATTTCGTTGTGTAACACTGTAAGCAACATATTTTGGGGATCTCTGGATGTTTGTTTCCATACAGCCCTGAGTTTCCCACGAAAAGCTGTCACTTACAGTATTATGCCCATACAACCAGAAGTCCAACTACAAACAATCCTGAATTTTTCACTTTTATTTTACTGTTTTACATAGTAGCACGTGGTGTTTAATTGTCAAAATGGGAAGTTAACATACAATGTAGAATGCTTCTTCCAGTATTGAAAAGAATTTATCTTCTCCAGATGTGTAACAAACCTTTTATATACCCTTCTATTTTGTCAGTAACCATACAGTCATACATACCACAAATGTCAGATTTTTTTTTTCAAAATTCATTTGAAATAAAATAACAGAGAAAGAGTTTAAATATAATTTAGCAGAAAGTCAAGTCAAATTATACCTAGTCAGCTTGAAACTCGGGCCAAAGCTAAGAGATTTGCACCATTATGGCGGTGGTTTGCAATAAAGATACTTTAGGGAGATAGAGCTCTCTTCTTTGTGAAGCTAGGAAATCAAGGAGTATTTATGTTCTTTTGTGCAAAATATTTAGAATAAGAAATGTGGGTGCTATATTAAAGTTACTTGATAGAGTAAGGCTCCAGGAGGTACCAGGTTTAAAAAATAAAATAAAAAAGTACAGTTGTCATTATGTCTACTTTCAAGCTTGAGTAAATCAGAGGCAGCTGGAAACTTCATTCAACCAAGGAGTAGCTCAATGAACTATGTTGCAAAGATGTTAAACACTCTGCCTATATTCCTATCTTACACTCAGTTAATAGCATTTGAGTTTAGCTGAACTAAATAGTGTCTGTGACTTAGCCACTAAGTAGCTATGTATCTTTGTATAGTTCCTTTTGCCTCTCTGGGGCTCTAAGATGTGACTACACTTAGTCATTGAGTTATAAAAGTATAAATCTTCTTGGGACCCACAAATCATCAAAGTCAAACATGGTCTTTATTTTCTTGGAGAACAAGTATCATTTTGAGGCAATAAAGGAAATAACCTACACATTTGCCAGGCTGTACACTTGTCTCATTTATTAGTATATTGCCCAGCATAACCTTGAGGACAGGTAAGTCCTCAAGAAACAATGGATTATTTGGTGCCTTGTGATTTATTTCTCTTAGCATTTAAAGAATATTGTCAGGCATGATCTCAACAACCTAGAGGAGCTTACCTGGCTTTTGCGTCCCTACAGAGGTCGCATGGTCTATGTAGTTAGAACCAGTACTAATGTTATTGCTTGTGGATATGGCCCCTAGTAGTTTTAATGAGGAT
Organism: Phocoena phocoena; assembly: GCF_963924675.1. Lineage (NCBI taxonomy): Eukaryota > Metazoa > Chordata > Mammalia > Artiodactyla > Phocoenidae > Phocoena > Phocoena phocoena. Next base: position 107,114,692 of record NC_089223.1, on the reverse strand, counting down.
TATTTAATAGGTATACTAATTAGTGAATATACTGTGAGCTTACCTTTTTGAAAAAAATTCCTGGGAAGCTGTTGGGATATAACGCTGGTACGATTATCATGATATGGCAAAAATTGTGCAGGACCTCCACATGAGATCATAAGTAAGCAGAGGATTTTAAAAAGTGACATTTAAGATATGAATTTTTCTCATGTGTTGTCTAATTTAGTCTTTATGATAAACCTATAAGGTAGGTATGATTTTCCCCCTTTTACGGGAGAGGAAAAATTGAGAGAGGTTATTGCTCATTCATTCATTTATTCAACACATATTTATTAAACGCCTCCTCTAGGCCAGACACTGTTGTAGGTATTAGGGAAAAAGCAGTGTGGGGGTGGGGTAGTGAGGGAACAGGACTCTTGAATCCGTAGAGTTGCATTCTTGGGAGTTATGGTGGCTGGAGATACTAGCATTAAACAAGTAACAAATGCATAAACAAATAGTTTCTGATACTGTTAAGTTTATGAAGACAATACAAGGTAATGCGATAGACTGGCTTGGGGGCAGTGCACTAAGAGGGGGGATCAAGGGGCACCTCTCTGAAAAGGTGACATTTGAGTTGGAATCTAATTTGTCTAAGTGGAATAACTAAGACTTAGACTTAGGACTCTCCTAGTGCTAGATAATCTAATAATACTATTCCTTTTAGTAACTCTTGCTATGAACACTAAAATACTAAAAGGTTTATATTAATAACAGAAAAATCCAAGAAGTCTATAAGTACCTATATCCTGCCTCCTCTTGAGATTGTTAGGGTCGAATAAAAAATGAAAGGAATGTAAAATCTATAAAGAATTATGTACACTACAGCTTTCTTCTTATTGTGTACACTTGCAGTCTGGCATGGGATGCATGCTGAGAGCAAAAAAAGAAAAGGAATGAAACACATATGCAATTTCAGCTGAAGAAATGAGGAGTGTAGTGACGTAACCATAAATAAAATGTGACCACATTTATTCTTTTTCTGCCCTCCATTGTCTGGAAGAAACAGCCTTCTGGAGATAAAGATTAAAGTCATCAATAATCCACTCTCATAAAAATGATGGTTAATATTTTGGTGTATTTTTTCCTAGAGTTGGTTTTCTATGCATATCTAAATAAAACTAACTTCAGATTTGAGCATAGACTTTTTCTTTTTTACCTAATGTTTTATTATTAGTCTTTTCTCATGTTATTTAAATGTCATGAAACATAATTTGTTATGGCTCCAGAATAGTTCATCATACGGCTATACACTAATTAATGTTTCTGACCATTCCCCTATGTTGAACATATAACTTCGTTCAATCTTTTAGCACTTTAAATAATACTGAAATGATCCTTATACTGATTTCTATGTGTGTTTGCTTGCCTCACAACGTCCTTTGGATAGATTTCTAGAGTGAAAGCACTGTCAAAAATAGGAAATTTCATTCACAAAATTGCTGGGAAAAAGTTGCTGGGTAGTTTCAGACTGTCTTGCAAAGCCACGTTTGACATCCTATTTCACCCTGCGCTACTCTGAGTAATCGACTTACAAGTGAAAGTCCTGACTTACAGATGAAAGTCCCTGTGGGAGCCAGTGGTCTAAACTTATCAAGTCTGATAGTTATTTGTCCAATATTCTGTTAATAAAACCTTTATTGTGACCAAAATTTCAGTCCATGTCCAATGTTAATTGATAGTCACAGAATAATACTGAGACACTGCAAATTCTTAATCACCAAAAATGAAAAACTTATGTTCAGTAGAGTTTTGTATTATGCATTTATAAAATTATATATTACTTATATAGAATTGTATTTACAATTTTCTAACTCTTAAAAAGAACCAGTTCCTTTATGTCTGTATGGTAGCTTTTGATTACTCATAATTATCAGTTGATCACAACAGAGTTTATTACATATTATTATGCAGTTTGTTCCTACTTAATTAAGTAGAATAGGAGTATTAGATGAGACATACCCTCATTCTGTGCTATTTTACTTTCCCCAAATAAGCTTTTCTCAATTTTATTTAAAACATTCTTTATTTATACTGAAGTCTGTCAGAATAGCCATGAAGCCTGTCAGATGGCCTTAAGGGATTAGCAAATTATAATTTAGCTGAAAAATGACAATTTTAGCAGGTCAGTGTTCCCCTCTGGAGGCTAAAAAATATGCATCAACTACCCTAAGAAGAGGGATGTTTATTTGAAACTTATCCAAACAATCTGAAACCCCTAGATGGAAATCTTGAAGAAGAGGGATTTTTCCACAGATTTCTAACTTTCCTCTTTCTCACTTTTTGATATTCAAGAAACAGAATCAAATAGCCCATCTGGCTTTGTTGCCTGAGGTGGAAGGGAAAGGGAAAGAAAGAGACAGGGAAGCTCTATCAGAATTTGAATTTAGCTGAAACTTATATCCAAGAAAGAAAGAAAAGAATATTGTACCTTAAATGATGTATATTTGGAATCATTTGTGATGTATAAGGAAATTTAAATTCATGAAATTGAACTGTAAACTACATAAACAATGCAATAAAAGCAAGCATAAATTACCCAGTGTTACCTTCACCCTTTATCCATTTGCATTAGGCAATGGTAAATGTATACTATTTCACTCAATGAGCTTATCTCCAAGTGTAGCTGTAGGAGAAATGATTTCCTTTAAAATAGCCTATTTTATAGTCAAGATTTCTCTCAGAGTTCAAATTGAACAGAAGCTCAGTTCTTATTAAGGTAGGACATATCATGCAACAGAATAACTACTGAAGTGGGATTTGGAATAGTAGTTTTCTGCTTATTGGCTTGGGACTTTAGGAAAGTCAAATCACATTTCTGGACCCATTATTTCCCTCTCTCTAAAATGCTAGGATTGGAATGATAATTTATCTTTTAGATCACTTCTATTACTTACCCCTTAAAAAAAAATGAAAGCCCTAAAATGATAGGTACCTGATGCATCTTTTTGTCTATTTCATTGTTCTATTGTTCTGCTTTCTCTCTCCTTCCCCATATTTTTTTAATTTACAATTTCTTGTATGTTTGATTGCTCTATTAGAGGTATAAAAATATTAAACTTGTGAGTCCTTTTGTCCCTATTAATTTCCAGTGTACCTGAGCGTAAAGATAGTCTTTTGTTTCTTTTGTGCCTTCACATAATGTCTAATTGTTTTTCTGTGCACAGAGGAGTTCCTAGCGCTTTTGAAACTGACCAAAGTCTTTACAAACTCCCCATGGGACACTGTAAATAGAATAAACAGATGCATATGTTAGACTGTTGAATCTCCATTGTTTTGTTTGTATGTGTGTGAGCTCCTGAGGCTATATATCCAGGTTCTAAATCTCAGAATCAGGGTCCTTATCCTCTGCTTCTTAGAGTTTTTCCATCAAGCTCAACAAACCACCCCTTTCAGATTTCCATCGTGAGCTGGGAGAAGTAATCATAGTTAAAAAGAAAAAAAAAGATGTAAATATGATCTCACTGGGCACTTAGGGCCGACAGCATCAAGAACTGTTTTCCTTAAGAAAGCTGTCCCTCGGGTCCCTGAAGGATAGAGCTGTGATTAACCACACTTGCCACTAGAGGTCATTGCTGACCATTCACAGAGATAGTGAAGCCAATGCGATGGCCTCAGGACTCTTACTCAAGTTCAGTTAGAAGAGTATCTGAAGTTTCTTTGTGCCATTGGTTGAGATTAAATGGTGGGTACATTATGAATTGTGTATTATGTGAAGGCCTTATTAGATATAATTTGAACCTGGCTGATGATCATATTCTAGAATATTATTTCGGATTACTTCTCATTCCTGGATACAAATCAACTGTTTTAGAAACTTTAACAAATTCCTGCTTTGTGGGATATCTCAGTATGCTCTAGGTTTCCCTACTTTCTCCTTTTTCAGTGTTATAATAAGTATCAATCTAGAAGTAAATGTAGGGTATATGTAGAGGGCAGGGTGATGGTATTTGAGGTTCTTTGATAAGGTTCTTGTATTCCCACACAACTTGAAATTCTTCTCCACTTTTCCAACATGGAGGCTTGTCATTCTATCATTAGGCATTAGTCCTTTTGTACCAAACCACTTTCCTACAGCTTTCCCTACTATAAATGTTTGTTATTTGTATGTCATATGACAGGAACTGTACCTTGATCTTGAGTTTCAAGAATTCACTTGTCAAGTATTACCTGAAAGAGGTAATGCTAGGACATGGTTTCTAGCTTATATTTACTTGACAGAGGTTATTTGGCTTTTTGATTGTATCTCTATGACTATTTATCTATGATCAGCTTTTGTTATAAAAGAAGGAAGAACTGACCTACTATAAATAAGTATTTCTTGTGTATATTATTGCATTTAATACTCATAGCAACTCCTGAAGTAGGGATTGATTTTTGTCTCCATTTTACAGATGAGGAGATTGAAGTCCAGAGTTGAAATAAATTGCTCAAGACCACACAGCTTATAAGAGAAAGGGCCAGGATTTGAACCCAGGTTTTCTTTTCTCCAAAGCCCATCTGTTTTCCTAAGTATCAAATTGCCTAATGTGGTATACATAATAAAATTACTGTCCCCCATTCCCTATCCCTCCGATTTCTCTATTCCATGCTGGTCACCACTGCATCAAGTATCTTCAGGAGTTGATGATTTCTAATATTTACTATTCTAGCATGCTATTCTAATGAGAACATGTCCTGACCCCAGTACATTTGTTAACATAGTTTTATGTCAATTACAGAAGGTCTCTCCTTGAGTCGAGGTATTTGATCATTGTAGTGCCTCTCCAAGTCTCCTTATAGTTCTTGAAACTCTAAAAGCCAAAGGGCTCTAGTAGACAGCTTGGGTTGCCATAATAAAATACAATACAGTATACATATGGACATATATACACTACCAAATGTAAAATAGATAGCTGGTGGGAAGCTGTGGCATAGCACAGGGAGATCAGCTCAGTGCTTTGTGACCAGCTAGAAGGGTGGGATAGAGAGGGTGGAAGGGAGGGAGAGGCAAGAGGGAAGAGATATGGGGATATATGTATAACTGATTCACTTTGTTATAAAGCAGAAACTAACACACCATTGTAAAGCAGTTATACTCCAATAAAAATGTTTAAAAAAATACAATACACTAGATAGTTAAACAATAGGAATTTTATTTCTCACAGTCCTGAAGACTGGGAACCAATTTGGTTCCCTGGTGAGGGCTCTCTTCCTGACTTTCAGATGGCCACCTTCTACCTGTGACCTTACGTGGTGGAGCTAGATGAAACAACCTCTCTGGTGTCTCTTTTTACAAGGGCATCAATAGCGTTACGAGGGCCTCATTCTTATGGACTCATCTAAGCCTAATTACTTTCCAAAGGTCCCATCTCTGCATATCATCACACTGGGGGTTAGGACTTTACCATGTGAATTTGTGGGGGGGGGATACAATTCAGTCTATAGCAACCCTGAATATTAAATGCCAACTATTTTTCCTATCCAAAGTATAAGGAGGAAAATTTTGGAAGGGAAAATGTCGGGCAAGCATTTTACTTTTGTTTTCATACTCGGTAATTTGGTGAAAATGATAGCCCACCACTATTTGGTGGAAATAGTAGTGATGTAGTAATTCTACTCCAGTAGTAACTGAGCTTCTTGACTGAGTTTCTTGAGAACTGTGCTGTTCATTTATATATGACTGACAGCGGCATGTTAATTGGCACATGCGTTTTGAATGAAAAAGGGATCCCCTAAGGAACAATACCTCCAAACCTGCCTTTCTGGTGTGGTTTAGAGCTGTGAGGATTATGCCTAGGCTTCTTGGAGTTCTCAATTTTCCATGTTTTAAAAAATGGAAACCAAGTTTATTGAGGTATGTTTTGCATATAGTAAAATTCACCTTCTTCAATGTATAGTTCGATGGGTTTACATAGTATAATGTAATTATACTATGTAAATGTAATATAATGTGAGTATACCTTAGTATATACTCTATCACTACCATAGGAAAAAAATAGAGTATTTTCATCATCCTCAAAAGGTCCCTTTCTTCCGTAACTAGCCCCCAACAACACTAATCTAATTCCTGAATATAGTCTTGCCTTTTCCAGAATGGCATAAACACAGAGCTACGTAGTGTTTGCCTTTGGGATCTGACTTCTTTCTTGAGATTCCTCCATATTTTTGCATGTATCAGTGATTTACTTATTCTACCAAGTAATATTCCATTACATGGATACACCACAGTTTGCTTATTCATTCACCAGTTAATATTTGAGTTCTTTCCACTTTTGACTATTTTGAATAAAGTGGTTATATATCTTTTATGGACTGACTTGTGTGTCCCACCCCCAAATTCATATGTTGTATCCCTAACTCCACACAATGTGACTGTACTTGGAGATAGGGCTTGTGAGGAGGTGATAAAGATTAAATGAGTTCATACAGGTGGTGTCCTTTTATGAAGGAGAGAGTTCTCTCTCTCTGTCTCTCTCTCTCTGTCTCTCCCCCACTGAGCACACCAAAAGAAGAGGTCATGTGAGTACACAACAAAATGACGGCTGCCAAGCCAAGAGAAGAGGTCTCGGAACCTTAATCTTGGACATCCCAGCCTCAAGACCTGTGAGAAATAAATTTCTGTTGTTTAAGCCATCTAGTCTCTGGTATTTTATTATGGCAGCCTGGGCAGACTAATACAATATCTGTGCACGGGTTTCTGTGTGGATATATGTTTTATGTCCCTTGTGTAAACACTTAGGAGTGAGATTTTGGGTTCATATAGTCAGTTAAGTATATTTAACTTTATAAGAAACTGCCAGTCAGTTTTCCAGAGTGGCTCTACCATTTTGCATTTCCATCAACAGCGTGTGAGAATTTCACTTGCTCCACATAGAAGCCAAGACTTGGTACGGTTAGCCTTTTGAACTCAGCCATCCTAGAGAGTAGTGATATCCAATTGTGGTTATAATTTTCATTTACCTAATAAATACTAATACTGAGCATCTTTTTATGGTTATTTGCCATCTTTTCTTTGGTGAGATGTCTATTGAAATATTCTGCTCATTTAAAAAAGTTGGATTATTTTATTACTGAGCTGTAATAGTTCTGTGTATTCTAGATACAAGCTCTTTACCAAATATTTGTTTTGCAGATATTTTCTCCCAGCTTGAGTCTTCCCTTTTCTTTTTCTTGACAGTATGTTTTGAAGCACAGAAGTTTTAAATTTTAATAAATTCCAAAATCAGTTTTTTCTTTTGTGTTTACCTCTTTTTGTGTCCTAAGAAATCTTCACCTAATCCAAGTTCACAAAGATTTTTTTTCTCTCGTGATTGACTTAGAAATTTTATAGTTTTAGGTTTTACATTAGGTCTGTTAATATATCTAAGGTTAATTTTTGTGTAGGGTACTATGTAAGGTCAACACTCACTTTTTAAAATGTTAATCTGTTCTTAATTTTTAAGGAGTGAAGTGTAGAACTAGGACTGTCCCTTTCTTGTCACATGGTGAATCAAGATTATTTTGATCATAGACTTGATGGAATTTAATTGAATATTGACTTGGAAAAGTATTTCCTCTCCAGTTATTTTTTTATATCTATAACTACATCTATACTTACATCTATGTCTTTTCTAAACCCTAGGCAATCTTCACACTTCATCATTTAGGAATAAAACCTCAAACAAAAAAAGAAAAAGGCAGCTATAACAAGAGGGTTGAGAAGGAATTTCATTCCAGTGTACTTTAATTCATTCCAGAATCACTGAGATTCAGAACATGCTGTGCTATGGGTGAAAAGGCTTTCTAGTAATCGAATGTAAGGTGCCAATGAATGTGTCTCAGTTGGAGTCCCTTGGATTTAAGTGCTTTCAGTAGGAGAGCATAAAAAATGACTTTCAGTAGGGTGCCTGATAAGTTGTTAGAATCTGTAATACATGCTGAGATTACTTCAATACATGCTGTAAAAATAAACTATTAAATAGAAGACAATTTGACAGAGGAAAAAAACTTTTTCAATAGTTACCACGACATTGAGGAGGTTTTTTGTTTGTTTGTTTTTTTATTGTGAGTTAAGTACATAGAGACAGGAAACAAAGGGCAGGAATAAATAAGCACTTCTCTAAGTGGAGAATGATAGTGGGGACATTCTCTAGCAATTGCTTTTTTTACTTTGGTTTATTATTATTAACATTTTAGCAAATTGTCTGATAATAAAATCTCTACTGAAGTTAATATCAATATAAGAGACGTTCGGCTCATGGAAATAAACTTACAGATAAATTCTCAATTATGTGAATGTAGAAACCCTGACAGATGAGGTTTAATGTGTATGTACAGGTAAGAGGTCTATTTAAAGGGAAAAAGTGTAGAACTGATGGCTTCAAGTTCTACAACTGATGGCTTTCCTGGTTATAACCTAGGAAAGCAACCTAGAAATGACTGTAGTCTGCTCCCCAAGGCACCAGCCCAGTGGCCTGCCTCAGGAAGAAAATTGGAAACAAATCAGAAAGCGTCATCTTACAATTGTCTAAGAACTGGAATACTATAAGTTCTCCAGGTCACCACTCCTCAGACAAAATAGAGCTGGATGAGTCCCAGAGAACAATAAGTAAAATGATCAAGGAGTTTCTATATGAATATCGATTCAAGAAGTTCAGATAGTTTAGGCTAGAAACATGAAAGCAAAGAGGGAATATGATCAGAGCCTTGAAGTTGTCAAGTCTACTGCTAGGTAGAACACAGGCTTGTTCACAAAATCACAGAATATAGAACTAAAAACGCCTGGTGCTTGACATACTGTATGTGATATAGCTTTTTAAACTATTACTTTATAGATAAAGCAGTACATTTAGTGACTGCAATTTCTTTAATGGTGAGTTAGGTCCGAACAAATGAGTTTCTGGGAGTATGATTATTGTTGTTGGTAGAGCCACAAAGCAAAGAATGTTTAAGTAATACTTCTGACCTTTACGAAATTAAATGTATTACTTTTTCCCAGTAAAACCGTAATGTGTATTCATTATAGAACTTCAAAAATATGGATTAAAAAGTAAGTACCCGGGCTTCCCTGGCGGCGCAGTGGTTGAGAGTCCGCCTGCCGATGCAGGGGACGCGGGTTCGTGCCCCGGTCTGGGAGGATCCCACGTGCCGCGGAACGGCTGGGCCCGTGAGACGTGGCCGCCGCTGAGCCTGTGCGTCCGGAGCCTGTGCTCCGCAGCAGCAGAGGCCGCAACAGTGAGAGGCCCGCGTACCGGAAAAAAAAAAAAAAAAAAAAAAGTACCCACAGTCTCACTGAGAAATACGAAGAAAATGTAACACTTTAATCTATTTCTCCCATGTATTTCTTTTGTATCTCTGTTCATACTTTATGTACAATTTTTTATGGAATATTATAAAAATAATTTTCTATTATTTTAATATGATATTTTTGTGCCCATGACCTTAATTTCATGGACATACTATAACTCATATAATCATTCCTCTATTTCTCAGCATCTGGGGTCTTGCCAAACCAAACTGAACTTTTCTAGAGTGACATTTAGACAGTGATGATTATTCAAAAATAATCCCTTAGAGATGTCAAAAGCAGATCAGGAGAGTGGAGAATTAGAGGGCGTTAGGTTTTTGCAAGGTGCCTTAAAAATCTATATTATGTCAATTATTAACTATAGACTAAATATGCCAAAGGGATTTGTAATATGATTTTTAATTTTATTTGCATGCTACTGGGATTAATAAAATAGAAACTCAATTTAAAGTGACGTGGAATGCGGAGTAGCTTTCTCTTATGCATTGTGTCAAAAGTACAATCACTAACATGAGAGAAGTTCATAATATTTTTAATTAAAAAGAGATTTTCATGCTTATAAAGATTAGGTAAAATTGCTCCGTAGTTATCTTTTGAGTGTGAATACCAGAGCTAGTGATACTTTTACTAACGATTTCATTGAAAGCTGTCAGTATGATTGCTTCAGTATGGTTTGAGACCATTTATTTTCTCTTAACGTACATTATTTGAAGAAGGTAAAAGAAGGAAGATAAACAATTTTACCAATCCAGCGGATGCTTTTCTTTGGAGAAATATGAAGATGAATAACACAGTATCTTTCCTCAATATAATTATTATATAACTAGGGAATCAAAATATACAGAAAAACATAAGTAAGATTTCTATAATAACTGTAACAGAAAGAGAAAAGAGAAACTGGAAAACTTCATGGAGGAAGTGGGATTTAAGTTGCATGTTGAAGGATGGGTACAACTCATGCAGGTAAATAGGAAGATTGTAAGTCTTCTTTTGAGAGAGTAGGTAATGAAACGCATGGTGGCGGTAATGCCATGACATAACTAGGGGTATTAAAAAATTACTTTGGCTGGACTGGGGAAATTAATTCTGGGAGGTAGTAGAAAATGGAGATGGAAATAGAGATGGAAGATGGATGAAAGATTTTAGACTTTATCCCCATGTATAATGGGGCCCTTTGAAGAGTTACTTAATAGTAAGATGATAAAATAAATATGATGTTTGTAGATGACTAAATCTAGTAGTGATGTGTAATGGATTGGAGTGAAGAGAGACTGAACACAAGAATACCAGGAACAGTACAGAGAGATGAGGAACTAGGGAGACAAGGTCATTACACATGTGGATGAATGCACTGTTATAGCTTGTATTTCCCAGCAAGACTAGGTCCACCCAGGAACCCCATTCTATTATGGGTGTGATTTGCCTTATCTACCTTTTTTGAACACCAGTTAAGTCACTGAGATTTCTCACAGCATTATAGTCTCAGGGTAGTCAAGCTTCTTTCATGGTGTCTGTCTTCTCCCAGTGTGAATTTTCTAAGAAAACCAGGCAGAATCTGCAAGTTTCCTATGATCTAGCCTGAAAAGTCATGAAGCATCATTTCTGCCATATGCATTTAGTCAAAAGTGAGTCACAGGGCTAGCCAAGATTCAAAGGGCGGGGGGTACTTCACTGGAGCATGGATACTGAAATTCAGCCAGAGACTCAGCACCAGTTCCTTGATGAGGGTCCAGTCCCTCCCTGTTCCCTGGGCATGATTCTGTACCAGTCAGTGATCAATAAGGGAAGTGGAACCACTGTGAGTTGTTATAGGACTAGGGGATTTATTAAGGGGAAGAGACATTATGCAGTTGTGACAGCTGGTGAATAAATTTCTGTAAGGCTGCTGCCCCTCTGTCTGGTGGTGGTCTGAAGTTGTGGTCAGCTGTTAGAAAGAAAAGCTGGACCCAAAGCAAAGGATGAAAAAATAGTATGTGAGAGGACATACTGGACCCACGAGGACAAACTTCTGTGTCTCATTTTCTCCAACCTTGACAATGCAGGTCCTTTATAGAAGTAGTGAGAGACAGCCTCTGAGAAGCAGAAAGAGAGCCAGTAGGAGCTGGTGGAGCTATAGGCGCAGTTGCTGCCCCTTCCCAGCAAACCGAGCCAGCAGATGAGTGATGGAGTTCACAACCTCCAGGGATACCTGGTACCCACACTGAGCTTCCCATTTGCAGCTTCACTTCAGCCTTTCAGATCTCACACAAACTTCTCTTTTGGCCATGTCTACACCGGAAACATACAGGGAAGGGATTCTGGGAAACGTAGTTACATTAGTACAAACCTCCATAAAGTTCTTCTTTCCTCCAATAATACAAAACACTTCCTGCCGCTGCTGTGAATGTCTCTGCGTTGCACGGGTGGGGTGGACTTTTGAGATGTAATTGGCTTTTGGCAACAAAAAAATGCCTTCTTTGGAGATAGTTACCTAAGAGCGGATCTCTTCTTTGTTTAGATATTTACTGATCTTTGATTGTTTCCTTTTTCTTGCAGCAGCTGAGATGACACATTTTGCGAAAAGTGCCTCATCAGGTAATTGATCTATTTCTACTTTTATGTAAGTTTGTATGGAAGGTATTTTTAAAGAATATTGCTGTGGTTAGAGCTACACTGAGTGTTTGGCTTAGAATGTTCTGTTATGAGGAAACAATTTGGGTACTGTTTTACTGATTAAGACCTAGCTGCAAGGGTCTTTTAATTCCTAGTACTGTTATAACAACTCTCTCTAAGCAAGAAAAAGTAGGTGACTCAATAATGCTTAGACTCTCCCTCCTATAAGCAGATCTGAGTAGGAAATGAGCCAATGAGAAGTAAGCTCAGCATTTTTAAAAAATATTCATTTATTTATTTGTTTATTTATTTATTTAGGCTGCCCTGGGTCTTAGTTGCCACATGTGGGCTTCTTAGTTGCAGCATGCATATGGGATCCAGTTCAATTGAAACCGGGCACCCTATTTATACACAGATTCCCAGAAAATCCTACTTGCTTTAATATACACACATATGTTAAATAACTAGCAAAAACTAGCAAGTAGCTTCGCTGTTAGAAACAAAAAACGCAATAATTCTTTCATTTGGACATCAGTAAGTAGCCTTGCCAGGGCAAGGCCTCAAAAAATTGCTATGAGACTCAGAGTTGTTCCTCTCCATGGAAGTCTTTAGTAAAAGGCGAAAGATTCATTCAATCTGAAGAGAACTTGATATAACAGGAAGAGATGGAGCAGTGAGGAACAGGCCCTGACAGGCGTGCAAGGGCCATGTGCCTTGGTTTCAAGGCAGAGTGGATGCAGTACACCATGACCCTTTGATTTGAATGTTAACGATGCAGAAATCCAACCTGACCTCTGAATTTTCACTAGACCAGAGCCTCAGCATCAGGACTATCAAATCATGGTCCCTAAAGTGTCTTCTTCATGGTATCTGCTATAGGAGAAGGCAGCTGGGACAAAGGTTGAGAAAGTGGGGGGAGAACAATAGTGTCACTTTTTATTTTGTCTGCAGAACCCATTTCACTTTTTTAGAGTATCTGCTGTTGAGTGCTCACTTTGCTCTGCCCTCCTGCATGGTTAGGAGGACTCAGATAAGCTTTTCCCCGTCCTTAATTTCTCTAGCTAGCTCAGAGGTATTTGGAACAAGATTGCACTGAGAGCCCTTATTACTGAGTTTTGATCTGTTACTCTGAGAGGACCTTACGGATTTCAATTGTTACCGTGAGAGAATGTTCTGGATTCAATTGTTACTCTGAGAGAACATTCCAGATTTGAACACTGGAAGCTTTCTTCAAAACTGTGTTGATTTTCATTATGATGTCATCATTCTTTCATTAAGAAAAACATAGAATAATGAGAAAACGTGGCATAATAGAAAACACACAGGAAATTGAGTCTTGGCTCCTAATAGCTTTATGACTTTTACTGATTCTGGGGCTTGGTTTCCTTATTTGTAAAGCCGGTTGCACTAATTATGGCTGTGGAAGTAGATTCGGTGAGAAGGTGAAAATTATCTAAAAGAAATATGGTCCAAAATTGTGGTTTATTCCTTCCAAGCGTACTTGTGTTTTCCCTCTATCTGGTGCCCTGCTGGTTGAGAATCAGCACGGTCTGAAGAAGGATTGCTTTCCTCTTCAACGCTCCACAGCTTCCCGTCTTCATTCGTCTCTTAAACCTAACACTATCAATATGTGTATCACTGCCCCTTATCTCCACTTACCTGATTCTACTTGTGGGGAAGAAGAAAACTGAATGGCAAAAATAAAATTATAAAGTCATGTGGAGAATTGTAATGTTGGTGACATTCTAAAATTCTAGGGATGATTATATACTTTCTTAGTCTTCTCTTTAAAACATTTCCAAACTTACTGCCAATGTAAAAAAATAATCAGACAGCATACATCGAGTGGATATATAAATGGCTCATAAAAGGTACCACAGGTGAAAATCATCCTTTCTAAATGCAATGTAACCATCTTCCTAAAGGCAATTAAAGTTATTTTACTTTTTTTGTGATTTCAAGAGTATTCAAATTATCCTTTATATATCAGATTCTTTTTTTTTTCTTTTGGGCCTAGAATCTTTAAAAGATTAAAACTTAGGAAGATTATTTTAATAAACGTAGAGCCAAGGCTGTGCATTTCACGAAGCATCTTTGCACTGTGAATAAACCCAATTCTTTATGGATCTTTATGGATTTTGTAAGCAGGGAACACTGTTGGTTAAAGTTTGGAAAGGTTAACGAGGGGACGGGAAGTGAGGTTATTCAATTAATTATTATTTCCTGTCCCTCATCTTTAAATTTTTAGTGATTACAAAGGAAACCCAGTCCTAAATAGAAAAAAAAATCAATCCATACTAAAATAACATTTCTATTGGTTTTTGATATGACATAGTGATACATGGATAATTATTTAGAAATAGCAAAGTAATTTTCAGCTCTTTTATGTCGGCTTCTCTATAACCAAAACACCCAATTTTTTGCTCAGTTAGGTAGATCCCTCCTTCACCAAAAAAGTTTGTCAGATTCAAAACCAAAATGGAAAGTAAGAGAGGATGATCAGATTCATTTCTATTTGGCAGACAGTTAAAACTGACTTTCTTCTAGGCCTTAACCTTTTTTTCCATTTCACATCTTGGCATCTCAACACTTTGCTACCTAAAAACAGGACACATTCCTTCCTTTCCCAGAGTACTAGAGTGCTTTGCTCCAGAAACAAAAACCAAGTAAGTGCTTCCAAATGCTTAGCTCCTCTTTCCTGTACTTGTTAAAACTTTCAGCTGGGATGCCAGTCTGACTCCAGGCCACAAGAGTAGTTGGGCCAGTCACAGAGAAGTATGTCAGCACCGGCATGCATTGTCAGGAAGGGCATGTGTGGCCTGATGCTGACACAGGTGGGCCTCCAGATAGCCTCTTTCTTCATGACCATGGCTACATCTGAATTGTTCCCACCCAATGTAAATCACAGTTGGGGCCTTGGGCTAATTCTGTGTGCCTGTGAAAATGTATTATTTACCTTGAAACTATGTATGTAGGATCTTTCAGGGTTGAAAATTATTTTCACTACTGGTTGAGGACTTTCTTCTTTCAGTGTTGAACCTAATTCTTGCGTCCGATTCTCAGATAATCAGATGACAGTTCTATAAAATGGGGATGCGTTTTGGCAAAACTGTAAGCTCAACATTGAAATGCAGCTGTTCTTGCTTCTTACAATCTAGTTTATATCCAGAACTTAGTTGATGCTCCAGAAGTTAAAATAGATGTGAATTAGCAGCAGAACACGTAGCATCAGACTTCGCCTTTGTCTGATACTAACTGAATTAGTGATTAATTATGTTTAGAAAGTGATTTGAGCA
Organism: Phocoena phocoena; assembly: GCF_963924675.1. Classification (NCBI taxonomy): domain Eukaryota; kingdom Metazoa; phylum Chordata; class Mammalia; order Artiodactyla; family Phocoenidae; genus Phocoena; species Phocoena phocoena. The sequence continues at coordinate 107,099,515 of NC_089223.1, read as the reverse complement.
GCTTTGATGATCATGAAGTATCTATATGGGTGTTTCTCACAAGGAAAGTAGGAGGTGTAGTGATTCTAACCATCACAAAGTAACTGGGGTGGTATTTGTAAGAGAGTTTAAGATCCAATAGCATAAAATGATGATTGCGTATTAATCAGAGAATATCACCTCCAAAAAAAGGGGCCATACATAAGCAGAATGGATAGTAACCCAAGGAAGTCAGAGTGAAATAACCTTATCTCTGTGGCTAAACTAAGGGTGGGGATCTCTAACAAATGGTGGAAACGGGACAGTTACACTGAGCGCTCACCTGCTGGCCTCTGCTCCTCATTGGGCCTCTGACACGAGTGCTGGTGTCATATTTGTGTGTCCCTGTGTGTGTGTACATGCACACATATTGGGTAGTCCCAAGAAGAAAACCAAAGCAAGAATAGATTTGGCATTAGGTAACGATTAATTCAGAAATTAATTTTTCTGCATTGCAATCTGTTGGCTTTTTGTATTTTAAAGTTTGCTATGTGTAGGTCAGTGAGGGAGTTGGTAATTGGAAATGGACGTCTCAGTAGGGGAAGGGAGAAGTGGTCCATAAAGACTTCTAGGAGGAAATGATTCTTGAGTTGAAATATTGTGAGGATTAAATCTGGTTAATATGGGAAGGAAGAATATTTTAGGTTGAGGAAATGACATGTAAACAAATAAACACATAAAAAGGTGAGTGAGAGTGATCATTTGGGCAATAGCACATAGGTAGGGAAAGTGTATGGGGTATGACAGGAAATAATATAAGATAGAGACAGAAGTCAGATGATGCAAACCCATGAGTGGCGTGCTCCAGCAAGCTGAATTTTATCCTGAAAGAATGGGGAACCATTTAAGCAGAAGGACATAGTCATACCCTGATATGACTTTGGTAGAAGTGTGGAAGATTGATTAGAGAGTATCAAGTTGGAATTAGATAAGTTATAATAATTTACAAAGGAAATAAGGCAACAACATTCTCCTAAACAAATGCAAAAAAAAATTGTTATCAAAATTTCCCGAAGGGGCTTCCCTGGTGGCGCAGTGGTTGAGAGTCCGCCTGCCGATGCAGGGGACACGAGTTCGTGACCCGGTCCGGGAAGATCCCACATGCCGCGGAGCGGCTGGGCCCGTGAGCCATGGCCACTGAGCCTGCGTGTCCGGAGCCTGTGCTCCTCAACGGGAGAGGCCACAACAGTGGGAGGCCCGCGTACCGCAAAAAAAAAAACCCCAAAAAACAAAAAAAAAGCTTCCCGAAGTAAATATTGGAATAGTTAATTTTTTGTGCTTTTATGTCAAAGCAATATTTTGGTTTCTAACAATGATAGTTTATATTCCTAATTCATTTTCATGTGTGTTAGAAATGACGAGTAAATATGCTAAATAGTTATGGAATTAATATTTTGAATGCTTTTGTGGTTCTTAGATGTATATGTATTTTCATTATTATTTTCTGAATTTCAGAAATATAATTTCAGTGTCATTCAACTTCATTGAAGACGTACAAATATCCCAAGATATCTCTTTTATTCTAATTTCTCTCAGTTTTGAGTCTTTTGTTCAAATTGAAAAAGGTAAAAATTTTCAGATTTCAAAAGAAACAAAAATTAAATAACACAAATCTAGCATGTTTGTCTTCCTGTTTCCTTCAAATCTAAGAAATAGATTGATATGACTATTTAAGAACCAGATAGTATTCCAGTACCACTTAATGCTGTTAAATAAAGCTTGACGTTGAAATGAAAAGGGCCCTCTTAAAAAGTGAAGGTTTTTTTTAGTTCTTAGAAGGTATAATAATTAAATAAGACTGTTTCATATACTGTAAAGGATTTTGATTTTCTAACTGCAGTACACTGTTTCTTTGAAAAGTATTTACATTTGAGAAGATTTCTTTTGTTGGTTTTGTGAAAGTATTAATTCTGAAAACAGGTATGGTTATTATTTATATTTAAGAAAACCTCACACAAAAAGTGAAACTGTCGATTTTTGTCTACATTCTCAAGGAGTAGTTCTTTTCGTAAAAAAGGTGTTTGAACTGATGTCTAAATGTTAATATATTTTTAAATGCAATGGGGGCTTACAAGATATTTCGACAATAGAAGAAACAAAATGCAAAATCATGGAAGGCCTGGGCAGCACATACCACTAGTCACTATCTGCTTGGTTCACATATATATTACTTATTTTGTGAAACCGCCAACATGTATGACACCAGCATATGTTTACCATATGCTTTTTTATCCTTGAGTTTGTTTCCTGAATAGTACATGCTGTCCTTAACACAGAATGTATTTAAAATATAGTAAATGGGTCATCACGATAGTAATTCCAAACAAATTCTGCTAAAGGACAACAAAATATAACATTAAGAGATATAGAAGAGATATTCTTTCACGAAATGAGACCCCCATTTCCCTTAAATTATTCCTCCTATCTATGTTTTGGTATTTTCCATTGAGACACTTTGTCCTTTAAGACAGAGGTTTCAGCTTAGCATTTTCCTGAAGATTTGTATGAGATTATAAAAGACTCCAAATAGGAAATGTTTTATCCATACTACGTACTTTTTCGGATCCATTATAAGCACACAGGCATATCAGGGAAAAGTGAGCCTTTGTGGGTCTCAGTCTTTTTTTTCCTGAAAACAAGCTTTAAGTAGGGCTGTATCAAAATTAGGTGCATCCAATCACCATGGAAATATTTTTGTAATTGCTTCCTGGAGGAGCTGCAGAGACATTTGTAGTCATATATATATATATATATATATATACACACACACACACACACACACACACATACATACACACATGTCAACGTTTTCCAAATTTGGCCTCTTTTGGAACACAATACCAAAGGCCAAGGCCAAATCCATTAACCATGGATAGAACAGAAATCTCTACACAGCAAAAGATCTCTGAGACTCAGCCAGTGACTTCCTAATTTTAAACTATAGCAAAGTTCTAATTTGTCCAAAATTTAACTTTTTAGGTAAACAATTTTTAGAAAAATCTTATAAAAAGACTATCAAAATCTCCCTGACTTCATGTTTAGCCTTAGAGACTGAAAGCCTTGGTGAAGGAAAGGAATGAAATAACATAAGAGAAAGGGTGGGGGGAGAAATAGGAGAGAACAGAGAGTAAGTAAAGAGAGAAGAGGTGAGGCTTCTCACCAGCAAAGGACTCAAGTGTCAAACTAGAGTTTATCTAACTCTGGTCAAAGGATCCAGCCAAAGGGAGACCTCAAACCAGAGGTAACTTGCTGTTAGAAGGAAGCCATAAAGATGTTCTGTCTGACACAATTTGATATTTTCAATGAAAGAACTGCCCTTTAAACTCTTCATCTGTTTCTTTTGTTATTTGGTAAAAATTTCTCCACCTGTGTCTATACACGAAAACACAAATAACCAAGCCACACAATGGCATCTTGCCAATATATTTTATGAATTTATTTGCACTTATTTTGATTCGTGAACTCATTTTATGTTTTAGGATTTTTAAAATGTTAATATGTCCCAGGCTCCCAATTTATTTGAAAACTGAGTTTTGTGTCATAATGTCTCCAATGCTTACTTGTATGTGAACTTAATATCTTACAAATGGGGTATCCTTAACTTAGCAGGTGATGTAGTTTTTTGGGTATTGTGGGTTCGTTGCCCCAAGGCTGGTACTTTCCTTTATAGTTTTTCTTTTTCTTCCAGGCCTTTTTTCTTGAGTTGAAAACTTTGTTATATTTAAATGTCCAGAGGAGACTAGGTCCTAGTAGGCATCTCTATACTCTGCAAAATTGTATTAAGGGAGGACATTTACTAGTTTACAGAAGTGAGGTAGCTAAAATGGTTTTTCCTTCTGCACATCACTAGACTGATGGCAATTATTATTACTAAGGCAAAGAAATCAGTGCTCAAGCAATCACTTTGTTAATACAGACCCAAAGATCCTCTCAAAGAGATAATCCACCCAGGCCATCGGGGGCCCTCTGAAGTTTCCTTCCCACTCTGGGTGGTTGTTCTATGCAGTAAATTAGATTTGAGATCAGCACATCTCTTTTCTTCAGTTCTCTATTTAGCCTTTCCTCACTCTCTCAATCTTTTCTGACATGTATGTGAACACCTTCACAGCACTTTGACATCTGAGACAGCTCGGATTAATGTAAATGTAGTGATTTCCTAGGTTTTATAGCTAGTAAATGGTGCAGTTGGGCTGAGACCTATGGTCAAAGAGAATTCTTTCATGTTGAAAACGTTAGAAGTCCATTCACCTTTCCTCTAGCATTGAATGTCCATTCTGGTGACCACCAACATTCAAACATGCAAGATTTTTTTAAAAACGCCATTCTCTTCTCCATCTGTATCATTTTACATCATGTCACTTAAACATTTCTTAACAGGCTTCCCACTTCTTTTTTCAGGTTATTCATAAAAATGAGTATGTAGGAAAATGAGACTTTGGGCATAATTGTGTCTATTTATAGTATATCTATTGTGTGATAACTGAATTGCTTGTTGAAAATATATGCAATTTATTTCTCCCTCCCTCTGGGAGAAATATTTCTCCCTCCCTCTGGGAGAAATATTCTTCCCCCTCAAATATCAGTGTCAGCCATGTGACTAGTTTTAACAAATGGAATATGAGCAGAATGGACACATCCCGTATCTGAGCAGAGGTTTCAGAGCCATACATCATGCTGCCATTGTTCTTTTCCTATAGAGAAACATTTCCCAAATTGGGGCCACTCTTTCTGCCTGGATTTGGGAATAAAGACTTGGGGCCACCATTACCTCATAGCCAACATGCCACATGAGTGAGAAATAAACCTTGGTTGTAAGTCACTGAGGTTTGGAGGTTGTTTATCACAACATTATAATGTAGCAAATGCTGACTGACCACATATAATGCATGTCAGTGGGGCCACTGGTTTCACACACAATGGCTTTTGATACATTTCTTGTGGGTAATTTTGATACACATATATTTCTAAATTAATTGGAATTTGTTAGAGGAGCTATTGTGCCAACAGCTAAAGTTATTCTTTTATATTGCTATTCACTGATTTTTTTTCATTTTGTATATTTTATTTAATTTTTTAATTTATTTTTTTATACAGCAGGTTCTTATTAGCCATCAATTTTATACACATCAGTGTATACATGTCAATCCCAATCACCCAATTCATCACACCACCACCACCACCCTGCTGCTTTCCCCCCTTGGTGTCCATACGTTTGTTCTCTACATCTGTGTCTCAACTTCTGCCCTGCAAACTGGTTCATCTGTACCATTTTTCTAGGTTCCACATACATGCTTTAATGTACGATATTTGTTTTTCTCTTTCAGACTTACTTCACTCTGTATGACAGTCTCTAGATCCATCCACGTCTCAACAAATGACCCAATTTCTTTCCTTTTTATGGCTGAGTAATATTCCATTGTATATATGTACCACATCTTCTTTATCCATTCGTCTGTCGATGGGCATTTAGGTTGCTTCCATGACCTGGCTATTGTAAATAGTGCTGCATTGAACACTGGGGTGCATGTGTCTTTTTGAATTATGGTTCTCTCTGGGTATATGCCTAGTAGGGGGATTGCTGGGTCATATGGTAATTCTATTTTTAGTTGTTTAAGGAACCTCCATACTGTTCTCCCGAGTGACTGTATCAATTTACATTCCGACCAACAGTTCAAGAGGGTTCCCTTTTCTCCACACCCTCTCCAGCATTTGTTGTTTATAGATTTTCTGATGATGCCCATTCTAACTGGTGTGAGGTGATACCTCACTGTAGTTTTGATTTGCATTTCTCTAATGATAAGTGATGTTGAATATCATTTCATGTGTTTGTTGGCAGTCTGTATGTTTTCTTTGGAGACATGTCTGTTTAGGTCTTCTGCCCATTTTTGGATTGGGTTGTTTGTTTCTTTAATATTGAGCTGCATGAGCTGCTTATATATATTGGCGATTAATCCTTTGTCCATTGATTCATTTGCAAATATTTTCTCCCATTCTGAGGGTTGTCTTTTTGTCTTGTTTATGGTTTCCTTTGCTGTGCAAAAGCTTTGAAGTTTCATTAGGTCCCATTTGTTTTTATTTCCATTACTCTAGGAGGTGGGTCAAAAAAGATCTTGCTTTGATTTATGTCAAAGAGTGTTCTTTCTATGTTTTCCTCTAAGAGTTTTATAGTGTCCAGTCTTACATTTAGGTCTCAAATCCATTTTGAGTTTATTTTTGTATATGGTGTTAGGGAGTGTTCTAATTTCATTCTTTTACATATAGCTGTCCATTTTTCCCAGCACCACTTATTGAAGAGACTGTCTTTTCAACATTGTACATCCTTGCCTCCTTTGTCATAGACTAGTTGACCATAGGTGCGTGGGTTTATCTCTGGGCTTTCTATCTTGTTCCATTGATCTATGTTTCTGTTTTTGTGCCAGTACCATACTGTCTTGATTACTGTAGCTTTGTAGTATAGTCTGAAGTCAGGGAGTCTGATTCCTCCAGCTCTGTTTTTTTCCCTCAAGACTGCTTTAGCTATTCAGGGTCTTTTGTGTCTCCATACAAACTTTAAGATTTTTTGTTCTAGTTCCGTAAAAACTGCCATTGGTCATTTGATAAGGATTGCATTGAATCTGTAGATTGCTTTGGGTAGTATAGTCATTTTCACAATATTGATTCTTCCAGTCCAAGAACATGGTATATCACTCCATCTGTTGGTATCATCTTTAATTTCTTTCATCAGTGTCATAGTTTTCTGCATACAGGTCTTTTGTCTCCCTAGGTAGGTTTATTCCTAGGTATTTTATTCTTTTTGTTGCAATGGTAAATGAGAGTGTTTCCTTAATTTCTCTTTCATATGTTTCATCATTAGTGTATAGGAATGCCAGAGATTTCTGAGCATTAATTTTGTATACTGCAACTTTACCAAATTCATTGATTAGCTCTAGTAGTTTTCTGGTGGCATCTTTAGGTTTCTCTGTGTATAGTATCATGTCATCTGCAAGGAGTGACAGTTTCAATTCTTCTTTTCCAATTTGTATTCCTTTTACTTCTTTTTCTTCTCTGATTGTCATGGCTAAGACTTCCAAAACTATGTTGAACAATAGTGGTGAGAGTGGACATCCGTGTTTTCTTCCTGATCTTGCAGGAAATGCTTTCAGTTTTTCACCATTGAGAATGATGTTTGCTGTGGGTTTGTCATATATGGCCTTTATTATGTTGAGGTAGGTTCCCTCTGTGCCAACATTCGGGAGAGTTTTTATCATAAGTCAGTGTTGAATTTTGTCAGAAGCTTTTTCTGCACCTATTGAGATGATCCTATGGTTTTTATCCTTCAATTTGTTAATATGGTGTATCACATTGACTGATTTGCATATATTGAAGAATCCTTGCATCCCTGGGTTAAATCCCACTTGATCATGGTGTATGATCCTTTTAATGTGCTGTTGGATTCTGTTTGCTAGTATTTTGTTGAGAATTTTTGCATCTATATTCTTCAGTGATACTGGTCTGTAATTTTTGTTTTTTGTTGTATCTTTGTCTGGTTTTGGTATCAGGGTGATGGTGGCATTTTAGAATGAGTTTGGGAGTGTTCCTTCCTCTGCAATTTTTTGGAAGAGTTTGAGAAGGATGGGTGTTAGCTCTTCTCTAAATGTTTGATAGAATTCACCTGTGAAGCCATCTTTCCTGGACTTTTGTTTGTTGGAAGTTTTTTTTTTATGTATTCCATTTATAGTTATAAAATATTGGCTATATTGGCTATAATATTGGCTATATTCACTGTCTTATGCAGTACATCCTTGTAGATTATTTATTTATTTATTACTTATATTTATTATAATTATAATATAATAAATATTTATAATAATATATATTATTATTATTATTATTTATCTATTTTTGGCTGTGATGGGTCTTCCTTGCTGTGTGTGGACTTTCTATAGTTGGCACGAGCCGGGGCTACTCTTCGTTGCGGTGCATGGGCTTTTCATTGCGGTGGCTTCTCTTGTTGCAGAGCATGGGCTCTAGGTGCACAGGCTCAGTAGTTGTGGCACACAGGCTTAGTTGCTCTGTGGCATGTGGGATCTTCCTGGACTAGGGCTCAAACCCACGTTCCATGCATTGGCAGGTGGATTCTTAACCACTGCGCCACCAGGAAAACCCCATTGGAAGATTTTTAATCACAGTTTCAATTTCATTTCTTGTGATTGGTCTGCTCATATTTTCTATTTCTTCCTCGTTCAGTCTTGGAAGGTTATACCTGTCTAAGAATTTGTCCATTTCTTCCAGGTCGTCCACTTTGTTGGCATAGAGTTGCTTGTAATAGTCTCTTACGATGCTTTGTATTTCTGCAGTGTCCGTTGTAACTTCTCCTTTTTCATTTCTAATTTTATTGATTTGAGTCCTCTCCCTCTTTTCCTTGATGAGTCTGGCTAAATGTTTATCAATTTTGTTTAACTTTTCAACGAACCAGCCTTTAATTTTTTTGATCTTTGCTCTTGTTTTCCTTGTTTCTATTTCATTTATTTCTCTCTGATCTTTATAATTTCTTTCCTTCTGCTAACTTTAGGTATAGTTTGTTCTTCTTTCTCTAGTACTTTAGGTGTGAGGTTAGATTGTTTATTTGAGATTTTTCTTGCTTCCTGAGATAGGATTGTATCGCTATAAACTTCCCTCTTAGAACTGCTTTTGCTGCATCCCATAGGTTTTGGGTCACTTTGTTTTTGTTGTCATTTGTCTGTAGGTATTTTTTGATTTCCTTTTTGATTTCTTCAGTGATCTCTTGGTTATTTAGTAACGTATTGTTTAGCCTCCATGTGTTTGTGTTTTTTGCATTTTTTTCCTGTAATTGATTTCTAACCTCATGATGTTGTGGTTGGAAAAGATGCTTGATATGATTTCAGTTTTCTTAAATTTACCGAGGCTTGATTTGTGACCCAAGATGTGATCTATCCTGGAGAATATTCCGTGTGCACTTGAGAAGAAAGTGAAATCTGCTATTTTGGGTTGTAATGTCCTATACATATCCTTTAAATCTATCTGGTCTATTGTGTCATTTAAGGCTTGTGTTTCCTTATCACTTTTCTGTCTGGATGATCTGTCCATTGGTGTAAGTGAGGTGTTAAAGTCCCCCACTATTATTGTGTTACTGTTCATTTCCTCTTTTATAGCTGTTAGCATTTGCCTTATGTATTGAGATGCTCCTATGTTGGGTGCATATATATTTATAATTGTTATATCTTCTTCTTGGATTGATCCCTTGTTCATTATGTAGTGTCCTTCCTTGTCTCTTGTAACATTCTTTATTTTAAAGTCTACTTTATCTGATATGAGTATTGCTACTCCAGCTGTCTTTTGATTTCCATTTGCATGGAATATCTTTTTCCATACCTTCAATTTCAGTCTGTATGTGTCCCTAGGTCTGAAGTGGGTCTCTTGTAGACAGCCTATATATGGGTCTTATTTTTGTATCTGTCCATTCAGCGAGCCTGTGTCTTTTGGTTGGAGCATTTAATCCATTCACATATAAGGTAATTATCAATATGTATGTTCCTGTTACCATTTTCTTAACTGTTTTGGGCTTGTTTTTTAGGTCCTTTTCTTCTCTTGTGTTTCCCACTTAGAGAAGTTCCTTTAGCATTTGTTGTAGAGCTGGTTTGGTGATGCTGAATTCTCTTAGCTCTTGCTCATCTGTAAAGCTTTTGATTTCTCCATCGAATCTGAATGAGATCCTTGACAGGTAGAGTAATCTTGGTTGTAGGTTCTTCCCTTTCTTCACTTTAAATATATTGTGCCACTCCCTTGTGGCTTGTAGAGTTTCTGCTGAGAAATCAGCTGTTAACCTTATGGGAGTTTCCTTGTGTGTTATTTGTTGTTTTTCCCTTGTTGCTTTTAATAATTTTTCTTTGTCTTTAATTTTTGTCAGTTTGATTACTGTGTGTCTCGGCTTGTTTCTCCTTGGGTTTATCCTGCCTGGGATTCTGCATTTCCTGGACTTGGGTGGCTATTTCCTTTCCCATTTTAGGGAAGTTTTCAACTATAATCTCTTCAAATATTTTCTCAGGTCCTTTCTGTCTCTGTCTTCTCCTTCTGGGACCCCTATAATGCGAATGTTGGTGTGTTTAATGTTGCCCCAGACGTCTCTTAGGCTGTCTTCATTTCTTTTCATTCTTTTTTGTTTATTCTGTTCCACGGCAGTGAATTACACCATTCTGTCTTCCAGGTCACTTACCCGTTCTTCTGCCTTAGTATTCTGCTATTGATTCCTGCTAGTGTATTTTTCATTTCAGTTATTGTATTGTTCATATCTGTTTGTTTGTTCTTTAATTCTTCTAGGTGTTTGTTCTTTAATAATTCTAGGTCTTTGTTAAACATTTCTTGCATCTTCTTCTCTTTGCCTTCATTCTTTTTCTGAGGTTCTGGATCATCTTCACTATCATTATTCTTAATTCTTTTTCTGGAAGGTTGCCTATCTCTACTTCATTTAATTGTTTTCCTGGGGTTTTATCTTGTTCATTCTTGTGGTACATAGCCCTCTGCCTTTTCATTTGTCTGTCTTTCTATCAATGTGGTTTTCGTTCCACTGGCTGCAGGATTGTAATTCTTCTTGCTTCTGCTGTGTGTCCTCTGGTGGATGAGGCTATCTAAGAAGCTTGTGCAAGCTTCCTGACTGGTGGTGTGTAGTGCTGGGTGTTGCTCTGGTGGGAAGAGTTCAGTAAAACTTTAATCCACTTGTCTGCTGATGGATGGGGCTAAGTTCCCTCCCTGTTGGTTTTTGGCCTGAGGCACCCTAGCGCTGGAGACTATGAGCTCTTTGGTGGGGCTAATGGTGGACCCCAGGAGGGCTCTTGCCAAGGATTACTTCCCAGAACGTCTGCTGCCAGTGTCCTTGTCCCCATGGTGAGCCACAGCCACCCCCCGCTTCTGCAGGAGACCTTCCAACACTAGCACGTAAGTCTGGTTCAGTGTCCTATGAGGTCACTGCTCCTTCCCCCGGGTCCTGATGCGCACACTACTTTGTGTGTGCCCTCCAAGAGAGGAGTCTGTTTCCCCCAGTCCTGTCGAAGGCCTGTGGTCAAATCCCACTAGACTTCAAAGTCTGATTCTCTGGGAATTCCTTCTCCCATTGTTAGACCCCCAGGTTGGGAAGTCTGACGTGGGGCTCAGAAGCTTCACTCCACTGGGTGGACTTCTCTGGTATAATTCTCCAGTGTGTGAGTCACCCACCCAGCAGTTATGGGATTTGATTTTGTTGTTATTGCACCCCTTCTACTGTCTCATTGCAACTTACCGTTTGTCTTTGGATGTGGGGTATCTTTTTGGTGAGTTCCAGTGTCTTCCTGTCAATGATTGCCCAGCAGTTACTTGTGATTCTGGTGCTTTCACAAGAGGGAGTAAGTGCATGACCTTGTACTCTGCCGTCTTGAACCCAAAGGTCTCAGTTTCTTAATTGTTTTATTCCTCTATACATGTTTTACGGCCCAATACGTGGTCTGTCATGGTGAATGCAAGTTTGAAAAGAATGTGAGTTCTGCTGTGCTTGCATGGAGTATTCTATAACTGTCAATTAGATCCAGTTGATTAACATTCTTGTTCAGTTCAACTCTATCCTCACTGATTTTCTGTCTGCTTCATCTGTCACTTACTGACAGAGGAGTGTTCAAGTCTCCAGCTATAATAGTGGATTTGTCTGTTTCTCCTTTCAGTTCTATTAGTTTTTGCTTCATGTATTTTGATGCTCTGTTGTTAGGTACATATGTGTTAGAGATTCTTATTTCTTGGAGAATTGACCACTTTATCATTAAGTAACACCCTCTTTACCCCTGGTAACTTCCTTGTTCTGAAGTCAGCTTTATCTAAAATTAATATAGCTGTTCCAGCTGTTTTTCCCATTATTGTTATCAGGGTACATCTTCTCTACTCCTTTACTTTTAATCTATGTCTTTGTATTTAAAATGGGTTTTTATAGACAACATATAGTGGGGTCTGTTTTTAACCCACTCTGATGGTCTCTGTATTTTAATTTGTGTGTTAAGATAATTCACATTGAAAGTGATTATAGGTATAGGTAGATTAATATTTAACAAGGAACTATTTTCTGTTTGTTGCACTTGTTTTTCATTTTTTTCTTCTCTTTTTCTGCCTTCTCTTGTTTTAATTGTGTAATTTATATAACTCAGTTTTCTCCTCTAACTTCTTTTAGTAATTGTCCTAGAGTTTGCAGTATCAAATTTTTACTGATCTAAGTCTATTTTCAAATAACATTAACCGCTTCATGGGTAGTGCTGGAATCTTAAAATAGTATTACCAATTTAGCCCTCATGTTCCTTAAAAATTACTCATTACTTTCAGCTATCCATCTACTATAATCAAACAATATATTGTTACTGTTATTACTGTTTATCTATTACATAAAGAATAAGAAAAATAAAAGATTTTATTTTACATACATATTCATTCTCCAGTGGTTTCCCTTTCTTTATGTAGATCTGAGTCTCTGCCCTTTATTACTTTCTTACTCCCTGAAGAACATTTTTTTAACAATTTTTTAGAGTAGTTTTAGGTTCACAGAAAAATTGAATGGAAGATATTTCCCATATACTGTCTACCCCCATGCATGCATAGCTTCTCCCACTATCACCATCCCCACCAGAGTGGTACATTTGCTACAATTGATGAGCCTACATTGACATCATAATCAACCAAAGTCCATAATTTATCTTAAGGTTTGTTCTTGGCATTGTATATTCTATGGGTTTGGGCAAATGTATAATAACATGTATCCATCATTATAGTATCACACAGAGTACTTTCACTGCCCTATAAATTCTGTATGCTTCCCTCAAAGGATTTATTTTAATATTTTTTACAGAGCAGGTCTTTTTGCAATGAATTCCCTCAGTTTTTGTTTATCTGAGAAAGTCTTTATTTCTCCTTCATGTTTGTAGTATAAATTTCCCTGGACATAATATTCTAGTTTTTTTTCCCCAGTACTTTATGTATTTCACTTCTATCTTTTATTGATTGCATGGCTTTTTTAATGAAAAATTCACTATAATTCTTATCTTTTCTCCTGTATAACTACAGAGATATTTTTCTCTCTAGTTTTTTTTCAAGAGTTTTTCTTGTCTTTGGTTTTCTGCAGTTTGAATATAACATGTCTTGGTGTTACCTATGGCTATAGAAGTTTTAATTTCCTCTAGTGTTCTTATTTTTGGTTCCCTTCTTGTTGGGTTTCCCTAAGAACTCTTTCTTAAATAAACTGAGTTTTGTAGCTCTTTAAACTGTAATCCAATGTTATTATATCGGAGCCCTGTTGATGTGGTGACAGTGAGTTTGGAGGGGGGAGAAGAAGTGTTCTACAACATTATGATTAATTTTAAGTCATTTAGTAGGCCTGTGTCCCTGAGTTGTGACCTTCACAAGTGCTTCTTTTTTCCCTCTTTTGTGAGTCAAGAAATGTAGAGGGGGCTGGAGCACGGTAATTGTCCTTAAGCTTATGAGAGGCATTGATCTGATAAAGTCTTTTTCATTTCTAATTTTATTGAGTTGAGACCTCTCCCTCTCCCTCTTTTTCTTTTTTTTTAAATTTAATCAATTTATTTAGTTTTGCTCTATTGGGTCTTCGTTTCTGTGTGAGGGCTTTCTCTAGTTGCAGCGAGCGGGGGCCACTCTTCATCGCAGTGTGCGGGCCTCTCACTGTCGCGGCCTCTCCCGTTGCAGAGCACAAGCTCCAGACACGCAGGCTCAGTAGTGTGGCTCACGGGCCTAGTCGCTCCGCGGTATGTGGGACCCTCCCAGACCAGGGCTCGAACCCGTGTCCCCTGCATTGGCAGGCAGACTCTCAAGCACTGCGCCACCAGGGAAGCCCCTTCTTTTTCTTGATGAGTCTCGCTAATGGTTTATCAATTTTATCTTTTCAAAGAACCAGCTTTTAGTTTCATTGATCTTTTCTCTTGTTTTCTTCATCTGTATTTCACTTATTTCTGATTTGACCTTTATGATTTCTTGCCTTCTACCAACTTTAGGTTTTGTTTGTTCTTCTTTCTCTAGTTAAAAAACCTTAGGTGTAAGGTTAAGTTGTATGAAATTTTTCTTGTTTCCTGAAGTAAGATTGTATTGCTATAAACCTCCCTCTTAGAACTGCTTTTGTATCCATTCAGCCAGTCTGTGTCTTTTGGTTGGAGCATTTAATCTGTTTATGTTTAAGGTGATAATTGATATGTATGTTCTTATTGCCATTTTGTTAATTGTTTTTTATTAGTTTTTGTAGGTCTTTTTTCTTTGCTTCCTCTTTTGTTCTCTTGTAATTTTATGACTTGCTTTAGTATTGTGTTTGGATTCCTTTTTCTTTTTTGTGTACCTATTGTAGATTTACAGTTTGTGGTTACCATGAGGTTTTCATATAGCAGTCTATATATAAACAAGATTGTTTTAAGTTGCTGGTCTTTTAATTTCAAATGCATTTCCAATATCTTGCATTTGTGCTCTCCTCTTCTCACAGTTGCTGGTTTTGATATCATATATGCATGTGGATGATTTCCTACCTTTACTGTATGTCTGCCTTTACTGGTGAGCTTTTCCATTCATAATTTTCTTGTTTCTAGTTGTGGCCTTTTTCTCTCTGCTTAGAGAAATTCCTTTACTGTTTGTTGCAAAGTTGGTCTGGTGATGCTGAATTCTCTTAGTTTTTGTTTGTCTGTAAAGTTTTTGATTTCTCAGTTGAATCTGAATGAGAGCCTTGCTAGGTAGGGTATTCTTGGTTGTAGGTTCTTCCCTCTCATCACTTGAAATATATCGTGCCACTGTCTTCTGGCCTGCAGAGTTTCTGCTGAGAAATCAGCTGGTAACCTTACAGGGGTTCCCTTGTACGTTATTTGTTGCTTTTCTCTTGTTGCTTTTAATATTTTTTCTTTGTCTTTAACTTTTGCCAATTTGATTACTATGTGTCTTGGCGTGTTTTTCTTTGGGTTTATTCTACCTGGGACTCTGTGTTTCCTGAATTGGATGACTGTTTCCTTTCCCATGTTAGGGAAGTTTTCAGCTATTGTCTCTTCAAATATTTTCTCAGGTCCTTTCTCTCTCTCTTCACCTTCTGCGACCCATATAATGTGAATGTTGGTGCATTTAATATTGTCCCAGAGGTCTCTTAGACTATCCTCATTTCTTTGCATCCTTTTTTTCTTTATTCTGTTCCATGGCAGTGATTTCCCCCATTCTTCTTCCAGCTCACTTATCCATTCTTCTGCCTGTTATTCTGCTATTGATTCCTTCTAGTGTATTTTTCATTTCAGTTATTATATTGTTCATCTCTGTTTGTTCTTTAATTCTTCTAGGTCTTTGTTAAACATTTCTTGTATTTTCTCAATCTGTGCCTCCATTCTTTTTCTGAGATCTTGGATCATCTTTACTATCATTACTCTGAATTTTTTTTCAGGTAGATTACCTATCTCCACTTAGTTGTTCTTCTGGGATTTTATCTTATTCCTTCATCTAGGACATATTCCTCTCCAATCTCATTTTGTCTAAATTTCTGTGATTGCGGTTTCCATTTGCAGGCTGCAGGGTTGTAGTTCTTCTTGCTTCTGCTGTCTGTCCCCTAGTGGATGAGGCTGTCTAAGAGGCTTGTGCAAGCTTCCTGGTGGGAGGGACTGTTACCTGGCCAGTGGTGAGTGGAGCTGGGTCTTGTCCCTGTGGTTGGCAGGCGATAAAGTCTTTTTCACTTGAGAGTAGGCCTTTGATATGGAGAATACACTGGAATTATTTCAAATTGTTACTTTTCTCCTCATTTTTCCAAAGATAAAAGATTATTTTTCGGGGCTTCCCTGGTGGCGCAGTGGTTGGGAGTTCGCCTGCTGATGCAGGGGACATGGGTTCATGCCCCAGTCCGGGAAGATCCCACATGCCGTGGAGTGGCTGGGCCTGTGACCCATGGCTGCTGAGCCTGTGTGTCCAGAGCCTGTGCTCCACAACAGTGGAGCCACAGCAGTGAGAGGCCTGTGTACCACCCAAAAAAAAAATAAATTATTTTTCTTGGCTATTTACCATGAGAACATGGTATTGTTCCTGGAGGTAAAACCCAAGAAAGGGTTCCTGCACCCCTACCAAGACTACAAGCTCTAGGATTTTCTCATTCTCATTCTCAAGGTAGTCTACACTCCAAGCAGTTAATCAAATACACATTTAAGTTCTCCTAACAGTTTATGGGTCCAGTGGCTTTTGCTTTAGCTGAGTTGATCTCAGCTGTTTTTCTTTATATTTGCATGTGTTTCTCAATATGGAGGTAGAGGTTAGCCCTGTGATATCAATTCTCTTATGTGTCCAGGAAAAGTCATTGATTTTTTTTGTTTTTTAAATTTTATGTTGGAGTATAGTTGATTAACAGTGATGTGTTCATTTCAGGTGTACAGCAAAGTGATTCAGTTATATATATATACTTGTATCTATTCTTTTTCAATTTCTTTTCCAATTTACTACAGAGTATTGAGCAGAGTTCCCCTGCTATACAGTAGGTCTTTGTTGGTTATCTATTTTAAATATAGCAGTGTGTATATGTCAATCCCAAAGTCCCAATCTATCCCTTTCCCCGCTTCTCCCCCCACCCAACCCCCACCCCCGGTAATGATAAGTTCATTCTCTAAGTTTGTCAGTCTGTTTCTGTTTTGTAAATAAGTTTGTTTGTATCATTTTTTTTAGATTCTGCATATAAACAATATCATATGATATTTGTCTTTCTCTGACTTCACTTAATTATGATAATCTCCAGGTCCATCCATGTTGCTGCAAACGTCATTATTTCATTCCTTTTAAAAATTTTTTTAATTAATTAATTTACTTTTGGCTGCGTTGGGTCTTCGTTGTTGCACTCAGCCTTTCTCCAGTTGCGGCGAACGGGGGTTACTCTTCGTTGCAGTGCACGGGCTTCTCATTGTGGTGGCTTCTCTTGTTGTGGAGCACAGGCTCTAGGCACACAGGCTTCAGTAGTTGTGGCACACAGGCTCAGTAGTTGTGGCACATGGGCTTAGCTGCTCCATGGCATGTGGGATCTCCCCAGACCAGGGATCAAACCCATGTCCCCTGCATTGGCAGGCAGATTCTTAACTACTGTGTCACCAGGGAAGTCCCTATTTAATTTTTTTTAATGGCTGAGTAATATTCCTTTGTATATATTTACCAAATCTTCTTCATCCCTTCATCTGTTGATGGACATTTAGGTTGCTTCTGTGTTTTGGCTACTGTAAACAGCACTGCAATGAACATTGGGGTGCATATATCCTTTTGGACCATGTTTTTCTCTGCATATATGCCCAGGAGTGGGCCTATTGCTGGAATATGGTAGCACTATTTTTAGTTTCTTAAGTAACCTTCATACTGTTCTCCATAGTGGCTGTACCAATTTATATTCCCACCAACAGTGTAGGAGTTTTCCCTTTTCTCCACAATTTATTGTTATTGTTTGTAGACTTTTTGATGATGGCCATTCTGACTGGTGCGAGGTGATATCTCACTATAGTTTTGATTTGCATTTCTCTAATAATTAATGGTGTTGAACATCTTTTCACTTACCTTTTGGCCATCTGTATGTCTTCCTTGGAGAAATGTCTATTTAGGTCTTCTACCCATTTTTGGATTGGGTTGTATTTTTGATATTGAGCCACATGAGCTGTTTGTAAATTTTGGAGATTAATTCCTTGTTGATCGTATTGTTTGGAAATATTTTCTCCTATTCTGTGAGTTGTCAGTTTTGTTTATGGTTTCCTTTGCTGTGCAAAAGCTTTTGTGTTTAATTAGGCCCCATTTGTTTATTTTTGTTTTTATTTCTGTTACTCTAGGCAATGGATCAAAAAAGACATTGCTGTGATTTATGTCAAAGAGTGTTCTACCTACATTTTCCTCTAAGAGTTTTATAGTGTGTAGTTTTACATTTAGGTCTTTAATCCATTTTGAGTTTATTTTGTGTATGTCATTAAAAAATGTTCTAATTTCTTTTTTTACATGTAGCTGTCCAGTCTTCCCAGCACCATTTATTGAAGAGACTGTCTTTTCTCCATTGTATAGTCTTGTCTCCTTTGTTGTAGGTTAATTGACCATAGACTTCTCTCCTGTTCCATTGACCTATATTCTGTTTTTGTGCCAGTACCATACTTTTTTGATGACTGTGGTTATGTAGTATAGTCTGAAGCCATGGATCCTGATTTCTCCAGCTCTGTTTTTCTTTCTCCAGGTTGCTTTGGCTATTCAGGTTCTTTTGTGTCTCCATACAAATTTAAAAATTTTTTGTTCAAATTCTGTGAAATGTACCATTGGTAATTTGATAGAGGTTGCATTGACTCTGTAGGTTGACTTGGGTAGTAGAGTCATTTTAACAATATTCATTCTTCTAATCAAAGAACATGGTATTTCTTTCCATTTTTTTTTCATCTTCAATTTCTTTCATCAACATCTTATAGTTTTCAGGGTACAGGTATTTTGCCTCCTAGATACTTTTATTCCTAGATATTTTATTATTGTTGATGCAGTGGTAAATGGGATTTTTCTTTAATTTCTCTTTCTGATCTTTTGTTGTTAGTGTATAGAAATGCAACAGATTTCTGTATATTACTTTTGTATCCTGCAACTTTACTGAATTCACTGATGAGCTCTAGTAGTTTTCATCTTTTTTAGCTTTTTTTCTGGCCTGGAATGATTACTTCCAAGCTGAAGTCATGTCATAGCTGAAACCAGAAGTCAATATTTACTTTCTTTGATAAGTAAAATAGTTGAGTGTTTCAATTCAGGACTCATTTTTCTTATTTAAAATAATCCTCACTATTGATAGCTTATAGAAAAAAATTACAAAGTCCATGAGGAAATTCATTGCCAAGAGAGAAAAGGCACACATACAACAAATGGCAGTATTTGTACTTGAGAAACTAGAAAAACCAGAATCCATTCTGAAAGGGACTTTAAAGCAAACATATTTAAAAGATCAGAGGATAAAAGGAATTCAGTAAGATCCATAAGAAAATTTTAAGACTATATGATAAAATGAACAAGAAGATTGTAAAAAGCATCAAATATAAGTTTTGTAGCTA
Source organism: Phocoena phocoena (assembly GCF_963924675.1). Classification (NCBI taxonomy): domain Eukaryota; kingdom Metazoa; phylum Chordata; class Mammalia; order Artiodactyla; family Phocoenidae; genus Phocoena; species Phocoena phocoena. The sequence continues at coordinate 107,080,442 of NC_089223.1, read as the reverse complement.
AAAGTGTAGGATTGAAATAATAAAAACTCAGTGGATCAGTTAAAGCATTGATTGATATAGATAACCAGAGAATTAGAAGATAAATCTGAAGAAGCCATTCAGAATGCAGCTCATATATTTTTAAAAAAAGACAAATTATGATTTGTCCTTAAAAAAAAAAAAGACAAATTATCTTTAAGGAAGACAAAATGAGAAGCTCTGCTATGTGTCTAAAAGGTGTCCCAGGAGAGAATGGGAGAGAGAAAAAAGTCCTGATGCGATGGTCCAAGTTTTTAGGAATTGTAAAAATATTATGAGTCCCCTTTGATTGTAAAAGCATATCAAGTCTCTAGTAAGATAATTAAATGCAAATTCATACCTTAAAAACATCACAGAAACTGCAGAACATTTGTAGAGAGAGTAAGAGGAAAGTTTTAAAGGCTACTAGAGAGTCAAGACGGATTATATATAGATAGCAATCACAGTGGCAGAGTATTTCTTAGAAACATCAATGGATCTCAGAAGATATAGGACAAATATCTTTAAAGTACCGAGGGAAAATCTGTTTACTTAGATTTAGATACCTTTTCCACACAACCATCAACAAAATGAAAAGGCAACCTATAGAATGGGAGAAAATATTTGCAAATCATATATCTTATAAGGGGTTAATATATGAAGAACTCATACAATTCAATAGAAAAAACGATTTAAAAATTGGCAGAGGAACAGACATTTTTCCAAAGAAGACATACAAAGGGCTAAGAGGTACATTAAAAGGTGCTCAACATCACTAATCATCAGGGAAATGCAAATCAAAACCACAATGAGGTATCACCTCACATCTGTTAGAATGTCTATTATGAAAAGACAAGAAATAACAAGTATTGGCAAAGATGTGGAGAAAAGGGAACACTTGTGCACTGCTGGTGGAAATGTAAATTGGTACAGACACTATGGAAAACAGTATGGAAAACAGAAAATTAAAAATAGAACTACCACATGATCCAGCAGTTCCACTTCTGGGTATTTATCTAAAGAATGCTCATTGCAGCAATATTTACAATAGCCAAGACATGTTAACAACCTAAGTATCCATCAATGGATGAATAGGCAAAGAAAATTATATATATTTGTACCTACACAGGAATATTATTTGGTCATATAAAAGATGGAAATCCTGCCATTCGTGACAATAAGAAGGGACCTTGAGAGCATTATGCTAAGTGAACTAAGTCAGACAGAGAAAGACAAGTACTGTGGGATCTCACACATGCAACTTAAAAAGCCCAAACTCATGGATACAGAGAACAGATTGGTGGTTGCCTGAGGCAGGAGGTGGGAGGTTGGCAAAATGAGTGAAGGTGATCAAAAGGTACAAACTTCTAGTTATAAATAAATCTGGGGTTGTAATGTACAGCATGGTGACTGTAGTTAAGAGTACTGTATTATATATTTGAAAGTTGCTGAGAGAGTAGATCTTAAAAGTTTTCATCACAATAAAAAAAGTTGTAACTATGTGGTGATAGATGTTAACTAAACTTATTTTGGCAATCATTTTGCAGTATATACATATATCGAATCATTATGTTGTACACCTAAACTAATATAAAATAATTTTTTGTAATGTACAGCATGGTGACTGTAGTTGAGTACTGTATTATATATTTGAAAGTTGCTAAGAGAGTAGATCTTAAAAGTTTTCATCACAATTAAAAAATTGTAACTATGTATGGTGATAGATGTTAACTAAACTTATTTTGGCAATCATTTTGCAATATATGCATATATCAAATCATTTTGTTGTACACCTAAACTTATACAAAATACATGTAAATTGTATCTCAATTAAAAAAAGATTCCACATGTAGAGAGATCACACACACACACACACACAAAGAAAAACTTTTCACATCTTCTGCCATTTTTTTTTACGCTTTTAATATCTAATGGTCAGGAAGATGTGTAATAATTTAAAAGTGACTCTATATACAGTAACACTTAAAACTGAATTTGTATCATATTAAACACAACTGTACCTACATACATTTGAAAGGTGATGTGTAACATGTAATATATGTTTAACATATACTAAAATACATTTCATTGTCAATCAATGGCCAGAGCTTAGTGCCTGAACATAATCATGGACCATTTGCCACAGTTACTCACCCACAATGTTTTTTAAAACTGTAACTTGATAGCCTCTCATGGCTCTGTTTTGAAGCTTGTTGCTTACAGTCCTGGTAGTATATTATTTTATGCTGAGTTTCAGCCACATTGGTTAACATACCTTCAAATTATAGTATTTTCCAGCCTTTGCACATTCTAACAGATATCCCTGGTCCCCCAGCTGCTGTGATTTGCTCTGGTGGAGACTCAGGCTGTTTTAAGAGACAGTGTAGTTCTGGAATGTAGGACTGACTTTGGATCTCAGTGCAGCATACATGCAATTGGCTAAGGATCAGAGTTTTGGCTGCATGGATAGATCTGGGTCCTCTGAGAGCAATTCTAATTTCAGGTATCTTAGATGTTGGAGGATATTGCCAAAATATTTTTTATTCCTTAAAAACACTCAGATTCCCCCTCCCCTGCCACTTTTTCAGTCTAATAAACCCCAAAGGAGCCTTAAAAATAAAATATATTTTCAAAGCAAAATGTGTTCTCTCAATCATAGGAGAAACAGCTGTTTATCACTGGGTCATTCAGTCAGAATATATCCATGAAATATATATATATATATATACATATGTGTTTATATATATATATTTCACTTTTTGAGAGGGTACAAGTAATATATGTGTTATACTTTTAACCACACCTTTGTTTGCTCTGAGATTAAAGAATATATGTGATTTCCTTAGAAACATACAAACTCAGGAAAAACCCTCATGATTACAAATCCTTGCCCAACCATCAGCTTCTTCTTTATGCTGGGAATGCCGTTTCCTGAGGAACAACTTTCAGGAAAATGTGCTATTCTTTGATGTCTTAATTTCTTATCTTTGAATCTCTGAACAGTTTTTAGAAATTCAAGGCATGTCGACTCTTTTCAGCTCATTAATTCAACAAATTTGGTTGATCTCTATGCCAGGCACTGTGATAGTTGGTGGGGATTCCCTGCTGACTATGAAAGAAATAGTCCATAGCCATGCAACATTAAGTTCTCAATGCCCTTGATACCAGATTCTTGGCTTCAATGGAAAACCTTACTTCTTTTTAAAAAATATCAGTGGTCTCTCCTCTCTTATTTTTTGAGCCAGATTCCTCACACATAGCAGCAGTCATCTCCCCTATCATAGCTTATCCTGATCTTTCTGAAGGACTTTCTATTGCTGGACTGTATCTATATAGCTGGTGGCAGAATGGTTCTAAAACATTAATACAGGGGCATCATTTTTCTAAACAGATAAGTCAATGATACCTCTTAGTACACACACAGCATTGTGAACAACAGAAGACCAGAAGTATCAGTTGCTCTGTTTTGGGTAAAGTGGGAGATAGGCATTTTTGCAGTACAGCTCAGTGGAAAGAACTTGGACATTAGAGTTTTTTCTAAATCTTTCATAAAGCTATATGAGCTTGGACAAGGTCTTCTTTTGTCTTTTGTTTCTTCATATGGCAAATGGGAATAATATTACCTGACTAATATGGTTGAGTATTTATTCAGAAATGGTACAATGCAGCAATAGTGGATAGTAACTATTATATATAAATATGTACATTTTATCTTATAATATGACTTATGGAATCAATATTGATTGACTAGGGCACAGCTCTACTTGCCATGGATATGCTCTTGTTTCTCTACCAAATAGCAATCTGTCTAGCAGTCTCTCTAAACTGGGTGCGTGTGTGTGTGTGTGTGTGTGTGTGTGTGTGTGTGTGTGTGTAAAATACATTTGCCTATAGTTTTCTAAACAGAGACTGGTAGGAAAAATAAAGTAATCCAGAGTGTTCAGAAGCACAACTTCAGAAGATAGCACTCCAGAGACTTGAAGGAACTTCCGTGAATATGTAACGGAAAAGGGAGATAATTTAGCAAAAGAGGAGCCTTTATCATTATGTTTGACAGTCACTCAGCCTTTTTTCCTTTTATATGAAGTTGGGATTATTTTACACCTTTTACCCTCTGATCTGCTCCAGCAACAAAATATGCTGCTAGTTCCATGCTCTGTCATGCAAATAAACACAGAATGCCCACGGTATTTAGCGTAAGCTGGTCTTCTAATACTTAATATGAAAATCAGTGCACTTATAGCTACCAAAATTTAGCTTTCCTTTTTCTTAAACATGGAGAATTTTTAAAAACCCATTTCAGACCTGAAAGACACCTCAGTTTTTGTATCTATTACTGGCTTTTGTCCAAATGTCATGTAAGGAATTTATTAATATTACTATAATACTTCAGAGGACTGTGGAATGTACATTCTAGGCGAATTTTTTAGGCTCTGTAGGGGGGGGAAGGGAAAGAGCAGAGATGATGGTGGGATAGAATTCTCTTCTCTGCAGGAGGGAGAAAGAGAATTTTCTTTATGCCACTCTTTCATGCTGAGGCCTGCACTGCTGTGCTAGTAGCATCCTAACATAATATTAAATCACTGGTTCCTGCGTGGGCTAGTCATATCTTGTCACTGACTCAGAAGGAATTTAATAAGAATTTCCTAAAAATGTATTGGTGACAATAAAAAAACCAGAGACCAATATATTTTATAACTGTATTTCTTGGGCAAGCCAGTACTATTTTGGTAAAATAAAAATATTTCATACTTCATTGTTAATACTTTCATTTAAAATATGCATCATTTTTGTTTTTGTTGCAAATATTTTGGAATATTATTTACCATCTACTATTGATATAATAAAAGTTTAATTTAATTTTTTTAAAGTTCTTTAATGGAAAAACTGACACAGGTTAATCAGAGACATTGAGAGTAATCGCTGCTTTTTATGAGAATTTTCTCCAACACTTAGCTATTTAAGAACAGTTCATTTAATTTAATCACTAAATGCAAAGGTCTTTGCCTAGTCTGTTATCTTTGACCTATTTCCAACATTTGTTGGAGTTTTCCTCCCCTTTCTTATTGAAACTTCACTCTTCCTTAGGCTTCTGTAATACGTTCCTCTCTAGATGTGCTGACTATTTACCTATTGTCTCTCAAATTCAAGACACCCTTTTCTACTCTGCTCTGTAAGGCTGGGCATGGAACTCTATAAATAACTTTTCCCAGACTGCCTTATCTGTTGGCTTCTGTTAGGCCCTGCCAGTAGAGGGCCCTAGAGAGAGGTTGGAAGGCGAAGGGAGAGAAAGAGGGTTTCCTTTCTGGTTTTCCAGTCGGTAGCAGCATTGTTCCAGTAACAGCAAACAGCTGGCTGCAGCCTCCAGCTTCTTTTGCCACTACCAGCACCTGTTGGTAACAACATGCTTCCTTTAAAGACTGGAGTATGAGATGTTCCTGTATTCCCTCACACACTGGAGCACATTCTTCTGGGCACCTGTTGAACTGTGTCCCTTCCGCAGAGTTCTTGGCACCTGCCAGACCAGAGATCTAAGAACCAGCTTCAAGGAGCTTTCACCAAAGGACCAAACACCAGGATTACTGGGCCCCTCATCCAAATTCAAGGTTCTGACATCACCACCTCTTTTCCTTTGTTTTCCCAGCCCAAGGGACAGTAGCTGCTTCCTACAGTTATTAATCTCTGTGCACCCTCAGCAATCCCTTTTCTGTTCTTGCAACCATCTAATATCAACTGATTCTCTGTATTAAATTCCATTTTAGAAATACCTAGCGTGCTTTCTCTTTTCCTGACACTATTCGCAGTTCTCTCTTTACTCTGCTTCCTTTACTGGATCCCTTTTCCCCGGGACTATTTAGTCCTTCATGTACGCTCTGTATATCAAAATCTGTATATCAAAGGTCCGATCCATTTCCTCAGCTTCAAACATCACATCTCCACCAGTTCACATCATCAACTGTTCACTCAGTATCTTTGTTGGAATTTCCTATCAACTCAATGTATTTACAATGACTCAGATCAAACTCTTCTTTCACGTACCATTTCCATGTTTCACCGTGTGCTTCCTCTTCAAACTTGCTTGTTTCAATCAATGGTACCTCAATCATCTTAGGAAGACTCATACTTTAGAATTTTAAAATTCTCTCCTCTTATTAGACCCTCGTATTCAGTCAGTAATAATATCACCTAGATTATTCTTTTATACTATATTTTGCATTTATCCTTTTCTTACCCACTACCATCACCAATACCCTCATTTAGATCCTCATTTACCTCACTCTCTGATGACCAGTAAAATCCATACTGGTTTACCGGTTCCCAAAATTATTCTCTTGTGTACACTGCTACCAGTCTAATTCTCATAGACCCTGAAATCTCCTTCCACAAACCTTCAGTGCTTCCTTCAGTCCGGAAGATAAAATGCAAACCCCTCGGCTGGAAGTCTTACCTCAATAAATGTTTGGCTTTGTCTCTTACCATTACCGCCAATTAAATCTCTACTACAGGAAAATTGGTTTTCTCAATGACATCCCACTTGTCTAACCTTGTCACTCTGCAGAATGTACCCTATTCAGCAAAGCTCTTCTTCGTAATGCCTTCCAAGAACATCTCAGACAGAATTGATCTCTCCCTGTGAGGAACTTTGCCTGGAAACCACTTCTCTGTATTAACTATTTGGCACTAGTCATGGGTTGCATGCAATGCTATAATGAGAAAAGAGGGAAGTATATATTTAACAGATAACAGAGTAGTGCATGGGTGGTCATGCTGTGTGTGAGACAACTCTTAGGATGTATCTGTCCAATGTTAGGTCAAATAAGAGGCAAAAAGAAAAAAAAATCTGAACTAACAATTCATTTTTACTTCTTGACAATAATTAAATTGTTTTAAATTTAGAAGTCACTAAATTAATCAGCTATATTGCCTTAATTTTTTTGTAGAGATAGAATTTATTAATAAGCCTTGATATTTCTCATTTTATGGGAGTATGTGCTCCATCATTCATAGTTCTAAAATTTTGGTCTAGTATCAGAGATCTGGAAGAAATAAGAAAATATAACATATATTAACATACATAAAATATAATATATTAATATATTTTAGTACTTCTTAAAGACATAAAATATTTTGGGGAAGTTTTGTTTAAGAAAAATTTCCTGCCATATTCCCTCCCTTTCTTCCTTCCTCCCTCCTCCCTTCCTTCCTTCCTCCCCCTCTCCTTCCCTCACTCCTTCTCTCCCTCCCTTCCTTCCTTTCATCCATCCAAATATGTTATAGTAACTCCTGCTTCTGAAAGCCAGGATTCTAATAGTGTCAGATTTCATGATTAAATCTGATAATGTCAAATCTCATTATTAAATGTGACCCATCAGATAAATACCAGGTTTTGCAGTGTGTAGAAATTTTGAGTGCTTCAAAGGAAAAATGTCTACAGAGAGCAAAGTATTTATAAAAAGAATACCAACAAAACGATGTGGAACTGCTTTGTCTACACTTTCTTGAATGGCTTTCTATAATCCGACCCTTGGCAGTGTACAGACAAGTTGAGAGAATTGTTATATATGGAAAACCTCCAAATAACTAAAGAGATATTTTGAACTGTATAGTATGTTAGGAAGGAATCTGGAAAGAACATCTTAGTTTTTGCTTTCAGAGAACTTTATAACTGCGTAATTTTAGTATGATACCCCAAAACAAATTGAGCTTCTAGTGAGTTTCAGGACAGTTATTTATGCACAGAGGGAGTGAGTCCCCATGAATGGCAACTCTACACCTCCCACAGTATCTATTTTTACTATTAACATTTTGAAAGTCAAGATGATCTAATTATGTAACTAATAACTGGACAATGAAAGTTTAAATTTATATAATCATATGTTTAATAAGTAGATAATGAGCCCAGTGATAGCAGGGTCCTCAATAAACTTATAAATACACAAAACAATCTGTCATGCTTTTATTCTTATTTGGTTTTCCATGGATACGGAGAGTAAATGATAAATATTTTTCTCATTAAAATCCCTCATATACTTGAAGTCAGCCAAAAAGTCTCCAATGAATAGATCGAGCATGTTCCTGGTTTGCCCAAAACGGTCCCAGCATGGGTCAGTTGTCTTGGCAAAATCTATAATAGCCACTCCCTCTCTTTGCTCTGAAAAGTTTCCCAGATTTTAAATCTGGGAATTTTGTGGTCAATCCACTCATTAATCTTCGCTCATTCAGGTCAAATAATCCAATATATAATCCATTCTTTTTAGAACTATCTTCATTGTTTTTCTCCAAATCATCTCTGCTGATAAGGGAGCAGGTTGCAAATTTCCTCCCCTTAGCGGTGTGGAGACATTTCAATAGTAAAGGTACCTGCCTTCAGAAAAGATAGCACCAGATCCAGTTATTGAAAGACCAAAGTTAAGGAATAACTGAGAGGGTGGAAGTATTTAAGAGTGACAGAAAGGAGGAGGGTGACAGAAAGGGTGCCACTGAAAAGTTTATGATAAGCAGATGAATTCTAGTACAAGAAATCAAACACCACGTATTTCAATTCCCACCAGAGGTTCAATTAGAAATAGGATCCTTCTTTGCTTCCTGCCCTACGCTGGCGTGTTGTTACAGGGCATGCACTGTTTTAACAGCTGCAGAGTCTTACCTCAGGAGTGACGGAATTGCACTGGTGATGTTGATCCCTGTATGGAGTTAAAGCTAAGAGGAAACTTGATCATTTGCAGTATGATTTAGGAATTGAAGGTGAGTTATGCTCTCTGTATGAGGAGAATGAGTTAAGAAAGTCTAAAGTATGTGAAGTCTTAGTACCAGTTTTGCTCAGTAAACCTAGTGTTGGACTTTCTCTTTTCAGACAAACCAAGTATGAAGAACAGCATAGACAAAAATGTACAAAAAGTAAATTTTAAAAAAATTAAAATATGGACACTGAAATATTCATTTGAGCCTCTGGAACAAGCAAATGGCAATACGTCACTTGCTTGTTTTCTTTTTCTGTAGTTTTCTATCCTCCTTTTCTAACTCTGCCTCTATTCCTGTTATTATCACCTCACATTTAATAACTGTGAATGGGCAGACATCTCCTTATATCCATGTGTTCCTCTGGTCCACTGGTCCTGAAACTTGATCATGCATTGTGAACGCCTAGAGGGTCCATTGTAACACAGATTGCAAGAGCCCTACTCCCAGAATTTCTGATTCAGTAGGTCTGGGGTAGAGCTCCAGAATTTGCCTTTGTAATGTATTCCCAGATGACACTATTGCTGCTGGTCAAGGGACCACACTTGACAAGCACTGTTCTAGTAATTCAAGGTCTTGCTGAAAGGCTTAGTGAAAGTAAACTACTGAGAGGGTAAAGGGAAATGCAAATGCATTGTTTGGGAAGAGCATGGGAGAAAGAAGCACCAGCTCCCTCAATCAGACTTGTGAAGGGCTCATCACCACTCTTCCCTCTGTGGTCTCCTCCACCAACCCTGCCTCATTCTTCTGAATTTGATGCTAGGGGTTACTTTGCAAAGCATTCCAAGAGGAAAACTACGTTTATTGAATTTGAATTTATTGATTAACTAAGTGAATTCATAGATTTGAGAATATTAAGTAAGAGTAACTTTGTGACAACTGGATTTTAAATGTTTGGTGATGTGTTGAAAACTGTTGCGAATTCAACGTTCATTAAAATATACATTATGAAGCTATGTACACGATGGCATGAAAGATGGTGACCTGATCTGGTTTTGGTTCCCAGAATATGGCACAGTTGATGCACAGGTGCAGTGTGCTTTGCTTAGTTGGCACATTACTTGAATGGTTTTGTTGCTGCTGTGTGTGTCAAAGTATTCAATGTTTTCTTCTCCTGCCTGCAGACTTCTGCCTTTAGTTTATATTTCTTTTCATTTACTTACTACATTTAATCTGTATTTATTTTCATCTTGTTGCCAGAGTCTCCTTAGATCTCACTATGTAATATCCTCATATTCTTCACTTCTAATTTCAGTAATTACTACCTTCATTTTACTCACCTTTAGTACTCTAGTGATTTTTCCATTACCACTTTAACTTCCCTTCCCTCCCCCCCACTTATATCTTTTTCAGTATCTTAAAATATAGTGGGATATCTGATTATTTTATTTCTCTTTAGCTAGAACACATTTTTTTTTTTACAAAACGTTTTGGGATATCTTTCAGCGATATACACAAAACCCAAAAATATATGCATAAATTATAAAGCCAAGGCCATGAAAAATAGAGAAGACAAAAGCAAACTCATAGAAAATTTAGAATTAAGAAATGCATATAAAGACTTTAATAATAATATACTCTCATTAATAAATTTAACTGAGCTCCTTGGCAGTTGAAGCAAAAGGATCTGTGATTAGTTTACAGGAATCATATGATCACTTAAGGAGAAAACATACTAGTTGTTTGTAAGGTCAAGCACAAAGGCCCATGCCTTGAGTAGGTCTTTATATAGGGGATTCTGGTTTATGTAGTGGATGACATTTTAATAGCATTATTGAGTAACCGTAGTAGTCCATTTCATAAAGCATTTTTAGGGCATCTATTAATGTAAGCCAAGGGATAATGTCAAAGTACAAGATAGGAAATATCTTGTCAGAGGCTAAGTAAATAGCACGACATGATTCAGGGGTTAAAAATTAGGATGTCTAGAGAGAGACATACACTTCATTTTTTTCAAAACAATCTCCAGAAATGAAATTCCTTTCAAATGGCTTCTGAGAGAAGTTAGCTAGCAAACAGTTTGAAAGTATGTTCTCTGGCAATAAATAATTCTTTGTTACTGATTAAGGACAGACTGTATTTTAAAAATTAACTAACTGAGCAGGAGGGTTGACAACCTTTTATGAAAACCAGATCAAAACCCAACACTACTTCTTGAATAGATGGCCACCCAACTTCCACATTGAGGTGGGCCAATAGAATAGGTGGGTCCAAGAGTTTACTTGAGAAACAGTTTCTGAGTCTTTTTCAGCATGTGAACAAATGAATTATTAAGTCTCTAAAGTTCTTCACCATGCAGTGTGACCTAGATGATTTAGATTGGAACATTTTCAAAACATAATTTACCAGCCACCCACTATGGCTATAGAAAAAGAAAATAGCTCAGCAAATGCACCGATGGAACCTCTGGTTTTAAGAAACTAATTTCCTTGGTGAATCTGCCAGGATGAATTAGTTACGAATGAATGTGTAACTAACTAAATCATCTTGTTATATGGTGTTGGTAGGATCAGTTACATTTTGAAAGATAACTGACCCAAATAATTTTGGTTTTAAAGTAAATGGTTTTAAGCAATCTTTGATAATAATAGTTCATAAGCAGAACCAATTTCCCCTTAAGAGTCCTGATAGTCATAATCATGTTGTAAGCATATAGAAGGAACATTCTATTCTCAATATCAGACATATTTGTAGTGATCAAACAAACCAATGAAATGTGTAAAAAGAAAATGGGTGGAATTAAAACACAGAAAGATTTTCTGTTCTTTAAAATTATTTGATTAGCTAGTAGGCCATTTCTCCCAATCTTTACTCTCCCAAAAGAGCTGTGGCTTTGCCAGCAGATCTGTATAGAGCACCAGGACCAGTACCAGGAAATCACTTAGCAGATATTGACCATTAGTTTTTGCCCAAAGTAAAAGGCTGAGTAAAACTCAACCAAAGTATGTCATTCTGGATAGACTTGGTCACAAGGACAAGATTCAACCAAGTTTGTAACACTGGTCCTTTATAGGATAATCTTGCCCCAAATCTATTATTTCTTATATAAAATATTGAGCCAAGAAATATCTATCTGTAGTTTGTCAAGGAGAAAATTGGCGTGGAGTTTGAGATGGAATGTATAATTAATGATACCTTGTTTCAGAAATACTGTGGCTTTCCAACTCTTTTGCTAAAGATCTATATACTTTTTATTTTTCAAGCCTAAGAATGCTATTGTTCTGTTAATGGAGAAAATGAGTCCTAGTTCTAAATGAGCTGAAGACTTCTGAGTGAATGCGTAAGAACTGGAATGTTTCCCCTTTCTTATTTTCCATTCACTGTAGTCATTTAATGATAACTAAATGTCACTGGGGGTTGGGATACATGCGAAATGTACCAAAATAATCTTTGCATAGAAAGAAATCAATTTTAGCACCTTTTAAGGGTATGACATAAGAAAAACCCTGCAAATAACTGTGACCATCACTGAGGCAAGCTAAACTTATTTTCAAATCAATCACTGAGAGGGAAGAGCTGAAAAACTCTTGCTTGTACTGCTCTATAGAAAAATTATGAACGATACAAAATGTATTATGTTCTTTGACTCCAAATGCATCCTCTTGTGTTCCTTATATACTATAATATATATATAGTGTATATATATATATGTCTTCTTTAGTGTAATAATTTATGTAAAACATGCTTTTTCTTATGAGCAGTTTTAAGTATCCATGTTTCCCCATGAGACTGTTTGAGTAGTTAATGTATACGAAGAATAAGTGATACGTACTTAGTAAAAATGAACTGTTTTTTGCTATTACAAATCTGTCTCATTTGAGCCAAAAGACAATATTAAAGGTTTGTACGTAAGTGGGACTCTTATTGCATCTGTGTTTTCTTCTAAATTAATGCAAAAATAAATATATAAAAGACATTCTATCATTCTGTTTACTAGATCTAGAATGGGCTACACATGTTCTGGAGACCTCAGTAGATTTACAAACTTAGCAGATTTACTGAGCAGACTGAGAATTCCTCCTCCAAGCTGCTTCATTGCCTATTCCTGAGATCCTCAGTGAATTTTGTATTTGTAGAAAAAATTTGTCTCACAGTCTTCTGGAAATTTGGAAAGACTCAGAAATCACCCCTTTTTCTGAAGTTGTCTCTTGAGATGTATTTCTTTTCCTATCGTGTCTCTGAAATGTAAAGTTCCTGCACAATCATACACACCATTTTATTTTTCCTTCCTTATATTGACACCTAAGCATGTTCTAGCAGAGTAAAAATTTCATTTGGCATGTAGCCCATATATTGATGTTCCAAATGATATTTGTCCTAGAACTTGTTGGCTTCTATAATTAACCATTCTTTACATATCAGAGCATAGAACTCACATTGCATCCCATTTATCTAAGGAAATTCTGTTGTTTATATCTAAAGGTAAATGGGCCAAACTTCCTTATATACCACAGCAGCAGGTTGTGTGCTTTCTTACAGAAATGACCTGGAATGCTTTGGATTCAATTTGGTTATTTCATTGGCCTTTTGACAAATAAAGCTCAGCATTAAAGCCAGAGATCCTTAGTAACATAAACCACTCTGTAGAGTTTAGAAAGCTCAATTAGTTCTATCAGTTGTCCCAGATGCATCTCAAAGAAAGGTGACATTAGCCCGTTTACTTGACTTCCGACTGTACACCACACAGTATTTGCATGCAGATCAGAATTACTTTAGAACAGATTTCCACAGGATAGTCACTGAGGAATCAAGGAGTTTTACAGAAGTATTTATTTGTCCTATTCATCGTGGAAAACTTGTTTTAAAGAGTGACTCAGGTTTAAAGTCACAACCACTCTCAAGGCGTGAAATCATCCATCCCTCTTTGATGGAATGAGTAAAATTTAGTAGTCTGGCTATGAAGATTCATTTAGAGATTCAAAATTGTTTGATATGTAGCTTTGTGCTCTTAGAAACATCTCAGTGCCTCAGAGCAATTATAGTAAAAATGGTTAATCCTGCCTCACTCTCTGAATTCGTAAGAGGCACATATATAAGTCACAGAATCCATATTGATAACCAACATTATTTGAAACAGAGAACCTCAGTATAGGTGCTAAAACTGGGAACATATTTCATTTGCTACAAATGGAGAATTAATTTAGAAAGAATGATGTTAGCCTCAGAAGAATATAAAATTTCTTAATTGGTAATGTGGAGAAATAGTAAGAACAGGGCTCTATTTGAATCAGGTTTCAACATAACTACTACACTGGATGTAGAATTGCATTATTGATATCTACTTGTCTTCCCTTCTAATTACAAGCAATTCCAAGTTAAGACCTCTCTCCTTTATATGCCATGAATGCTCACACCTCCTAGTACAGAGATGTAGACACACTACTGATGTCAAAAATCTCAATGTTGAAGAAATAGTGGATTCTGTAAGTATCTATATCTAATTTATTTCAATTTAACAAATGCCCATTGAGTTTCCAGGCAACATTCTGGGTGCAGTAAGTTGCAGATATGAATAAGCCATGGTCCCTGACATCCAGTCAAAGAAACAAACACATTCAACTAATTATAATGGAGTATGTATTTTAACGATGGTCTGAATAAATTGTTATGGAAGCACAGAGGAAGAAATGATTTGTTTTCTCAGATAAAATATTCAAGAATTGATTCTCAGGGTGCAAAATGTGTGAATTTCATCTTGGTATGAATTAGAATTTTCTTTTGTCAGACGAACAGAGTAAAAACATTTCCAGTAGGAGAAATGGGATAAGAAACGAAAGAAGTGTATCACATTGTGCAAGTAGTATTGAGCATCTTAGTACGATTAGAGTGTAGGGAGAGAAATTCATTGAATAAATGAATGAATGAAGAGTGGCGTAAATTGAAGAATGCTACTCAGTGGATCCTGTAGTTAATTCAGTGCAGACCATGTGGACCCATTTTAATTAAGATAATGAGAGAACCAGATTGTGTTTTAGAAACCTTGGTAGGCAGTCTGGAGGCCGGATTGGAGAACATAGCTACAGGGGAAATGGAAATTCAAGGAAACAATTTGTTTTTGCCAAAATTATCAAAGTAAATAAGTAGTTTTACGCAAATTAGGCACATGGTGGTTGATTCATTCTGTTAGATTTATATGGTGCTTTTTTTTTTTTAAACTGAAGAGAAGCCTGGTTTGGAGTCGCTTCTCTTTTCATCTTTTCAGATTTTATGCCCATGAAGTCAGGAGAATGGTATTTTTTCCCTTATCTGTCTCCTGTCTATGGAATGGCTTATGCCATGTTATTTATCAGAGGCTTTGAAGTCTTTGAAAGAGAACGCCATAAAAATCATAGAGTGTTATTGTCCCTTTTGAACAGAGACCATATTCGCCTTATTTATGCTATCTTTGAAAGAGGACCAATAAGATACCGGCTTTTGGCCGATATTTTGTACATAAGTTTTTCTTCCTGAATAAATTAGAGGACCATTTCCTGGGACACAGTCCAGCAGAAAGTATTGCCCATCAGCAAAATTTCTTGGATGGCAATAAGAACACCATTTCCTATAATGACAAATGAATTGGAAAATTCCTGGCTCTTGGTGGTTTTACTATGAACATACAAGTTATTCTCTTAAAGTGTTTTGGCTTTAGCAAATATGTATATCCCCTTCTACAATGCTTGTTAACCAGACTTTCTTGAATATCTCTACTATTCATAGCTTTCAAATAATATATTATCATAGGCATCTCCTTACTTCCTGAAGTGGCTGCTAATGAAGATGTATTTCTGGTACATCCTAAATGGTCTGGTTCTTAAATGAAACAGATCTCAGGCAGTCTGATCTCTTAAAGTAGGCAAGGCATCTTTGATTTGCTTGAAGGAAAAAATAGAGAAAATCAAAAGGACTGGGTCTGTTTTTAATGTGATAACACTTCGGCTAGAGTTTCCTCCTTTCTATTTTCTGACTCTAATAAAAAATATTTTACCCTTCAATACCCCAAATTTGAAGAAATCTTACTAGCCAAATAGTAGAAATGAAGATATAAAATTTTAGTTTATTGTTTAGGTATGTGTCATTCAAATGTGCAATGTTTCCTCAAACATTACAAATTCAGTTCTATAAATTAGCACACAATGGTAAAGATTAGGAATTTGGACTTCAAACAGTTTGATTTTACATTGTAAATACATCTAAACAAAATTTAACTCTTTAGAACTAAGTTGGCAAAGAAGTCTTTTTACATATATTCAATGTCTGTATTATATATGTGTGTATATGTATGTGGTATTTATGGTAACTTTCAAAGTATGTAATCAATAACCACGAGATGCACTTTCCTACACTCTAAGCTCAGACTAACCTAAAGTAAGGAGTCGATGTATAGTATTAATACTCCGTTTTAGCTACTTTTTATTCAATAAACATTTTTGAGTCCCTACTTCCTCCCAGGCACTATACTGCATTTTAAAACAATGAAATGTTAGGTGGACAGTAGGACATACCCTTGAAAAAATTCATTAAACCGTTCTTCTTGTCAATAGTAATAGTAAACCAAAACACATAAAATTAAAGTTACTTTGTGTCTGTGTCTATTGAATTGTAAACCAGTAGAAAGTGGGTAGTTATGTAAGCATTTGTTTAGGGGTAATGATTCAACACTAGATATTCAATCCAATTTTCATGTCAAGGTGATTATAACATCATGAATTTAACTATAAATAAAAATTATTTATGCCCAATAATCTAACATTCTGATTACACTGGTAGTTATTTGTTATAACCAAGTTTCTACTGCATTTTCAATATTTTTTTAATACAAATGTCAAACATAGACAAAAGGAGACAATAGTAAAATGAACCCATTGTACCCACAGCTGCTGCGGCGTTGCTTTAATATCACTTTTTCTCCAGGCGCACATGTGTGCGTATGTATGTTGAGGGGGTGGTAGTGGTAATAGGGAAGTCTGTTTCTGGACATAATATAATATTCCATTTGAGGTTCTTGGGAGGGCACCTAAGATTCAGCAGCATGAGATCGTTGGTTCAAAGCATCGGAAAAAAATATTTTAAATTTCGGTTGCAAAGGCAACTGTCCAGTGGGGATTAATCCCCCTGGTAGATAATGACCATCAACACCAACATTTGAAAAGTCAAAGCAAAGCAGGAAGAGGCGTATGCTTAGTCCAGGTTTAGTGTGATTAAAGGAAACCTGTTCTGCTTGTTTTATTCCTCTGGCTGTTTGTAAATGCCCAAGGAAGGTAAAAAATAGCTCCCATCGTGAACAACAAAAGTACGTTTATCCACCATCCCACCCTCTTCCAGCTTGGCACTGAGAGTGTCTTAACTGTTTGTATTATTTGTATATGAAGAGAACACCCCATTTCTACCTTGAGCTTTATTGTCAGGACAGACCTGAGCTTCTAGTCACCAAGAACATGAACAGCTGGGTACAGTTGAGGGTACAGCCCATTGTAAAAGTCACAAACTGCTGGTCTTCTATCAGAACCCAGCCCATTAATCTTTTAGTGTGAGGCCTGAACAAAGTTCTTAGAACATTTTAAGCTTACATTTATACAATGGAGGTGGCATATAAAAAGAGATTGCCATCTCTTTTTATGTGCCATCTCTTTTAATAAAAGAGATTGCATTTTCCACTTTTCTTGAAAAATTAGAATGTCTGGTATCATTGCACTAACAGTGGCCAAGAGGCATCTATGTCTTTGGACAGGTAACTTCTCCTAATATACTGCAGTTCCTACCCAGCCAGGGTCATTCATCCATGCTCCTAGCTCTGGGAGAAGAACTTGAGCTTTTGCTCACCCTGGTGTAAAACCACTAACAAGCGCTGCTCCCTCCATGTAAACTGACAGAACCAAACAAGCTGACTTCCAAGGATGGAAGCCCTGTTCGTGACTTTGAAATTGGACCTAAGAATGTATATTTTGACCAAGGTATCACAGTACAAAGATGTGAATTTCTAATGTGGTAGCTTATGAGGAGGAAATTTCCCAATAGATGACCTAGAACCAGTTTAGATAACGTTAAAACCCTTGAGGAATGTAAAAAAAGTGATGAGAGGGGAAGATCAGTCTTTTTTTTTTTTTAACATCTTTATTGGAGTATAATTGCTTTACAATGGTGTGTTAGTTTCTGCTTTATAACAAAGTGAATCCGTTATACATAAACTTCTGTTCCCATATCTCTTCCCTCTTGCGTCTCCCACCCTCCCTATCCCACCCCTCCAGGCAGTCACAAAGCACCGAGCTGATCTCCCTGTGCCATGTGGCTGCTTCCCACTAGCTAGAAGATCAGTCTTTACAGAGTGCTGTTGCTGCTTGTCAGTCCCTATTTACCCCAAAGAGGGGAGCGGTCAGGGTGCTACCTCCTTCATCTCAAGCCTAGTGAGATGTGGCTTCCATAGGATCATTCAAAAGCCTGAAATACGTTCCCTATGATTAAGAGGCATCATTAGAAGATGCCTAATTCATCCAGAGAAACGGAAACATATTCTGTTTGGATTGCAGCCCACTTCTGTTGAGTGTGGGGCAAACGATGTGTCTTCAGTGAACCATATGTGTGCTACCCATGCAAGAGAGGAGCTGTTTTGAATCTTCTTGCAAAGGGAGGACGAGAGACTCAAACAGCAAGGGTCTGTGAGGAGTGGACAGTCTGAGGAGACCTGGAAGAGGGTGCACATGGGTGAGGGGGAAGAGGGAAGCAAGTAAAAAACTGACCACCCATCCTCGGTTGACGCCACAGTTTCCAGCCAGCTGGAAAGGAGAGAATATTTAATCCTACTTGAAGTTTAGAATTATATTACATAGGATTTGGCATTTTACTTACCAAACTGAACCCGTGTTTGCAACTTAGAGTGATCTTAACACCGTTAATACCTGAACGCGAACATGATTGTTAAAGGCATGTGATTTGTCAAGGTTTCCTCAGGTCAGGAGATTGGCACCGCTGAGTACATTTTAAAGGGACAGTGGGACACAGAAACAAGGTTGTGTTTTGATTATGTCAGGAATTGTGCTTGTTTACTGAGTTGGATACAAAACATCAGCACAGCAATGTAAGCAGTCAGGCTCTGTGGGGAGGTTGGTGTACTGTCTTCAGGCTCTTAGACCTTCTGGGTTCCATATACAGCTCTAGAATGTGCTGATAATCAGGTCACTAGTATATTACTTAGTGCATATTTTGTGTTATTTTTCCAAGGCTGTTCAAACCATGTTAACGTTAATTTTCTTTAGCTATTTTCTACTTCCCTCTAATCTTTCTTAAAATCTTAAATTCTATCAACTTGTGGTTATTTTCATCAAAATTAACTTTTGTTTCTGCATTCTCAGCAATGTTGCCTTGTCAGACCGAGGCACCTCCCAAGTAGATGTAACATAGAACATCTTTACTTAGTCGCTTACAGACTATGGAAAGCACGCAGTGCCTTCTTCCTATTGTCAGTGAGCTCCTGTCTGGGGATTTTATGACATGCTCTACTGTCTCATTTTTAAAAATTGGAAAATGAAAGGGAAACAAATGTTTTGATTGTTTTCTAGAAGTTTATCTAGAGTTCAAGAAAGAGAAGTAAGTGAAAATGAAAAGTGTTGAAATTAATAAGGTTACAGTTGAGGCACAATAATTATGAAGGAGCAAGAGAGAACCAAATTTATTAGTATGTTATGGATATACAACATGTGAAGTACACCCTGAGCAATTTCCTGTGGGGGAAAAATCTCCAGCAGAACAATGTAAGAATAATGTAGGTTAAGTCACCTATGTCAGAAGCAATTGATACTTAATAATCATAAAATTAACTAATTGGACATATTTATAGGAAAGAGCAAAAATAAATCAATTTATAATTCCCTGGGTACATTTATATAGATTTAAAAATATAAAGATGGACATTAAAAAGAGGATGAGAGGAAAGGGACTCTGGAAGAAAGGACCTTTGGGAATCCATGAAACATTCTCTGTGCACGTGTGGTTGAATATTTGTACGTTTGAGAGATAAAGAACAAAAAATTAAAAATTTAACTGATATTCTAAAAATCACTAATATATCCACTCCTCTTCAATCCACAATTAAATTTTTCAGGGATATAATTAGTTTCTCAAATAGTTAGAAATTCATATGTTATTTAAGCAGTCAGGTTTTATTTATCAAAACCTCCATTAGGGCTTCCCTGGTGGCGCAGTGGTTGAGAGTCCGCCTGCCGATGCAGGGGACACGGGTTCGTGCCCCGTTCCGGGAAGATCCCACATGCCGCGGAGCGGCTGGGCCCGTGAGCCATGGCCGCTGAGCCTGCGCGTCCGGAGCCTGTGCTCCGCAACGGGAGAGGCCACAACAGTGAGAGGCCCGCGTACCGCCAAAAAAAAAAACAAACAAAAAAAACCCTCCATTAGCAGGTACAAAGTAAAAAAGCATTGATTTAAAAATATATTCTTATTACCTAAGGAAAAGGGAGAGACTATAAAAAGAAAAATATGCAAATGTTAATTCATTAGATTGTGAGTTCTTTGGGAATGTTATAATATTTATAACTCAGAGCATAGAGATACTGGCACTCAAAAAAAAAAAAAAAAGACTGAAGACTGAATGAATGGGAAACTAAATGCCTGACCTTAGAGCTTTTCAAAACCATGCATATAAATATGATTTTACTGTTTTCTCCAAGGTTGTTTCTTCATGGAATGATTGATTAATTGATTGATGGAATGTCTAATGTAGATTAGAAGGAGCTCAGAAATTTAGTCTAACACTCTCATTTCACATAGGAAAGTCCTGGGGTTAAGAGAGGTTAAGGTAACACAACAGAATCAGGCCTAGAAAACAGGTTTTCTAACTTTTTGACCTGTGTTCTCAGTACAGCATTCATCTGACAAATTCTTTAATGTTAAAGTTGTAGATTCAAAATGAAATGTTCAAATTTAAACGGTAAGCAATACTGAGAAATGGTTTAGAAACTTCTTCCATGATGTCGAGAGTTAAAGAAAATGTGTTCAGATCTGATTCAAGCACAGGCAGTGACCCTGATCTCAAAGCTTATCTTTTTGGAGTATGTTGTCAAAGTTAGAAAGGTCGAGGATATTATCCTGAGGTCTGAAGAATTCTTGCCATTAGAAATGGGGGAAATTAAGCCACTGAGTTTTAAAGAAAATTACTCAAATACAGGCACCGTTATTAAAAATCATCTTTTTGAATCATCTATTCAGAGTCCTAATAAGGGGAGTTCTAAGTGGAAATGGATTAAGCAATAATTTCTAATAAGAATCAATGTACTTTTATTCAAAGTATAAGCCTTATTCAGATTTGTTTAAAAAGTACCCTCTTTTATCATCTCAGTGAATGTTATCTGGTATCTCTAGGGTATCACACAAGACTGATTCTGAAAATTGTGGCTCCAGCTTGTTCAATTAAATAATTTTCCTAATGACAAAAAAAAAACCCCACAAGGCAAATACTGTAGTATTTTCATAAACAATGAGTAACAATTGCAGGATATAAATGGAAAAAGTGCCATTGATGATAATGCAGTGGCTTTTAAGCACTTGTGAGAGAGTCCAATTATAGTATCTCCTGCTACCTTCTGCCTTTCAGTATAAGCCTACCACCCATGAATGGGAACATGTATCACTTCCTCCCAAACAGTTCCATTCAGTTCAATCATGAAGAAAACCTCTTTTATGCAGACCCCCACTTCCTTCCCTCTGATGTCCAGATCTTTCAAGCTCCTAAGTCACACAGCATTTCTGTGCATCCTTACATCCTCCTCAGCAAGGCTGTTGGGAAACACTTCAGTCTGTCCCCGAGGGGGAAAAAAACTGGGAAGGGGGGAGGGGAAGGAAGGGCACTCAAGTCAGCGCTTGCCAGAACAATGAAAAAAACAACGTGGAAGCTTGTGGTCATGGTGGTGGAGGGGGAGTGATCTTTACTGAGCCAAATGAAATGACACCTGAGTGAGATGTTTCATTCATTCTAAAGAGAAAACTTAGGAGTTAGGTAATCACTTCACATCTGTGAAAATGAATAATAGGAAAGTGGTGTTAAGAGAATAATTTGGGGTGTGAAAAAGAGGCCTGAAAGGATGTGGAGATGCTTTGACTTCCCCAAGCTTTTCGAAGCCTCTGAATTTCCATTTTAACCCACTGAGACACCAGGCACTTAGCGTCAGTGCAAGACACTGAGTCTGGACTCTTAATGTGGTTACATTCGTTCTGACCTAAAAACCTGTGGATAAGGTTTCTCTCAGTGACATGTTCCTTGTAATAAAAACATAACCATACTAGATATGTATAGCATAAAGGCAGATTGTTTTTAAACAGCGGGCTTTTCAAGGTTTACTGCAAGGCGTCAGCTACTCTTTAAGTTAAAATAATGTTTGACAGGTCAGTAATGAGACATAAAAGATTTAAAAAAAAAGAAACAGACAATTTTGTACAACTAAAGGGGCAGAAACAGAAACATCAAAGCTCAGGAACTGTATACATTGCACAAAGTATTAGGAGTTTCTGTTCTCTTTAACATTTTGACATATGTTGTATAGTGTGGTTAGAGCCATTAAGGGAATGCAAAGTTCCTTCCAAGCAGTTCTTTTACCACTTACATCGTTCCATGGTCACTTGAAGGGCACTTTGAAGTTTCCCAGGAAGAAAAGCAAGGTACTGCTGTGCTTTGCTGGGTGGGGTAAGTATGCACAGAGAATGCTATGGAATGTAATGCAGCAATCTGTCAATTAAGTAGTATTTGTTTTTGATTTAAAGGCATTTTGATTTTTAATACAGGGATTCCAAGAGAAATCTTCTGTCTTTTTCAATTACCCCAGCTCTGTTAGAACTGAGACCTCTCTTAGGGTTGAGGAAACTTGGAAGTTAGCCTTGGCAGGTTGACTGTCCAATGAAAGGAGTATGGGTGGAATACCTCCCAACTGGTAGATGTGAAACTCCACATAGATTTGGAAGGAATTTTTCATAACTATTACATTCTTCTGCTTGATCATTTATTATTTGATTGGTTAGTTTTTCATTTAGCTTCAGCAAATTATCAAAAGCATTTCTTGGATGGAATAAGACAGGTGTGATCATTTCTAAAATTGAGTTTGAAACGCTTTCGTACAGGAATGCTTTTTAGAGCGTGTTATAGCTTAAGGGACAGAGAGACTCTTCAGTTTTCTCATAACTAACTGTTTTCCTGAGCCTGATTTCTGGAGCCAAGATTTTCCTTGAAGAGTCAACATCATGTAATGAAAGAAGCATGGACTTTAGAACCAGACAGTTGTAGATTTATATGCAGCTTCTACCACTTACCGGCTGGGGAACCTTGAGAAAGTCTATTAATTTCGCTGAGCTTTGGGTTTCTCATCTGTGAAGCTGGGATAATAATACCAATTTATGCAGGTTTACTATAGGATTTAAAATATAGTTTACGTAAAGTTTTAACATCTAACAAGTACCAGTTCTCCCATTCTTCCTTCAACAGAAGGAGGACTGATTGGAAAGGCTTACATTTGGGAGCCAGAAAGAAGTATATTGAAGATTATGAGAAGGAAAACTATTCTTTCTCTTTATATTAATGTTTATTTTTGTAGCTTCAAAACCTATCATCTCAAAAGCTTGGATGTTGGAATCAGAACAAATGAATGAGGGAATTATGTGGACTCATGTCTCCCTACTCCTTATTTTTTCTAACCCCCCATTGCCACCATGGCTTTAAAAGTAAGCCATTTGGAGGATCAACATGAGCACATCAAAGGTAAACACAGATTCCTCAAACTCAGCTTGTCCAGTGCTGAACTTAGGACCTTTTTCTGCCACCATCGGCCACCCAATCTAAGAAGCCAGGCTTTCTCTTAGCTATCCTCTGATACTCCCTACATGCAACATGCAACCCACCTCCAAGACCTTCTGTTGCTACTTTTTTTTTTTTTTTTTTTTTTTTTGCGGTACGCGGGCCCCTCACTGTTGTGGCCTCTCCCGTTGCAGAGCACAGGCTCCGGACGCGCAGGCTCAGCGGCCATAGCTCACAGGCACAGCCGCTCCGCGGCATGTGGGATCTTCCCAGACCGGGGCACGAACCTGCGTCCCCTGCATCGGCAGGCGGACTCTCAACCACTGCGCCACCAGGGAAGCCCTGTCGCTACTTTTAATATGCCCCAGTTCAGTTCCTTTCTCTCCTTCTTCTTTGACTCCGTCTAAATTTTGGTACTCTTCAGCTTTCTTAGGTTACCTGCCAGGAAATTTTAATTGGTGTCTTTTCCTCTGGTCTCAATCTCTTCCAAATACAAAGCTAATTTTGTAACTCCTCTGCTTAGAACCATTAAATGTTTATTATAACCATTAAGTGTTTATTGTTTAATTTAAAAATTAAAGTCTGAATTCCTCGGCGTAGTTACAGGCCCTTTATGATGTGGTTCCAGCCTGTGTATTTGGCCCTATATCCTGCCATGCGTCTCCTTGCTTCCCAAACGCCACCCACTCAGAATCACTTGAGGTTCCCATGCTGCCACTACACTCTGTATCTTGGCACATGATATCCCCTCTACCTGGATCTCCTTTTATCCTAAGGGAAATTTCCCAGTTCAGACATTCCCTTCTCTGAAACATTCCCTGACTCTCATGGTTTACCAGTACCTGACCTTCAAAACCTGGGAGAACTAATTCTCCCCTTCTTTATACTCCCTGAATCTGTATAGACTCTAGGATTCTACTCACCATGTTGGATTAGATACAGTGTTTCCAGCCCTTGGATAATGAACACTGTGAACAGTGAACATACCTTTTCATCTTTATGATCTCAAAGGCTTCTTGAAACAACAGAATTTAGGAGACAGTATCAGGTTACATGGATGTGACGGCACAGGAGAGAGAGAGCTGTGATGAGACCAGGCCACATTTGCAACCTAGGAAGCAAAATAAAAGGACCAGCTTGATGTTATTTATGATAATGTTGGCACAGTAATATTATATGATGAAAATATATCAGTAGTATAGAAAGAATAGTGAAAGAAAGTTTAGTGGCAAGTGATATATTTGTTTCAAAATGCCAGTGACTTGACCCTTAAACTTTTAGAGCCATTGTGTCAGTTAGGGTATGGCCCAACCTGTTGTAAGAAATAGATTCCAAACTGCAGTGGATTAAATAAAACAGTAGCGTATTTCTGGTGATTTCATGATAAAAGTGTTTGTGAAATATCAGGAGATAGAGAAGGAGTGATCACTTTGACAGTGGGATTGAGGGAAGTGATAATTGGGTTGAAACTTGAAGGACGCTTACGACTTTAACAGGTAAAAAAATAGGAAAAAGACATTCCTGTAGAGAGAATAGCATAAAAAACACATGCACTGTCCAGGGAAGTGCAAAAAGTCTGGTATGATGAAGTGAGAAACTAGTGAGAGTTGAGGATGATCAGGTGTGTGGGAACCACACTGTGAAAGCCTTAAATGGTAAGCCGGGTAGTTGGGTTTATGCAAAGTCTACATGTAATGTCCCAAGTGGAAAGCCACATAAGGCTTTTGATCCAAGTGGTGATATGACCCTAACTATAACATAAGAGGAGCCTACAGAGGGCAGTGGATGGGAAGGAATGGTTTATTACTATATGGTTGTATGGCACCCTGGTCATTCCTATGGTGCGTAATCTAGGAAAGGAGTTTACCACAGGTAAAGGTAGATCTTTCTAAATCCTGTTAGAGAGGAGTTACTTCATTTGCTATAGGATAAAGTTTGGAATGACGGACCTTAGCATTTTCATCCCTACTCAAACATCAGAATACCTGGGGGAGGAAAAGGTCAGAAGGTAAAATATCTCCTTCTAGGCCTGGTGGGAAGAGCAGGATATAATTACCTTTATAAAATGAGACATACCAGGAGTTGAATGGCTCACTTCAAATCCAAGCAAACTTAAAATGTATGACCCTAAACTACATGCCCCCCAGGCTATCTACAAAAAAAGATTTGGCTGTGTACTATTTCCTTGGGGGTGGGGAAAAGAATAGAGTATACATTTCGTCACACATCTAAAGATTCCTTTGAACTCATTCTTCTTATATCCCTACACACTTTTATTTGAAGGCTGCAGTGCCCACAAATCCAGCAGATAATTTACATTTTGATGTAAGCAATTTCAAACAATTTTTCCTCTCTGTATTTTTGGCCAAAAGTTTTGGTCAGAGAGAAGTGAGTCATAGACTCATAAAAAAAGAAACATTCGGGTCATCAGTGATATTACTACAATGCTTATCCTATAACAGTGTTCGGATTTTAGCTGGTCATTTTTAAATACCCAAGCCCATATTGTATTATTCCAGGCTAAAGAAATTTAGTGAAGATCACTCCTAGCTTTTATCTTCTATCTATTAGAACATTATTTCCCAAAGTAGGGGTGAAGCCCATTAGTTCATAGGCAAGTGACATCACGGTAGAGACATCACTGTGAATTTTCTAAAAACCAGGCCTAAAAGAAGTTTAGATTTAGACACATGGAAGAAATGTAAAGACACTGCTGGTAGGATAAACAGGGTATGTAAGAAAAATCACACATTCATTCTTTTATTCATTTACAAACATTTATTAAGTGGTCACAAGGTGTTAAACAGAGCTGGATAATTAGTAGATCTTGAAGAACCGTGAAAGATATACTGGGAAGGATAAGTGAGAAGTAGAATGTGAAGGGTCTCACATAGCTAGCTAAGGCATTTGTATTGATAATTTCTCTTGGAGGCAATAATGAATCCCTGAGAAGAGCATCACGTTTGAAAGATTAATCCAGGAGCATGGTGAGTTGATGGGGAAAGGGAAGAGAAAGGAGGCAGGAGACCAGTTCAGGGAGGCTCTTGTAATAGTCTAAGCATGAGGGAACAAGGGCTTCAGCAGGTTGATGACTGAGGGATGGAAAGGAGTAGAAGATCAAGAGATAATAGGCCAAGAAAGAACAGAGGAAATTGGTAACTATGATGGATATAATGGAGGGAAAAAGAAAACATTTTAGAGGGGGCATTTTTGGATAAATACTATTTGTTATAATATCTACCTTGGTACATTCAGGACATAGAATTTTCCTTTTTTTTTCCTCTCCTCTGAATTCGTTAGTGTTATGTCTAATCAGGGTTAGACTATTTAGGAACATGACTGGTCATCTATAGGATCTTATATGAAAATTTAAGTGTAGAAAAAACAGTTTTGCTTTCATGTCACTCTATAAATAAAAGGTATAAAAACGTATTTTAAAACAATTATTATAGACAATTTCCCACTGTAAGTAGGAGCCAAAGTTTTGTTAATATATATTTAGGAATCAAATATTGGCCTAGAGATTATTTTTTAAAAGCTGCCAGAAGATACATGAAAATATTCTTTGCTTGAGACTCGACTACACAAAATTTTTAGAGAAAGATTTCTGTGCCAGGTTGGTTTTATAAGGGCAAAATTAATGGTAGTAAGCCACATATTAGGAAAAAGAGTTTCCTGTTAGGTCAAGAGGTTCATGCCTTTCTGCTGAGCTATCATTATAAATGACTTACTTAAAATTAAGCGTTGTCAAGGATTAAAAGTGTGAACACCAAAGCTTGGCTTCTCAAGCAACATAAGAGCTGTGAGGGATGTGTTACTACGTATACTCATTTGAGAAACATGGAGTTCCTGGTCTTGGATACAGCACATGGGAAGAGAGTCAAAGAGAGAGGAAGTTGGTAGGGTCACTCAGCTATGGTCAGGAGAATAGTCGTGTTTGGATCAGGGAAGAGTAGGCAAATACACAAGCCCAGCTGTTGAGCGGCTATCCAGAAGAAAGATGACAAGTATACGTGGGCTCTTAAATAGCCCAGTGTGCCCACTCATGATGGTTCAGACTGGTTCACAAGCTTACTAACATAGCACCACTCTCACTCCCAGACGAGTTAGATTATCTCATAGCTCCCTGCATTGGTTTTTCTTTTATAGCATTTATCAAAGTTAGTCATTATACATTTCTGGGATTATGTGATAAATGTCTGTCTTGTCCATTGAGCTGTAAGCTTAATAATGCAGTAATGGAAGGGACCATGGCTGTTTTGCACGCAGTAGTTATTCCCATCAACAGTCAGTGCCGGGTACTTACTTTATTCCCAATAAATATCTATCGAGAAGACCAATGTCTAACACTCTTATTCCTCCAAGTGTTACTTAAACTTCTATTTCTAATTGGCAAACTGGTTGGAAATAATCAGAAATACATAGTATATAATAATAATTTTGAAGACTCTCAGTGTTCAAATGTCAGAGAGCAGAATGAGGAAATTAAAGTGACAAATACCAAAATTTTAAGGCTTCATTGATTATCAATTTAGCATCCATCTATGAAAAGAGGTCCAGAAGGGACTGTGAAAATATGTATTAATCTATTTCACTTTCATGAAAATGATCAAATCATGAAGGTCTTCAAATTAGTGAAAATTAAAAAGAACAGTGGAATCACTGGATATTTAAACTGTTGTGGGGAAAGCAAAGTCATTTCCATAAGAGGAAATTGTAGCCGACCACATCATATATTCCCTTGAAAGACTATGCATATGTCACTGTGGATAAAAGAGAAACTGAAAATGTAATGTATTTTCACTTTCAGACGCCTTTAACCAAGTTCTGCATCAAAAGCCATTGGAAAAAAACTGTGTCACTGGGGAACTGGGGAAAATGTTTTGTCACAAATAGGAAATTGGTTCAGAAATAGGAAATAAAGGGTAGTGATAAATGGACATTTTCTTGTTGGAAAAGGTAAACAGTGAGGTGCTCAGGGATCAGGGCTGATATAACTTTTGTTCAACATTTTAATAAATGACCTGTAAAAGGAAAACATCCCCTGGACTTTTCACATCTTACGATTACTTAACTCTTCCAGGTAAGGAAATGTGAAATGTCATATCAACAGGCTAAGCTGCAGAGAAATTTTGCAGACTATGTATGGGCAAAAAATTAAAGGGCTTTTTACTTCTTGTTATTATAAAAGAGATCACATAACATGGTAAATAATACAAACAGCACAAAGGGATAAAAAATAAAGTGAGGCTGTCAACTCAGACTAGCCTTCAACACCCTCACCTTGATTCTATGCCACAGAGAGTGCCACCTAATTTCTAGTTTCTAGACTGTCCTTCCTGAAGTATGTGCATATATGTACACTTATGTACCTATGTCTTTATAGAATATATTTACACATAAATGGGAGCTTACTGTATACACACTATTCTAAACTTTGGTTATTTTTATTTAATAGTACATATTAGAAATATGTTTTCTATTAGCAGAAACCACTGCATCCCTTTTAATGACTGCATGTATACTGCTATGTGGATTTTCCATATCTAATTTACTCAGTACCCTGATGATAGATATTTAGGTTGTTTCCTGTTTTGTTATTATTAAAATTTCCATTGTTGATATTTTTGCTGTTGCTGTTACTACAACAAGGACATTCTTGAATGCATATTTCTTCACGTATTTGGGAATATACCTGTAGGATAAATTCCCAGAATTGGGATTGTTGAGTCAAAGATTAGATGTGGTTATAGTTTGCTTTGCTCCCTATTGCCTTACAAAAGTGTTGTATTGATATATATTTTTACAAGTAGAAAATGAGCATCTGTTTCCTCATACCATAGCCAATAGTGAGTATTATTAAAACTTTTTAGTTTTTACAAAGTATAATCTTCATATTAAAAATGCATTTTTATTTAGAGTCATGTACCACAATGTTCAGTGCAGCACTATTACAATAGCCAGGACATGGAAGCAACCTAAGTGTCCATCGAGAGATGAATGGCTAAAGAAGATATGGCACATATATATAATGGAATATTACTCAGCCATAAAAAGAAACAGAATTGAGTTGTTTGTAGTGAGGTAGATGGACCTAGATTCTGTCATACAGAGTGAAGTAAGTCAGAAAGAGAAAAACAAATACCATATGCTAACACATACATGTGGAATCTAAAAAAAAAAAAGTTCTGATGAACCTAGTGGCAGGACAGGAATAAAGACAGATGCCGCAGACATAGAGAATAGACCTGAGGACACGGGGAGGGGGAAGGATAAGCTGGGATGAAGTGAGAGAGTGGCATGGACATATATACACTACCAAATGTAAAATAGATGGCTAGTGGGAAGCAGCCGCATAGCACAGGGAGATCAGCTCGGCGCTTTGTGTCCACCTAGAGGGGAGGGAT
Source organism: Phocoena phocoena (assembly GCF_963924675.1). Classification (NCBI taxonomy): domain Eukaryota; kingdom Metazoa; phylum Chordata; class Mammalia; order Artiodactyla; family Phocoenidae; genus Phocoena; species Phocoena phocoena. The sequence continues at coordinate 107,050,532 of NC_089223.1, read as the reverse complement.
AGGGAGGGTGGGAGGGAGATGCAAGAAGGAGGGGATATGGGGATATATGTATATATATATATAGCTGATTCACTTTGTTATACAGCAGAAACTAACACAACATTGTAAAGCAATTATACTCCAGTAAAGATGTTAAAAAGAAAAAGAAAGAATAAGTAAGGGAAATTGAGCAACGAATACTTACAAAGTAAATTTTGCCATCAAAATCTCCTGCCACCCAGTCTCTAAATTAATTGGAATTTTAAGTTAAATTTTAGGTCTAATAGCTATTGTTAAGATATTAAACAAGGAAAAAAATTATGAGTGTAGAGTAATTGTAATTCTTGGAATACCCATTACAGTAAAAACACCCAATTACTAACCATAAAATAAATGTGTTTTTATTTAAAATTTTCCATTAAATTTTTATTTAAAAAATACAAGCCCCCCCGCCCCAGCATACTTGAAAAGTCACTGTTTTCAGCATGGAGGAAATGGAGCCAGCTGTAGGCTGAAGGCTAAGAGGGGAGGGGAGGCAGTGAGAGCAGATAGTCCTTGAGGAAGGCTTGAGAAAAGGAGGAGAGAGAAGTAGCAGGCAGGAAGTGGGGTCAGGGCTCAAGTCAGGAAAAACATTTTGTTTCATAAGGAATTTGAGTTATTTAGAATTGGAGCAATCTTTCTCCTGAGAAAGTGGATTCCTTGTCACTAGAAATGGACAAGCTGTGACTGTGATAACCTCTGACCAAAGACACTGCAAAAAAAAGTTCATGCACTGGAAAGAAGGCTCTAAAATCACCTTGTCTCAGGCTTGTCAGATAGGAGAATAACTAAGAGCTAATTGGATCCTCTCAGCAACATATAATATGTACTTCATGAAGCTGCAGATTCTGCTTGAATATCACTAATTACTGAAGTCAATGGTGGGGCATCACAGAGAAGAAAGAGATGATCTCTAAAATTCCTTCTGATTTGAAGTTTTTATGATGGCTACATTAAGAAATGTTTTTATTTAAGATCCAGGTTGGAGGAAAATAATATGACTGACCAAATCCCTATGTAATTATTCGTTCTAGAGGCTTAATTTGTATAGAAGAAATGAGAATAGGTAAGATTTGGTTGATCACAAATTAATATTTCTTAAGGAAATCATGCAAGCCCAAGAAATACTTGGAAGCAAAACAAGTTGCAACTGATAAAGTGGTTCCTGCATTAATAGTTTACTATACATTTATGATTTATAAGTATCTTTCCCATCTGTTTACACTCAGTAAGTCCTCCATTTCATCAGATACATTCCATATACACCCAATTTTATTTACAACCTGGCCCATTTTGTGTGTCTCTCACATGTACACACTCATTTTTTTTCATCTGGGATTTATGCACTTTAGTAAGATGCCTGATACAAGAAGGACCAAGCAAAATTAAAACGAAAACCAAAAAACCCAGACTTCCCAAATATAAGAGTTGAAGCCTTTTTTTCCTTGCAGTTTTCTTAGGATTTCATGAAAAGCCTGGGGTGGTATATCATAATAATTTAGTTTAGAAGATAACTGTCAAGGGTGTATCAAAATGTTTTTACCAATTTATATTGAAATGCTTGGTTTCAATATGGGCAATCTTTCAAACGCCTGATTAAATTCGCTGGAAGTTTTGTTTGCTAAAGCATTCCACATCCTGGGAAAATAAAACCAAATATGTTGTTTTTCTTTGTTCTCCACTGAGCCATGCAAAGTTAAAGAGAGCTAAAAACAAAAAAATCTGAATAAATCCTCTGTAAATCAAATTGACCTCTTCTAGGCAATTTTTTCTGCATCTTGGCCGGGACTGAATCTATATCCTTCTCTTTTTCTAGGCTTACTCTGTGTGGCCCACTTCCTGTGGCTGTTCCATTCTCTGAAATGACAGCATTTTTGGACTACAGTAGCTTAAAAAACATTAATTCGCAGTTATTGGAAATAGCCTACATTTCACTCAAGGCAAAGAAATTGTTCCTGCTTTTTGACACTTGAGCTTTCTTGCTTCTGATTTCAGGCAACCCAAACATGGGGAGGTGTAACTTTCTTTTGGAACCATTTCCTTTGTGTTTGCTTGGCCACTTGGCCTGCCCTGGTCCCCCCAGCCAGGCTGTCAGCACATTCTCTTCTCAGGGTGGTGTGGGGAAAAAAGCCCGAGTATGGAAGGAGAGTTTAATTTTAGGTAAATTTAATCAAGCAGTGAGCTTTTATTTTTACTTTTTATATTTTGGAAAAAAGGCCTCATGTTAGAATGGACAGAATTCTGGAACTAAGTTTTAGAGATTTTCAGTTTTGCAGATGATGAAACAGTCTCAGACCTCTCTGCTTTTACCCTTTACAACTTGTTTCCCTTTTTTGACAGGAGGAAATAGTTTTACAGTGTACTCAAAATAAACCCCAGTTTTCTTCGGTCTACAATACTTGGGGATGGTGGGCTACTTGAAAGAGAGGAAAACCTCCTGATTAAAAGCAAAGCGGACAGACAACTTTCATAGGGCTCATCCAAAAAGTGGACTGGGAAGAATGTCTCTAGTACAAACGGTCTAGTGAGAAAAGCCATTCCAGCTTCCTCTTTTTTCCAGATTTAAAAAAGTTGGATTAGCATATCATCTTGAGTATATGAACCCAATAGTAAGCACATCATTAATTATAATAAGCCTGATTCTCTATAGTTTGTACAAATTCAAAACTCACATTTTTCTGTAAGCTGACACAAACATAAATCACTCCCCTCCCCAGGGGATCTAACTGATAGAAATTTACCTTCAGTGGATACCCTGCCAAATACAAGAGAACTGACTTTATCTATTTTAAATCTTACTTAGCATTGCTGTCTATACACTGGATCATCAAAATACTCTATTCAGTATTGTTGGGTACTGAAAATTGAACATTTATTATATCATGGGTAGTTTACCCATTCTCACTTTTAAACCACCTAAAAATCCTATGGGTTATTTATCCCCACTTACCAGATGAGGAAACCGAGACTCATGGAGTGAAGTACAGATATATATTATTAAAGTTATATTGTATATAATATATAGAGATTTCTATGTCACATAATTACTGCTACAGCTTTATTAGAGACTTGATACAGTGTAAAACAGGGACTTTACAGTAATAGAGACTTAAATGTTAACTTCCCTTAAACAAGTTATTCAGTCTAACGTAACTCAGTTAAAAAAAATCAACACTCTCAAAGGTATATTCCCTCAAAGCAGAACCTAAAGCAGGTATTTGGGTACAGGTACTTTACAAGGGATGTGCTCTTCAGGGAAAAACCAGTAAGGAACCGAGGGAATCAGAATACAGAAGCAGAAAGAGTGGAGGCAAGATGTCGTCTCAGGGAACGTCTAGCCTTGGCCTGATCCACCAGACATCGAAACATACATTGTATGGCAGCGTATGCCTGACCGAGGGAAGGGACAGAGTTTTGTACCCCTTTATCAGTCAGTCATTGGCTGACTCCAGCAAAAGTTTGGCATGACCTTCCTCCTACTCGACTTCTGGAAAGTCGGCTCCTGTCTGCCGAGGCCAGTCTTCCTGAGAAAGTCGAGGGTGTCAGGGTGTCATTTGTTAGCCCACATTATCCTCAGCAGCTGGAGCTGTGTGTCACAGCAGGGTAAGGTAAGCAGGGTAGGGCGTTTAAAACATCGACTATATCAATTTCTGTTGCGTGTCTGCTAGATGCCATTGACTGTATTCCTCACCTTAAAGGAACTCAGAGTCTAATGGGAGGAAAAAATAAGTATGACAGGGGTCAAACTAGAAGAATATCTGTAGTGTCACAGTCTGTTCTGTATGCCTGGGCTGGGGCTGGGGAGATGGAGGAAGAGAAGGGAGAGGGAGAAGGGCTAAAGGGCTGATGAAGGGCTAAGAAAAATCAAATGATACCCGAAGGGACTGACCCTCAAGGTGCCTCTTGGAGACCCTTAGAAGTTAGTGGATAAGATGCCAAAGGACATTTCAGACAGTAGAAACAGCATAAAAATAAAGGGAACTTGACTAATCATGGCAACTTTGGGGAGCAGCATTAGGTCTCTATAACCAGGATGATTAAACCTTGTGAGGGCATGGTGGGAGAAGAGACTGGAAAGATGAGTAAGGGTCTTCTGGTTTTTGCCTAAGAGTGGAATTTAATACTGATGCAATGGGAAAGTTGAAAAAAAAATTGCTACAGGGTGACATAGTATCAGGTCTTTGCCACACCCATGACAGTAATTACTTACATAGGTTTTGCTCTGTAAGTAGATTCATACAATGTTGCCGCGTTGGTTTACACGTTTTTTCTCCCACCTCTGTTCTCCTGGAAATATCTGAAATGTAGGTTGGATGATTTTGCCATACTAATATAGTTGATTAAAATACACCAAGGATAATTCTGAAGTTTGTGTCAAAAAGGAGCACATTGCCTTATTCCACATGCCAGCAAATGCATGGCTTGAGCACAGGGACACAAACTTGCAGAGGCCGCTTGTGGGAGTTCTCCTCCAGGCTTCTCCAAGCCTGCGCTCACCCTGACACTTACTCCCTAATCTCTGAGGTTGTTCCACATCCCATTCTTTGAGCTCTATAAGTCACATGGCTGTTAGATTCCTAACTTGCTAACTTACTTTGCTTTTCCTCAAATCCATGGCTCCCACCACTGAATGCTGGTAGACTTCTTCAGGGTGGAGACCGACTTACTTATTTTTGCTACAGTCACCATTGTTTTCTCTCCATTTTGATACTTTTTCCTTTTCCTGTCATAGGGTCATATTGCTTTTCCACATGGCCTCTCTGTAAAGCAGGTCCTTCATGTACTCTGTGGAACTCCCCTGAGTTCCAGCCAAGGTGCATGCTTTAGAAATGTTCTTTGGAAAGTAGCACAGAGCATGGGCTGGAGTGTAGAGTGGTGGGAAGTAGAGGTGCTGAGTCCGATGTTCAATAAGGGATATATACATCAAAAAGTCACTGTTTATGATAGCAAAACCTGGAAGTAACCCAAATGATTTTTTTTTTTTTGGCAGGAGGTGGGGACCATGAATAATGGTGGTATAGTCACACAATAGAATATTGTATAGCTGTCAAATGAATAGATTACAGTCCCACCCAGTAGCATTGATAAGCATAACAATATAAGTATAAAAAGTCAGTCACCCAGATTTACATCTAGCATAATACCATTTTTATAATATTAAAAACAATATAATAAAAGTAAATATTTTAAGAATACAGAATGGATAATAAAACCATATCATAAAGTAAAAAATGGACTAATGAAACAGGATTTGAGGTGGTGGTTACCTTACATGGGAGGAAGCAAAGGAATGGAATGGGGGAGGTAATTAGGTGTATGTCAAGTTCCTAGCTTTTGTTTTGAATGGTGGTGTCATGTGTGATTATTATATAATAAAAAGTAACTCCAAATTGTAAACCAGTTACATAAAAGAGGGTCAACATGGACAAATGACAAGAGTGTGTCATGATCCATGGGCTATGATTCAACTAAATCTGTGTACCTGAGATCCAAAAAGAAAATCATAGATAATTCTTGTAGTCACTCAGGAGATAAAAGGGAATAGCAATGCTTATGGCATGAGCTGTTTTGAGAATTAAGTGAGACAAGCAGTGGGCTTCATAGGTTCTTAACTGACTTGGGAATGGGGGGGGTAGTGAATCTTTGGCAAGACTGGGAACCATGATCCCTAAAGTTTGGCCTCGGTGGGTATACAGCACAGCTGTTTCTCTTTGAGGCCTTACCACCTAGATCAGATCTTAGTTAAGACCCAGATACCCTTGTCCTCTTCCCACTTTCTGTGGATCTTATCTCTTTCTCCTTGTCCACAGGGTCACCCCACTCCCTCTTCCCTCTGTAATATCCAGTACGTTCTCTTCAAAAAATAAAAAATTTTCCAAACGGTAGGAAAACATTGACTTTAAGTAGCTTCTACTTTATGGCCTAAAAATATACCTAACACAAGAAACTACTCTGGGAAAATGAGATGTAAGAAAATGTAAGGAGAAACACAAATATTTTAGTAAAATTTCCTGCCTGTATGTTAAGCACTGGTCATGTGGCCTTAGGTGCTCAGTAAATATTCTTGACCTGCCTCCACCCCCTAGTTAATAACAAGGAGGATGGGCTTTTGTTTCCCTATTTGGCTCAGGAAATCTTATACCTGAAAATGTGAAGGGGATTTCAAGTGGGCACTGTGGAGAAATCTATTTCTGAGTTTGCTTCTTCCAACTCTGCTCTTCTTTCTATAGAACAAAAATGATAACCCGTGTGTTCTGTTGCCAGAATAGTGTGACATATAGGAGGTGCTCAATACACATTTCCTGACGACAATTCCAAAACAGAAGATGTGAAAGCATCATTTTTTCTTGAAAAAAGGAAACTTGGGATGAAGGCAGAACTCAATGTGTTCTAAAAGTGGCTTGTGTCTTCCTGTGGTTGGCAGACTTCAGCCCATTTCCTATTTCCAGAGGCTGGATGTTCTCCAGTCCAAGTGATAGGAAGTGCACTTCCTTGGAGTGGGACTTGGAGCATTCATACAGCTTCAAGACAGCCCACCCACCCAGAACCCCTCCCACCACACATCACAGCGTGGGAACTGAGCTCTGCTTTCCTTTACTTTCCATTGATTCATGCAAGCAAACAAAATAACGCACTCTTCTCCCTTAAAAGAGCAATAGTTTAATCTGAGAAAAGTAATTCTAAATAACAAACTGGTGATTCAGGAAAAAGTTCCTTTGCCTCCTAGCAGTTCCACAGAGGTAAACTATTCATTACAGGAATCTCCTGGGTAATCAGCAGACCCCAGCCAATCTGTCCAGATGGCCCCATCCTATCACTGTGTGTTGCAATAACATAAAAAGAAACCATGCTCTGTGTTGGCTGATGTGAACATGGACCGCTGTTGTGGAGATAAGTATAGAAAACCTATCAGGTTACTAATCTGCCATTGAACGTAGGCCTCAAAGGAAAGTCATAATCATGCTTGTCATCTCTGTCTTCAAAGGCCATCACAAATATAGCTAATGAATTACAGTAGCACCTGCCTCCACCTTTATCAGGTTCCCTTCACTTACTTTTCTTTGTCTTTTGAAATATCAGCTGACTTCATCATGTTTAGACGATGATACTGGACAAAATCAGGATTTCTGATCTGCTTTAGCATCCCCTTGTATCTGTGTTTCTGCTGTCGCCGTTAAATTCAGCTAGAAATTTAGGGCAGTGGGAAATCCACCTATTTTATCTACAGTTGACGATAAATGTTTTTGAATGAACAAACGAGTATATGCATTCAGTTACCTCCACTATCTCAATGTTGTACAAAGCTATCTTTTTTTGTAATCTTACCTAAAAAGTCTCCATAATTTCACTCGATATTCCATTGAAAATTATTTTAAAATCTCTTTTTTTCTTTGTTTAAAGATTGAAAATAGGGGCTTACTATCCGCTGTGTAAAACTATTTAACATCATTTAAAATTGTTACTAAACCACTTTTCAGGCTTATGGCTGACTATCTTCTTGACTTTAACTTTCTTCCTTGATCTTATTTTGCAAACACAGGTCTCTTCTGAACAAGTGTTCAGGTGTGCTTTGTTGCTTAAAACTGTTAATCTTGACCTCGGATTTCTAGTACTTGTTAAAATTACTAGCTCTGAGCATAACAGAAAAAAACTCTCTATTCCTATGAGTTTGAGTATTCATACTTAAAGGTATATTTGATAGTAACATTTTAAAACTCATTTCTGGGTTATAAGCAAATGAGATTTTTTTTTTTTTTTTGTGGTACGCGGGCCTCTCACTGTTGTGGCCTCTCCCGTTGCGGAGCACAGGCTCCGGACGCGCAGGCTCAGCGGCCATGGCTCACGGGCCCAGCCGCTCCCTGGCATGTGGGATCTTCCCGGACCGGGGCACAAACCCGTGTCCCCTGCATCGGCAGGCGGACTCTCAACCACTGCGCCACCAGGGAAGCCCACAAATGAGATATTTTGAATAGAACCATTATCTTAAAGTGTAAGTTTAGACACTTGATTGTTTAAAACATTTGGACTAGATATTTTTACTTTTGGTATTACATATATTTGGCTAACAATAGTTTCTACAGTTGTGAAGTGCTTCTTTAGTGGAAAAGTCTTGGTTCCTTTATCCTTTTTCCAATCGCAGGATCTCCAGCTAGTTTTTATTTTTTTAATAAAATTTAATTTGTAGAACAATTTTAGATTTACAAATAAATTACGAATATAATACACAAATTTCCCAAAAACCTCCAGACAGTTTCCCCTCTTGTGACATTTTATGGTACATCTGTTACAATGAATGAACCGATATTGATATAGTATTATAACTAAAGCCCATACTTTATTCAGACTTCCTTAGTTTTTACCTAAGGTCCTTTTTCTGTTCCAGAATCCCATCCAGGATATGATATTACATTTAATCATGTCTCCTTAGGCTCTTTTTGCCTGAGATAGTTTCTCAGACTTTCCCTGTTTTTGATGACCTTGATAGCTTTGAGGAAGACTGGTCAGGTATTTTGTAGACTGTCCTTCAACTGGAATTTGTCTGATGTTTTTCTGATGATTAGAGTGGGGTTGTGGGTTTTGAGGAGGGAGGCCACAGAGGCAAAGTGCCATTTTAACTATATTATGGGAAGAATCTATTAAATCAATTTAACTTATTACTATTGATGTTGACCCTTGTCATTTGCTTAAGGTAGTCTTGGTTGGATTTCTGCACTATAAAGTTAGTCTTCTCCCAAGCCTCCTCCCTACTTTCCACACTGTACTCTTTGTAAAGAAGTCATACGAATGACCCACACTTAAGGAATGTGGCTGCCACATAAATTATTTGGAATTCTTTTGTATAGGGGATTTCTCCTCTCCCCCATTTATTTCTTTATTTGATCAGTCATCTATATCCTGGACTCATGGATATTTATTTTAATACTTTGAGTTATAACCTAGCACTACTCTGTTTCGTTGCTCCCATTGTCCCAGCTGTGACCATTGCGGGCTCTTTTATCTGGCTCCATTGCCCTTTGACATACTTCCATCCTTGCAGGATTTGTAAAAATTCAGTTTTAGCTCCTTCTTACTTTTTGGTGCTCTAAGATGCTCCAGCCTTATGCTGTATCTTGTCTGCCCTAGTCCTAGAGTCAGCCATTTCTCCAAGGGGTCCTGGTTCACTTTATTGGTGTTAGAATAGACAGTCGGGGTGCTTCGTGTATTTGCTACCTAGAATAGACAATCGGGGTACTTCGTGTATTTGCTACCTGGATGTCATCGTTTCTAGGCCCTCTCAGTCGACTGAACAAGGAAATGTAAGTGTGAATTTTAATCCGTGTATATACACATACCTATAAATATTTCTTTATGTAACGATCTGTATCTATATTAAACTAAACATGAGTTCATCCTGATGTCTCCAACTCTAATCCATTACCACATAGATCATTTAACTTCCTCCCCATTCTCATCTCTGAACTCCCACTCCAACAGTGAGACACCTGGCTCCCACCATCCACCATCCATTCACCTAATTGTTCAGTTCCAGCATACAGTGTGGAGTGCGTCTGAATATCGCAGTGTCTGAATTCTTTACCCATACTTCCATGGGAAACAGCTCGATCAACTAAAATCCAGTGATTATGCACAATTTCTTTTGCCTTTCATCATAGAGACGCCACTCATTTCCAGAGTTACTTGGACCTATCTGTACTTTTATCCCCATCACCCTTCAGTGAGATTGCTTCATATATTTGTAATAGAGTTAGATTGTTCTGACATATTCTACATTCCCTTCTGGGATCCCCTGACCGCCTAAATAAAATTTTTACTTTGCATACATTAAGGTTCACTCTCTGCGTTACAACATTCTGTGGGGTTTCACAAATGGAGACTGTCACGTATCCAAAATTATAGTGTCGTACAGAATAGTTTCACTGTCCTAAGATCTACCCTGTACCCCACCTATTCAGCCTTCCTCCCTCTCCCTGAGTTCCTCATCCACACTGATCTATTTACTGTTCCTATATAGTTTTACTTTTCCTAGACTGTCATCTAATTGAGATCATACGGGATGTAGTATTTTCAGGCTGATTTAAAGAAATGAAAGCACTTAGCATATGCATTGAAGATTCATTCATGTTTTTCATGCCTTGAGAGTTCATTTCCTTTTATTGCTGAATAAGATGCCATTGCATGAACGTATCACAGTTTGTTTATGCATTTACCAGTGAAAGACCTCTGGCTGCTTCCAGGTTTTGACAATTATGAATAAAGCTGCTATAAACATCCACATGCAGATTTGTGTGTTGACATGACTTTTCACACCACTTGGGCAAATACCTAAGAGAATGATTGCTAGATTATATGGGAAGACTGTTGTAAGAAGCTGCCAGGTTAGCTTCTGCTAGATTATACGGGAAGACTGTGTTTAGGTTTGTAAGAAGTGGCTGTACCATTTTTGCGCTCCCACCAGAGATGAACAATAGTCCACATCTTTACCAGAAATGGTAACGATGGTCAGTTTAAAAAAAATGTTTTTTCCATTCTAGTAGATGTATAGTGGTATATGATTGTTTTAATTTGCAGTTACCTAATGGCAAATGATACTGAGGTCTTATGTGCCATCTGCCTATCTTCTTTTGTGAGGTGTCTGTTCAGATCTTTTACTCATTTTTTTTTTTTTTTCTTTTTTTTTTTTTTTTTTTTTGCGGTACGCGGGCCTCTCACTGCTGTGGCCTCTCCCGCCGCGGAGCACAGGCTCCGGACGCGCAGGCCCAGCGGCCATGGCCCACGGGCCCAGCCGCTCCGCGGCATGCGGGATCCTCCCGGACCGGGGCACGAACCCGCGTCCCCTGCATCGGCAGGCGGACTCTCAACCACTGCGCCACCAGGGAAGCCCCTCATTTTTTAATTGGGTTATTTGTTTCCTTATTGTTGGATTTGAAGAGTTCTTTGTGTATTTTGGGTAAAAGTCCTTTATCGGATGTGTGTTTTACAAAGGTTTTTTTCCTCAGTCTGTGGCTTGTCTTTCCATTTTCTTAACAGTGTCTTCACAGAGAGAAGTTTTGATTTTAATAAAGTCCAACTTAGCAGTTTTTTTCTTTCATGTATTATGCTTTTGTTGTCGTATGTAAAAACTCTTCACCAAACTCAAGATTGCCTAGATATTTTCCTATGTTTTCTTCTAGAAGTTTCAGAGTTTTGCATTTTATGCATAGATATATGATCCACTCTGAATTAATTTTCATGAAAAGTGGAAGGTCTCTTTCTAGGTTAAATTTTTTGCATGAGGACATCCACTTTTTCCAGCATCATTTGTCTGAAGATTGCCCTTTTTTTCCTCCAGTTTTATTGAGATATAATTGACATTCAGCACTGTATAAGTTTAAGGTGTACAGCATAATAATTTGACTTACATATATAATGAAATGTTTACCACAATAAGTTTAGAAAGATTATCCTTTGTCCATTGAATTGCCTTTGCTCTTTTATCAAAGATCAGTTGACTGTATTTGTGGGGAGTCTATTTCTGTGCTGTCTATTCTGTTTTATTAATCTGTATGTCTGCCCTTTTGCAACTACTACACTACCTTGACTTCTGTAGTTTTATAATAAAGTCTTGAAGTCAGGTACTCTCAGTTCTCCAGTTTTGTTCTTCTTCGGTATTGTGTTGAATATTATGGATCTTTTGTCTTTCCATACAGACTCTCCAATCAGTTTGTCAATATGTGCAAAAAATAGCTTGCTGGGATTTTGACTGGGATCATTTTGAATCTATAGATAAAATTGGAAAGAACTGACATCTTAATAATATTGGTTCTTCTAATCTATGAACACAGATATCTATTTACTTAGAATTTTTCATGAGATTTTTGCAGTTTTCTGTACACAGATCCTGTACATATTTTGTTAGGTATACGCCTAAGTATTTCATTTTTCTTGGTGCTATTGTAAATGGTATAATTTTTAAAAATTCAAATTCTTATTTGCTGATATGTAGGAAATCAACTGACTTTTAAATCCTAAAACCTTGTTATATTCACTTATTAGTTACAGGAGGGTTTTTTGCTTTTGTTCTGTCCATTCTTTGGGATTTTTAGCATAGACAATCATGTCATCTGTGAACAAAGACAACTTTATTTCCTCCTTCCCATCTGATATACCCTTTATTGCCTTTTCTTATTGCATTAGATAGGACTTTTCAATAAAATGTTGAATGCACATGGTGAAAGAGGACTTAGTACCTTGTTCTGATCTTAGGGAAACTGTGTCCAGTTTCTCACTATTAAGTATGATGTTAACTTTTGCTTCCTTTAAGAATTAAGTATTTACCTTAGTCATTTCAGGATGTTATAACAGAATACCATAGACTGGGTGGCTTAAAAACAACAGAAATTTATTTCTCACAGTTCTTGAATCTAGGAAGATCAAGAACAAGTTGCCAGCAGATTCAGTGTCTGGTGAGAGCCTGCTTCCTGGTTTATCCTATATCCTCACATGGTAGAAGGGGCGAGAGAGCTCTAAGTGCACTGATAAGTACGCTAATTCCATTCATGACCCTAATGATCTAATCATACCCAAAGGCGCCATCAGTGTGGTGAATGAAGTACAGCATTCACAAATAGTTCTTATATTCTGTAAGCTCAAAGCAAATTCTCTGTCTACAAATTCAAGTTATTAATTTTATACAACTGGGTTTTATGAAGCTTATTAAATCTTGAGGGTCTAGATCAAAGTTATGACTTTTATTTACTACCAGTTAGTTATATGAGCGTAACAGAGCTGCTGGAGTCAGTTAAGACAAAAAATTTCCAAATGCTTTATCTCTCAGTAGAGTAGAGTGAGCTTTTAAAATTTCTTGAACTATGTGGTTATTTAGAGATATATTTATAATATGAAAGTCCAAGGGTCCTTTTGTCAACCTTACAAATAGGCTGAGAAATTTTATCAGCCCTCAGAAACATGCACAGTATCAGCCAGCAACATTTTTTAACAAGAGTGTCATAGTGATGAAATATCTGATAGCTATGAATGTTAAGCATGGAGTATATTGGGACACATTTCAGTTTGATGAATATTCTTATATCTATGGTATTTTAAAACTTTCCTTAAAATCTAATGCTAATCATAAGCCTTGGGTAGGAGGGTGAAGTCTGGCTCTTTACGATAGATACTGAATTATGTGAAAAAGGTCTGTTTTGGATCATTTGTGTTGTTAAGTATAACATTTCCTAATCCTATTTTGATAAGCCACAGCGAATAAGCAGTCTTTTATTCCATGCATAGATAACTATAGATTTTACATACTGTCTCTAGAAGTACATAAATCCAGAGCTCAGGACACAGTATGTGCTTCATCGTGAGGCTGTTGCTTTGTATCCTGCATCATATCCTTTAATAAACTGGTAAATGTGAAAAAAAAAAAAGACACAGTACATGAGAAGCTCTACCTTAAAGGAGGTTATTACTTTTATATTCACCTTCTATCTGTCTTGTCCTGCATTCAGTTTTGTTTCCAGAACTTTAGCTGTTCTAGTCTTTACTACAAACTCCTCTTCCTCAGACTAATGAACAAATTGTAAACCTTTCACTTCCTAGTCTTCTAAAAACCAATTTTTATTCCTATTCTACCCCAGGAAAAACGAATCCATGATTTCTATTCATGATAATACAAACTTTTTACCCTCTTTGTTACTATGGAATTCACAATTTATTCCTTATTTCATATTTGTTAGATTTTTTTTTTTCATTTTCCTGGGGTGAGAGGGTGAGGCAAGTCAATGGGAGAGAGATAAAATTTTGAGGAATAAAATTCAGGAGTCTTGATTTTCTGTTCGTTAACACCTTGTTTGTGGAATTAACAAATTAAGCTAAATGTTAAATTTGCTTTAATATGTACAATAAATCTCCCCATTCTAATTCTGTATATTTCATTTGTATATTATTATTGTAATGAAGATTAGGTGATTAAAACATTGCTTTGGGGTTATGATTACTTCTCATTTTCCCACTAAAGTTCTGAGACTAGACTGGCCATCCTTCCAGTCTCAAATTTCTATATGTTGCTCAATATTGAGTTTGTCTTTGGATATATAGACAACTAAAATTTTTATTTCTGTCAAGTGAATAAAAAAATGAACAAATCAAAGCACTGGAAAAACCAAGTGGTATTTAGTCTGACCTTCAACGTTAGAATTAAAGTCAACATGGAATTTTGTAGCCAAGGCACACTTATAAGTTATTTTTTAATAATTTCTTTATTTTTTCCCCATGTTCAATATTAGTTATCTATTTTATACTATTAGTGTGTATATGTCAATCCCAATCTCCCAATTCATCCCACCACTACCCCTCCCCCACCACTTTCCCCACTTGATGTCCATATGTTTGTTCTCTACATCTGTGTCTCTATTTCTGCCTTGTAAACTGGTTCATCTGTGCCATTTTTCTAGATTCCACATATATGCGTTAATATATGATATTTGTTTTTCTCTTTCTGACTTGCTTCACTCTGTATGACAGTCTCTAAGTCCATCCACATCTCTACAAATGACCCAATTTCATTCCTTTTTATGGCTGAGTAATATTCCATTGTATATATATGTACCACATCTTCTTTATCCATTCATCTGTCCTTATAAGATTTTAAATGATGGGAAATTAAAAGATTAGCGATGTTAATTCTAATTTGAGTTGCCCTATATTTAGGGAAAAAAATCAATCTGAATTTAGAATCTGTCACTTGATCTGTGCTCAATTTCTTCCCTCTATAACAATGGGTTTGGGTTGTTTTAAATGTCTGACAAAGGTCCTCTGTCTTCATTACAGAACGGAAAAACATTTCAGAGATTGAGATTTCTTATTGCCAGATTTGGAATAGGTACTCCACCATATTTTTTTTAAATAATCATTATTATTTTGCTCTGATCCAAAAGGAATCATCATGGGTCTTTCTTACAGACAGAATTAGTTTTCTTGCCTTAGTTGTTTTTAAAGGGCAACATGACAAAATCAAATGGCTTCCAGCTCCTGAGCTCAGGGAGAAGCTAGAAATCTCTGGAGGATGATACTGCCTGTACTTACTTGCAGAAAAGAATTTAGCCTTTTTGTGAGTAAAGACCTTAAGGTGAAGAAAATATAGAAATGAACATGTTATCATGTATCAGTTATCCGGAAACTGTCTAGACAAACGATATGTGATAAATAAAATTTATATTTTGGGTTCAAAATTTGTAACCAATTTCAAGCTTTTTCCTATTTAGTTTCATTTACTCTTGTGAAAGAGTTATTTCCTGTTCTTCAGAAGGCTCTTTTGTGAGGTTTAACTGAAGGATTGAAAAGCTTCTTAGTCATTAAATGGCTCTGACAAATAACATTTTGGAGGAACACAACTGGATGAGTGAATCAGAGACCAAATGAATTTCAAATGACAGATCTGATTCAACATTTATCTCCCCTTTCACTCTTAAACACGCACATGTGTGATGGGCCATAACCACAAGACCAAGACACAGTAATGGGTGACTAGATGTGGGGAGGCTCTTACAGGAGCAATTTATTTGCAGAGAGTTCTGGAAATCAATTTGAACCCCCCAAACTGTTACTCTATGTAGACCATTAACTTGCTACTGAAAAGGAAAAAATAAAGCCATCTGTAACAGTATTCAGGAGAGATGGCTTTATGAGTTTAGATAGCAAGGACAAGTGGAAAGAGAATGATAAATCCAGCAGATGTCAATCCTTGGGAAGAAACAGAAGATGCACAACTGGAACTAAGTCCACAAATAAGTAGTATGAAAATAGTCCTTTTATTCCAAGTCCAGGGTGCGATATTATGTAGGCCTTTCATGACATTATACCAATTGGGGCAGTTTGTGAAAGAGCACAGAAGGTCATGGGGACCCTTAGGAATTTTTGTGTGTGCTGGGTATAAATCCCTTCTGTGCACAAGGGACTCTCACTTGTAACCATGAAGTGGATAAAACTTAGTTGTGGAGCAGAGAGAGATTTAGAATCTTCATCTCTAATTCAAGGTCCATGATCTTGAAAATCTCCTGCTAAAACAGGACCCACTGTTTGGAAAGAAATTAAAGTCAAAGAGCAGATTGATAAGCCACTGATTAGAAGCCTTGCTTATTCTTACCAGGCCTCTAAGATAGTGAAGACAATTCCTGAGAAGGCATCCCTTAATGATATCTTAAGATGGTCTATACTTTGACACTTGTTTTATTCTTGATTTTGGTAAGACTCAGTTGTAAGGTGGATTCTTTTCCCAGTCAGAAATGTTTATTTGTTTGTTGTTGTTTCTCCTCGTGTGTTTTCATATATAAGAAAATATACTTTACTGTTAAAGTTTCTCACATAACTCTGGTGTCTAGAGAACATCTATTGTTTTTGACTGTTCAGTTCTATTCTTCTTTTTGGAAATGTTTGCTTTCTCATCCAATATGATTCTGTTGGGACTGCCAATTATATCACACTCCTTGTGATCACACACATAGTGTCACACTCCTGGTCACAGGACTCAGTGTGTGATCTAGACCATATTTTTCTACTCTCCTGCTAATGTTGATTGATTCAAAAGTAGGCATGTGACCCAAGGTAGGACAATCAATGCATTTCTCCAGGAGTCCTCACATTGGAGCTAGGAGAAGGTTCTTGCTTTTTTGGATAATGATGCTTGAAGGGTACTGTATTCGTGAGATTATAATTCAGGTGATGTTACAGAGACCTCAAGTTAGCATTAGCTTAAACAAGATAGAAGTTGACTAATTTATTATGTAAAAGTTTGATCTGTATGGTAGCGCTCCTCCACCAAGTCATTAGGGGCCCACACTCATTCTGTGTAGTTATCCTGCAATTTTAAACATACAGCTTCTGTCTCATGGTCAGAGAGGACTACTCCAGCTTCCAC
This sequence comes from Phocoena phocoena, assembly GCF_963924675.1. Taxonomy (NCBI): domain Eukaryota; kingdom Metazoa; phylum Chordata; class Mammalia; order Artiodactyla; family Phocoenidae; genus Phocoena; species Phocoena phocoena. The sequence goes on along the minus strand of NC_089223.1, from coordinate 107,033,617 downwards.
CTTATGTCTGCATTACAGCCAGTGGGAAGAGAGCAACCAAGGGTGCTGTACACCTCACCCCTTCAGAGGCATAAGTAGAAGACGTATAAGTTACTGCTGCTCAAATCATATTGGCTATAACTTAACATGGCCACACCTACCTTTAAGGAAAGCTGGAGATAGTAGCTATTACATGAATAACCACATGACTAGTTAAAAATTCTATTGTCATAGAAGAAGTGGAGAATGGAAATTTAAGGAACATTTTTGTCAAATATAGGCATCAGGGTTTCCTGGAAGCTATCTTTTCTACTGTATGCAATCTTCCTGTAGTTGAGAAAAGTTGGAGTGTTTAAGTACATTTAAATGTTTCAATATAGTTGTACTACTTCCCGACTTTCTATTTAAATAGACAAATTATTTGTGTGTATGTGTATATATTTTGCTCAATAAATTTAAGTCAAGCTCTTATGGCTTGTGGTCCAAATAGTCTTGACTAATACTATGTTGCAAAGGGTGAGGGGAAACTAACTCTTAGTCACCAAGAATGAATGAAAAGAAGAGAGTTTTCACTGCTTCTTTTATGACATAGGGTATGCATAAAAGTGGAGTCTCTTGAAAACCATGATCATTACATATTGAAAAGAACTGTGGAATATTTGGCTCAAGAAAGATTTAAAGTGAGCAAAGCATTTAAACTCTCAGGGATGGTTGGGGTTTGATGAAGGCTGAAGAGTACAGGAATTAATAAGAATAAAATAAGCAAAAAAAGTAGCCATTTCTTAAATACTGACTGTGTGCCTAAAGAGTTAAGTATTTAAATAATTTCATTTCGTTTTAACTTCAACTTTATAGTAATCAGTATTACCTCCATTTTAGAAATAATCAGAAAGTTTCAATAACTCCCCCAAGATGATAATCTGTGGCTAAATCAGGATTGCATCTTAATCTGACTCCCAAGGCAGCCGTAGTCTTTTCTTATCATCATCATTACCACCATTGGTTTCATCATGGTCAACGTGATTCACTGTCCTTTTTCACAAGCACCCCCATCTCACAACTACCACCATCACCACCATCACCACCACTACACCATTACACCAGAAGGACTCTCAGCACTAGTGCCCTGATCACCACCATCTAAGGTGCTCCACCATATCCAATAACAACCCCAGAATAATAATTCTTGAGAATATAAGATTTAAGTGTTCGTTTTATTCCATACAAAGAATAACCTTGGACATAGAATAGCCAATACAATTAATAAAATAAACAAAAACCCACTCCATATTTTATGTAAGTTATTCATTAATTTTTCTTCTTGTATCTCAGGATACATTACACATACACATACCAACTTATTCCCTAGTATTTGGGTTTTATAGGGACAAAGACCTTGATTTGTCAACTGTTTTATTTTAAAAATATAAACTTAATGTACTTTCCCAGTCATTCATTCATTACAGAAATAGTCTCTTTAGTGTCAGGCTCTAAATTTGACTTCGGAATGCAATGGTGATTAAGGCAATGAGACCACATACAACTGAACAAGGAGTTGATATGAGTTAAGTGTAAGGAGAGGGGAAGTACAGAAAGAAAAGGGAAGACAAGGTAGAGACACCTCATAGTTTAGGGGTGGGATGGAAAGATATCTTGAAGGAAGTGATGTTTAAACTGAGACCTAAAGGATGAGTAGGGTACGGCAAGAAAACGAGGGGAGCAGAGTGTTCCAGAGCAGACTGCATAGACAAAGGCCCAGACACAAAGATGACATCTTTTTCAAGAAATTAATATTCATTGTGGTGAATCTGGACGTGAGACAGAAGGGCTGCAACTGTAGGGGGAAGTAAGTGTCGAGTCACATAAAGTATGCTAAATAAGGTGGACTTTATCCTAAGGACAATGGGAACAAGTTAAAATATTTCAAGGCAATCAGAGTTGTGCTTTAGCACTTCGCTTTAGACTGCTGCTTGCAGTGTGGAGAAGAAATTGTGGAGGTCAAAACTGGAGTCAGGGATTAGGACCGTTATTAACTTGCAGTAGTCCGAGTGAAGTGATCATCCTCAAAAATTATCTTACTTGAGATGGGAATAGTTGTCTTTCATCTTTGTAAAGGCAGTGAGAGGGAAAATGATGCACAAATTCAAGAAATAGTTATGAAGTAGAATCACCATGACTTCTGGTTGATTAAAGCAGAGACATGAAAGAGAAGGAGGATTTAAAGATTATACCACTGTTTCTGTGTGGGCAACAAGTATCTGGTAATGTAATGCATTTAAATATGGAGGAAGGAAAGTTTTCAAGAAAAGGGAATGAATTAAGGTTTTTGGTTAAAAAATAAACTTTTTGTTTGGAAATAGTTTCATGCTTAATGAAAAGTTGCAAAAATGATACAAAGAACCTCTTAGACACCTCTCTCTCTCTTTCTCCCTCTTTCTCTCTCTCCTCTCTCTCTCTCTCTCTCTCTCTCTCTATATATATATATATATATTTATATATATATATATATATATATACATACATACATACAGAGATAGACAGATAGCTGTATTGATAGGTAGAGAGGTAATAGTTATAGGTATAGATAGATGTAGCTATCCCTGAACTATTTAAGAATAAGTTGCTCACAACATAAAATTTTATCTCTAAATATTTTCAGTGTATATATTTTAAAGAACAAGGACATTCCTTTACATAACCACACTGCAATATTCCATTTTAGGAACTTTACATTGATACAACATTTTAATGTACATCCATATTCCAGTTTTGTCAATTGATCCAATTATGTCCTTTATAACATACTTTTCCCTCCAGAACTGCATTCATTCCACGATTATGTATTGCACTTCATTATATGCCTCTTTAGTCTCCTTTCATCTGAAATAGTTCCTCAGTAGTTTTACTGTCTTCCATTTTTTATAATAGAACAGAATAACTTATGTAACGGACATGGTCAAAATTAGAATTCTATGTTACTAATTCTTTCTTTCTGCTGCTTATTCTATATTTCCCACTGAATGTTATCTTTTAAAGTATACCTGGAAGAAGCCTGCCTGTAGTATTTGTGTTGACCCAAACCGAGCCAAAATTTACCTCATAACAAAAATTCCCATGTACAAATGTCCAGGATTCAAACAAAATGTCAGTGGCAGCAGAACTCACATCTCAGAGCTGAAAGCGAATACTCCCTAGTCTGTTTGCTGAAATGTTACCTTTTACTACTCCTTGTGGAATGGCAGAACTCAGGTGCTCTATGAGTCTGCATTTAACAGTGTCCAAGAAGCACTAGGAATGAGAGGCTGCGTGTTAAATGGAAATTACTGCTGAAGTAGTGCCAGCCACACACAAAATTAACCTTGCTGATTATAAGTTTTGTACATGTATGTATTTTCTCACGGGGAGAGGAAATGATGTGAACGTATTACGCTATGTGGGATTGAGAAGCATGAAGTTAGGAGAGAGTAAGCTCAGGGTACACACACAATAAAGCACTCCTATAGAAAATGAACTGGCTGTCAGGATAAACAAAAGAATCACCAGAACATGTGTTTTTAGTCATGTGACTGAAAAACCACAAAGTTTTAGAAAGAGAGACTGAGTCTATTCCTTAGAGGATTTCATAGAATTCTTGAGCTGGTTGTCCATCATAGCTGAGCTTATGGATTGGTGTGGCAGAGATAACGTTAGATCGAATCACCATTCCAGTTACAACCTCCCAGAGGGGGATGGCCTGGGTCAGTGACAGTTGTCTTTAATGCTCCCTATAACTCTATTTTTCAGAATGCTTTATATTTGTAAACAGAGTTTACACTTGTTGACTATTCACTATGTGCTTGAAACAGTTCCAAGCGCTTAGCATGTATTAAGTTATTTAATCTTCAGAACAAACTTCTAAATTATGTATTACTATAATTTCCATTTTTTAGATGAAAAGACAAAGCTATAGAAATGTTGAGTAGCTTGCCAAAAAAAAAAAAAATGTGCCACTGGGCAACTAAACACTATCATGATTCACTTAGCTTCTTTCCAAAGAAGTGAACATAAAGGAATAAACTATATTCTAAAACTTCTGTAAATGAAGTGATTAATTCATGCTTGGCCATGTCACTTTTTAGCTCAATGAACTCTCCCACAAATAGTGCTAATATGTTCTACATCTATTTCAAAAAAACTAACTGAAAATCGTATACTGCAGTGTAAGTTCAGATCGAATGGTTAGTGTATTTCTATTTTTGCATATTGCTGAGCACATAGAAACTAAATTCTCAGAGAGTGGTACTATTTATACATGATGTAAATTCGTGAGAAAGCTAATGATAATTATCTCCAAATTAATAAAACTGATCTCATTTTCTCTGTAGTTTAAGAATGTCACTTAACATACCTTAAAGGTATGTCACATTATTTCATATGTTATAAATTTTATTGTAAAATTTTAATTAACTGAGTAAAAAACTATAATAATATAAAATTTGTTGCAAATCTTATTTTAAAAATCTCTTTTGGAGAGCCTCTTAATTCTATATGCAGGATATAATATTTAAATTGCTCTTCAGTATCTATGTAGTTTATAAAATAATCTGTTTTTCATGGAATTATTCTTAATTTCATTAATAGAACTGATAATAACATTCATTACTTTGTGGGCTCTTTCACAGTGATTCTTGGAGACCAGTTGTTGCTACGCATAATACAGAGAATCACTAAAACATCTGTTGCTACTTTTTAAAAAGTTGGTCATATACATAAATTGCCTGTCAGCCGTAGCCTGGGCTCCATCTATTGCACAATGTATGCTACTGGGAAATTGATTTTTTCCAGGAATTAATTTTTAAGGCTTTCAAACATAAGTGACCCCTTTGTATACATTGTATGTAATTTTGAACATAACGTATCCACTTATACTTTTGCATTCTTTAGGAACTGTACATTATGAGCAATAAAACTTCATTATCAGACAGGATGGTTTCATCTGTTGTAATCAAAATTTGCTTGACTTAGCTAATTTTATACATCTTTCTCAATGCTGATTATTCTTCAGAAAGCATCATGGCTTGCAGAACAGAAATTATTTCATTTTTTTCATTATCCTACTTATAACTCTCACATAATGATACTAATTTTACTTTAGTGTTGTAGGGCCCATCACATTTTTAATCATTTGTGTTCCTCTGTAGGAAACAAATTATTAAAAGAGTTTTAAAATAAATCCAATGTTGATATTCTGATTTTCAGTGTTTTCCTCTGAATCTCAGTAATATCGTACACATTTGCCAATTTATCTTTGATATCTTTCCTGTCAGCAGTTTTAACCTTCCTTTCCTCTTTTATTCTTCCCTCCATCCCTGCTTCCTACCTTTCTTGTTTTTAAAACTCTGTGTATAGATGATCCTTATTTTATTTAACACATTCCCCAATAATGGAATTTAAATATACCCTAGTTTTGACTTCAAGAAGTTAACATTGTCTTACACATGTCTTTGCAAACTTTCTTCAAAAGTATCTATTAAAAAATACCTGTAAATAGAATTTTTGGAACAAGGGACATGAATATTTCTATGTACTGGGTGGAGAATTGGAATAGGGCTCTCTGTTAGTGACCATATTTCTAAATTCTCATATTTTCCTAAATCTCTCATTTTGGGCTATAATTTTAAAATGTTACTTTTGTTGTTTTAATTATACAAATGATACATGAATTTATATTTGATGAAAAATTATTTGGATAAAAAATTGCATTCCTTTTTAATCTCTGCCAAACTATTTTGTAAAGGAGGGGTATGCATACATACACACAGATATAGACTTTTTTCCTTTATATAAAAACAGTGTGGATTATACTAAACATATTGTACTATGAATATGTCAGATCAGTAAGTCAAATCTTTTATGTTTTCATTTTTAAATCAACTTTACTGAGGTATAATTTACATACAATAAAATGTATCCATTTAAAATGTAGTTTGCTAAATTTTAACAAATGTTTACACCCACATAACCACCACCATAATTAAGATATGAAACACTTCCATCAAACTACAAATTTCTCTTGTATTCCTTTGCAGTCAACCCCTTCCCCAATCCTGGCCCCAGGCAACCACTGATCTGATTTCTGTTGTTCTAGATTATTTTCACAAGATTTAAAAATTCATATACCAGATGGCTTCATAGGTGAATTCTATCAAACATTTAGAGAAGAGCTAACACCTATCCTTCTCAAACTCTTCTAAAATATAGCAGAGGGAGGAACACTCCCAAACTCACTCTACAAGGCCACCATCACCCTGATACCAAAAGCAGATAAAGATGACACAAAGAAAGAAAACTACAGGCCAATATCATTGATGAACATAGATGCAAAAATCCTCAACAAAATACTAGCAAACAGAATCCAACAGCACATTAAAGGTATCATACACCACGATCAAGTGGTGTTTATCCCAGAAATGCAAGAATTCTTCAATATACACAAATTAATCAATGTGATACACCATATTAACATTTTATCAGAAGGATAAAAACCATATGATCATCTCAACAGGTGCAGAAAAAGCTTTTGACAAAATTCAACACCCATTTATGATAAAAACTCTCCAGAAAGTGGGCATAGAGGGAACCTACCTCAACATAATAAAGGCCATATATGACAAACCCACAGCCAACATCGTTCTCAATAGTGAAAAACTGAAACCATTTCCTCTAAGATCAGGAAAAAGACAAGCTTGCCCACTCTCACCACTATTATTCAGCATAGTTTTGGAAGTTTTAGCCACAGCAATCAGAGAATAAACAGAATCCAAATCAGAAAAAAAGTAAAATTGTCACTGTTTGCAGATGACATGATACTATACATAGAGAATCCTAACGGTGCTACCAGAAAACTACTAGAACTAATCAATAAATTTGGTAGAGTAGCAGATACAAAATTAATGCACAAATATCTATTGCATTCCTATACACTAATGATGAAAAATCTGAAAGAGAAATTAAGGAAACACTCCCATTTACCACTGCAACAAAAAAAATAAAATACCTAGGAATAAACCTACCTAAGGAGACAAAAGATCTGTATGCAGAAAACTATAAGACACTGATGAAAGAAATGAAAGATGATCGAAACAGATGGAGAGATATACCATGTTCTTGGATTGGAAGAATCAACATTGTGAAAATGACTATACTACCCAAAGCAATCTACAGATTCAATGCAATCCCTATCAAACTACCAATGGCATTTTTCTCAGAACTAGAACAAAAAATTTCACAATTTGTATGGAAACACAAAAGACGCTGAATAGCCAAAGCAATCTTTGAGAAGGAAAAATGGAGCTGGAGGAATCAGGCTCCCTCACTTCAGACTATACTACAGACTTCAGACTATACTACAAAGCTACAGTTATAGTAGCAGTACTATAGTACTGGCACAAAAACAGAAATATAAATCAATGGAACAGGGTAGAAAGCCCACAGATAAACCCATGCACATATGGTCACCTTATCTTTGACAGAGGAGGAAAGAGTATGCAACGGAGAAAAGACAGCCTCTTCAATAAGTGTTGCTGGGAAAACTGGACAGCTACATGTAAAAGAATGAAATTAGAACACTTCCTAACACCATACACAAAAATGAACTCAAAATGGATTAAAGGCCTAAATGTAAGGCCAGACATTATAAAACTCTTAAAGGAAAACATAGGCAGAACACCCTATGACATAAATCACAGCAAGATCCTTTTTGACCCACCTCCTAGAGAAATGGAAATAAAAACAAAAATAAACAAATGGGGCCTAATGAAACTTAAAAGCTTTTGCACAGCAAAGGAAACCATAAAAACGATGAAAAGACAATCCTCAGAATGGGAGAAAATATTTGCAAACAAAGCAACGGACAAAGGATTAATCTCCAAAATATACAAGCAGCTCATGCAGCTCAATATCAAAAAAACAAACAACCCAATCCAAAAATGGGCAGAAGACCTAAATAGACGTTTCTCCAAAGAAGATCTACAGATTGCCAACAAACACATGAAAGGGTGCTCAACATCACTGATCATTAGAGAAATGCAAATCAAAACTACAGTGAGGCTTCACCTCACACCATTCAGTATGGCCATCATCAAAATTTCTACAAATGACAATTGCTGGAGAGGGTGTGGAGAAAAGGGAACCCTCTTGCACTGTTGGTGGGAATGTAAATTGGTACAGCCACTAGGGAGAACAGTATGGAGGTTCCTTAAAAAACCAAAAATAGAACTACCATATGACCCAGCGATCCCACTACTGGGCATATACCCAGAGAAAATGATAATTCAAAAAGAGTCATGTACCACAATGTTCATTGCAGCACTATTTACAATAGCCAGGCCATGGAAGCAACCTAAGTGTCCATCGACAGATGAATGGATAAAGAAGATGTGGCACATATATACAATGGAATATTACTCAGCCATAAAAAGAAATGAAATTGAGTAACTTGTAGTGAGGTGGATGGACCTAGAGTCTGTCATACAGAGTGAAGTACGTCAGAAAGAGATAAACAAATATTGTATGCTAATACATGTATATGGAATCTAAAAAAAATGATTCTGATGAACCTAGGAGCAGGACAGGAATAAAGACATAGACGTAGAGAATGGACTTGAGGACATGGGGAGGGGGAAGGGTAAGCTGGGATGAAGTGAGAGAGTAGCACTGACATATATACACTACCAAATGTAAAATAGATAGCTAGTGGGAAGCAGCTGCATTGCACGGGGAGATCAGCTCAGTGTTTTGTGACCACCTAGAGGGGTGGGATACGGAAGGTGGGAGGGAGATGCAAGAGGGAGGGGATATGGGGATATATGTATACATATAGATGGCTCACTTTGTTTTACAGCAGAAACTAACACACCATTGTAAAGCAATTATACTCCAATAAAGATGTTAAAAAATAAATAAATAAATTCTATGAAAAAAATTCATATAAATGGAATCATACAGTAAGTGGTCTCCTGTGTTTGGTATCTTTTTTGATACCAGGCATTCATCATATTTTGAGAGTCATTCATGTTGTTGCATGTGCCATTAGTTCTTTTGTTACTGAGTATATCTGTATATGAACATGTTTATGCATTTACCTCTGTTGGACATTTCAGTTCTTTTATTTTTTGGCTATTATGAACAAAGCTGCTCTTTACATTTGTATCATGTATTTTGGAGGACATGATATTTGTTTTGGGTAAATATGCTGGGTTATATGGGAGGTATATGTTTCATTGTATACAAAACTGACAAGCAATCGTCCAACACGATTTTACAATTTCATATTTCCTCCAGTATTTCATATTCTTAATATCTTTCAAAAGCAGAAGGTGTTAATTTTGATACAGATCAGTTTATCAGCATTTTTTCTAATGATCTATCAAATCCGGATTTTACAAATGAATCTTTGTCTAATGTAAGGGGTGAAGATTTTCTCTTGTGGTTTCTTCTAGAAGCTCTGTATTTTTAGCCTTAACTTTTAGACTTAAGGTCATGTTAAGTTAATTTCAGTATATGTTGTCAGATAGGTATAGTGCTTCACTTTTTTCTATGGAAATAGCCAATATTTTAGTGCTTCTTTTTATATGTACCACATTTTCTTTTTTTAACTTCTTTTTTTAATTGAGGTATAGTTGATTTACAACATTGTGTTAGTTTCAGGTGTACAACATAGTGATTCAAAATTTTTACAGGTTGTATTCCATTTATAGTTATTATAAAATATTGGCTGTATTTCCTGTGCTGTACAATATATTATTGCAGCTTATTTATTTTATACATACTAGTTTGTACCTTCTAATCCCCTACCCCCATCTTTCCCTTCCACTCTTCCCTCTTTCCACTGGTAACCACCAGTTTGTTCTTTATATCTGTGAGTCTGCTTCTTTTATGTTATATTTGCTAGTTTGTTTTATTTTTTAGATTCCACATATGAGTGAAAACATATAGTATTTGTCTTTCTCTCTCTGACTTATTTCACTAAGCATAATACCCTCTGGGTCCATCCATGTTGTTGCAAATGGCAACATTTCATTCTTTTGTATGGCTGAGGAGTATTCCATTGTATATATATATACCATAGAATTTTTATCCATTCATCTGTTGATGGGCACTTAGGTTGCTTCCATATCTTGGCTGTTGAAAATAATGCTGCTATGAACATTGGGGTGCATGTTTCATTTCAAATTAGTGTTTTTGTTTTCTCCAGATATATACCCAGAAGCAGAATTTCAGGATCATATGGTAATTCTATTTTTAGTTTTTTGAGGAACTGCCATACTGTTTCCACAGCAGCTGTACCAATTTACATTCCCATCAAAAGTGTACAAGAATTCCCTTTTCTCCACATCCTCGCCAACATTCGTTATTTGTGTTCTTTTTGATGATAGCCATTCTTACAGGTGTGAGGTTGAAATCTCATTGTGGTTTATTTTTAATATTTATTTATTTATTTGGTTATGCTGGGTCTTAGTTGTGACATGCAAAATCTAATTCCCTGACCAGGGATTGAACTTGGGCCCCCTGCATTGGGAGTGTGGAGTCTTAGCCACTGGACCACCAGAGAAGTCTCTCTTGTTATGGTTTTGATTTGCTTTTCTCTGATGATTAGTGATGTTGAGCATCTTTTCATGTGCCTGTTGGCCATCTATATGTCTTCTTTGGAAAAATATCTATTCAGGTCTTCTGCCCATCTTTTAATCGGGTTGGTTTTTCTTTTTTTTTTTTATATTGAGTTGTATGAGTTGTTTATATATTTTGGATATTAATCCTTTATTGGTCATATCATTTGCAAACATTGTCTCCCATTCAGTAGGTTGTCTTTTTGTTTTGTCAGTTGTTTCCTTTGCTATGCAAAAGCTTTTAAGTTTAATTAGGTCCCATCTTAAAATTTTTGCTTTTGTTTCCTTTGCCTTAGGAGACAGGTCCGTAAAAATATTGCTACTACTTATGTCAGAGATTATTTTGCCTATGTTTTCTTCTGGGAGTTTTATGGTTTCCAGTCTTACATTTAGGTCTTTAATTCATTTTGAGTTTATTTTTGTAAATGGTGTGAGAAAATGTTCTAATCTCATTCTTTAACACGTAGCTGTCCAGTTTTCCCAGAACCTCTTATTGAGGGGACTGTCTTTTCTCCATCGTATATTCTTGTCTCCTTTGTTGTTGATTAATTGATCATAGGTTCATGGGTTTCTTTCTGGGCTCTCTATTCTGTTCCAACTATCTATGTGTGTGTTTTAGTGCCAGTACCATACTCTTTTGATTACTGTAGCTTTGTGGTATAGTGCCCAGCCTGGCTAATCCAAGTTTGAGTATCTCTCAGCCCTGTAGTTCCTGAGTCTGTGCCCAGCTTCTCTGGAGTTTCACTCTCTTCATAAGCAGGTTTACATTCAGCCAAACACTCAAGGAGACCCATAGCCATATTTCTGAATCTCTTTTGCTAGATGGCTTCCTACTTTCCCATGCTCTGCCTCACAAATTCTAGCCACCTCAGCCTCCCCCGCACTCTGATCTCTCCCTTTCACTCAGAATATTACCATGTTCTTCCTGCACCAAGATCCAGGAAAGTGCCTCCAGGCTCAAAGCCCAGGTGTTCATACTGATAACGTCCTTTGTTTCCTTTCTCTCAAGGATCACAGTCCTGTGCTGTCTCCTGTCCAGTGTATGAAAATACTTGTTTCTATTTGTTTCACTAGAAGGGCCAGTCTGGTACCAGTTACTCCATCTTTGCTAGAAGTAAAATGCTAGGAACATTTTATTTCAGTAAATTTTGCCAAATTTCCCTTCAAGGAGATTGTACCAACTATCATTTCCACCAACTCTGTATGATAGGTGGTACTTATTTTTCTATCCATTATCAAAACTGAGTTTCATTCAGTGCTTTACTATTTGTCTGTTTGAGAGGTATTTTTATTTACAATTCTTTGAATATATGAGTTAGGTTCAGTCATTTTCATATATATTATCAGCCATGTGTATTCTTTTTCTTTGTGTATTTATGGACCTCAGTCATTGTCCCATTTATATTTTTCCTTTTTAATTGATTTCTTAGTATTCTCTTTATATTCATTTATTTATTCAGTCATTCAACGAATATTTATTGTATACCAGCTACATTCCAGGCCTGTCCTAAGTGCTGGGAATATGGCAGCAAGTTAATTCTACACTGGTGAAGTTTATATTCTAATGAGTAATGAGGAGAGAGAGAATTAATACAGTGTAAGCACATTTGATATATCATGTGGTGGTAAGTAAGTATGGAGAAGAATAAAGCAGGGTATGGGAAATTCAGTACAATGGAAATATATTATTGAATTGCTGGATTTCTGTTTTATATAGGATCTTTAGAAAAAGATTCTTTGCTAGGTGATATTTAAGTGAATACTTAAATGAACAGAGTAAGCCATGTGGATGTCTGGAGAAAGAACATTCCAGTTAGATGAAACAGCCTGAGTGAAGGCCCAATGATGGTTGTGGCTTGGCATGCTGGAAAAATTAGAAAGAGGCCCCTGTGGCAGGAAGGGAAAGAGAATAGAGGAATGGGAGCAGTAGTGGTCAACTGGGGAAGATATCTAGATTAGGTAGAACTTGGCAGGAAATTACAAATTCATTGTTAATTCATTCATCTGTGTAAGATGGGAAGCCATTGGAGGATAATATGCAGATGGACATAACTGATTGTCATTTTTAAGGGATCCTCCTGGTAGCTTTGTGGAGAAGATAATACAAGCGAGCAAAAGGGAAACAACAGCAGCCATTGTCTCAACAGATTACTGAATATCTAGTATTAATTGTATTGAGTTGTAGTGTTACCTTGTTTATATACTAAATTCTCAGACGCATTTGGCTCCTTCAACTTGTCTGCCATTGTTAATGTTAAACTTCACCTTGATATCTGGTAGGTCTTTAACGAGGGTGATTGCTCTGCCCAGTCAACCAGAACAGTCCCAGTTTATACCTGTTGTAGATCAGTTAATATGTGTTAATTACTTTTAATATGTCTTTTCCCGTCAAGTGTCCTGGTTTGGGTGATAAGCTACATGTTCACTCTCTCTATAACCTCATTACTGTTCTTTCAATTTTCTGGGTGTTCTTTTATATTTATTTTTTTAAATTATGGTTTTATTTTCTATCATGTTTTGATAAAAATTCAAGTTGATATTTTGTTTGGGATAAAACTGAATTTTTAAATTAATTTTTGCATAATTAATATTTTTGTAATATTTGTCTTTTCCTAACCACAAAGAGTTCTCATTAGTGAAGTCTTCTATATTCTTTAGTATATTTTAAGTCTTTTTTCTTTACGTGGTTTTTACACCATTTTTAGTGGTTATATCTAGTCATTTAACAAAATGTTTTCTTATGGAATTTTTCAAACACGAAGAAGTAAAGAGTATAGGACAACAGCCTCATACAATCATCACCTAGCTTCAACTACCATAAACATTTCCCTAATTTTCTAGTTATTTTAACATTTTTTTGCTGTTACTATTGAAATACTTTTTCTTGCTGTATATTTTAGAAAAATATTGTTCATATACTATTGTAAATTGTCACATCTCTAAATTCTGTTTTTGTTTCAAAAATGTTTTTTCTCATGGGATTGTCAAGTATAAAATCCTGTCAATTGCAAATGATAATTTTGATTTCCTTCTCTCGTTATTTATGCCAGTTATTTTTTATTCTTATTGTATGTTAACTAATCTCTTAACTGGTGTAGATTTTAAAATAGCATTGTAATAAGTATCCTCATAACATCATTCCATTTTAAAGAAATGTGCTGAGAGAAACGTTTATACTTTCCATTTCCAATTTCATATTTCTGTTTAGTAGTTATTTTTTATGAACTTAAATATTCTTAATACATGATAATTTGAATGCAGGTTTTATGCTCTTTATATGCTGTGCAGTTTTCCACATTTTAGGAGCTCTTCATAAACATTATTTTCAATGAATGCGTAATATTCCATTGGCCCTATATCGCTCTGTGGCAGGCGCTATGCTCCCAGGCTGTGCTACACCCTCATGGGAAGGGCTTCACGCAATTGCCATGTGTGCAGCGGCCCATGAAGCCAAGTCACACCAAGCCACAAACCACCTGAGTAGACTGTACACGCCTGACCTTCTCTAGATCACATTCTATATCATCACTTACAGTTAAACTGCCCACTAGTCTCCTACTTTAGAGCTTTAAGCAGTCTTATTTGTTTTCCCTATTATAAACAACCCTGTGTTGAATATCTGTGACCTGGGACCAGTAATGGATTATCTTTCTGTAAATGGTCCATCCCCATATGAGTATCTTTAGTGCTTCCCTGGTGGTCTCCAGGCTAGACACAGTAGGCTCTGAAGAACCCTCTGTGGTGAGCATGTCCTCTCCCAAGCTGGAAAAACACAACCCAGAGCCTGAGTTGCCCCAGAACTACAAAGGCTTGATCTTCCCAACTTTCTTCTAACTATAGAGCTGCGATTAGAAGTGTGACAGGGGCTTCCCTGGTGGCGCAGTGGTTGAGAGTCCGCCTGCCGATGCAGGGGACACGGGTTCGTGCCCCGGTCCGGGAGGATCCCACATGCCGCGGAGCGGCTGGGCCCGTGAGCCATGGCCGCTGAGCCTGCGCGTCCGGGGCCTGTGCTCCGCAACGGGAGAGGCCACAGCAGTGAGAGGCCCGCGTACCGCAAAAAAAAAAAAAAAAAAAAAAAAAGAAGTGTGACATTATGTTGATTATGTTGTGATATGACCTTCTATTCAGGGGAATAATGTAATCTGTTCCCCCAAATGCCTATTTTCTCATTTCTGCAATATTCAATATTAGAGCTGGAGTTTCATAAAGAGGAATTTTTGCTTCATCTTTTATGTGGAAAGAACACTAAAATAATTTTTTACATTAATCTTTGTGCATAAGTCTGATTATTTTCCTAGGATGAATTCTCAGAACTCAAAGGGCTAGAGTCAAACATATATTCAATTTTATTATGACGTACATTGCAGTATTGGCTTCCAGAAATGCTGTATCTATTTACATTTTTTTATCAGCAATGTTTGAGGACTCCTATTTCTTCATGTCCCAGCTTGCATGGGTATTATCAACCTTTTAACTTTTGTGTCTGATGGGCAACATATATCTCATTACCACTTAAATGTCTGTCTCTTTGATTAGACATGTTTTCATATTTTCTAAACATTTTTTCTTCCAACATTGATCACTTATCCATATTCTCTTTAGGTTTTTGTATTTTCCTATTGATTTATAGGAATATGGTTTTGAATGAGGGATATCAACCATTTTATCTTTATTTATATTATCCCTCTAGTTTGTCTTGTTTTAATGTTTGGAAAGTATAATAATAAATAAGTTGATAAAACTTTTCCTGGGCAGCAAAACTTTCTGTAAAGTTCTGTTTAAAATTTCTTGCTTGTTCTTCAGTGAAGAGGCAGTAGAGCCTAGTGCCAGACATTTGCACCCAAATCCTGGAGCTGTTTCTTACTGGCTTCATGCCCTAAGGGAGTTTCTGTAACCCCAGAGGTCCCTGCTAGTGGATCCTACACTTGCTTCTCACCTCTTTCCTCCTCATACTTTGTGCTCTGGCATTCTGTTCTCTATGCTAAGTTTTCACTTGCCATGAGGCCTTTATGCATTATGCAAGACTTTTCCCTGGCTTTCCGCCTTATGATTCCTCAAGGTCTTCAAGTAAATGTACTTTCTGATCTGACAATAAAGGGTAGATGTTTGTGGCAGTTACTATAAGTCGCCTCACTCCAAAACCATTTCCAAACCCCTTCACATTTGCCCTCCTTTAGTATAGAACAGGGGTTATCAAAGTGTGATTCTGGGACTAACAGCAGTAGCTTTTTCTAAAGACTTGTCAGAAATGCGAATTCTTAGGCCCTTCCCCAAACCTCCCTAATCAGAACTCTGAGGGTGGGGGCCAGCTATCAGTATTTAATTAAGCACTTGAGGTGATTTTTTTTTTAATTGAGATTCTGATGCACACTATGGTTTGAGAACCTAAATACTGTGGAAAGTAGGATACTTAATCCCCCTTCCCCAGCCTTGATGCTAAAAGTGGCCATATAAAGGAGGTCTGGATAAAGAGAATTAGTAAACTCAGCTACTGAAGGTTCTGGGAAAATTTTTTCTGTCAAAAAAAAAAAAAAAGACAGATGCAGCTAAGGTGGCCCTTTGCTCTTCTCCCTCTTGCTGTCTAGAATATGTATGAAATGCCTGGAGATGCAGCAACCACTTTGCAACCAAGAGATTATACACATAAGAGTGAAAAGCCAACACACTGAGAATGGCAAGATGGGGGAGGAAGAATCTGGGGTACCTGACAACTTTGTTAAGTAGCTGAACTAGTTAGATGAAATCAATACTTCTTTTGCCTTTTGTTTTTGAATTTCCACAGTGAAATACATATATACACATGTATATATAGATTCACATATATATAATAGTTTTTAATTTTAAAAACTTTAAAAATATAAATGCAAATCTACCTACAGCCAGATTCTCTAGTAATTTCTCTGAAAAAGCCTTTAGCTATAATACACTTAGATTTGTTCAATAAGATATAAAATGCCTTATTTAAATGTCATTTACAGAAGCAAAGTGAGAACTGTAGCAAAAGAGGTAAGTGGGAGTGTAGGCTGTGGCTTTCAGGAATGAGAGTTGGAGACAAGATGCTAGTTTGCCAGCCAGGGACTAAGGTTTCAACAGCCATTCAGGGAATGTAGATAAGTCCTACCTACATGTCTGGGATTCAAACTGAGATAGAAGTATTAAGTTGGGTAAGGATGATATAGAAAGAAAAGCTTAACACCTGCAAGAGTAGGTAACAAGGGAAGTTGACTATCATAACTTAGGCTCTAGGAAGAAAAGAAAAAACCAATCTCTCCTGCTACTATTTATCTATGACTCTTCCACAAAACGGTTGGTGTTTTAATTTCCTGTACAATCTTGAAATTAACATGAAAAACTATCCCAAGTAACTTATACCTTTGAAGCACCTGGCTAAGCAAAACCAAAACTTCCCTGGATGGACACGTTCTCAAATAGGCCAGGTAGTTCTTCCAGAGATAAAGTCCCACAGACCATAAGGTCACAATCTAAAGTTATAATTAACACAAGAACACAATTCACTACAAAACAGCAGATAACACAAAGAATAGAAATAGACTCCTCCAAATGTCAAATTCCTTAGAATTAAAAGACAGAGGATAGAAGGTAATATTCTTAAATGATTAAAGATTAAAAGAAAAAAAATTATGACTTGGACTTGCTGGTAGAAAGGGAGGGGGTAAGAAGTTGTTAATTTCTGGCTATATTTTGGGTTTTTTAATATAATTTTTCTTTTTTAAAATATTTATTTTCTGCTATGTTGGGTCTTCATTGCTGCGCGCGGGCTTTCTTTAGTTGCGGCAAGCGGGGGCTACTCTTCATTGCGGGGCAGGGGCTTCTTATTGCGGTGGTTTCTCTTGTTGCGGAGCATGGGCTCTGGGTGCTCGGGCTTCAGTAGTTGTGGCTTACGGGCTCTAGAGCGCAGGCTTAGTAGTTGTGGTGCCCTCCCTACTCCGTTTATCCTCCTGGAAAATTTTCACCTGTTCTGACCTCCTGTCATAGTATCCCTTCCTCTGATTGTGGTCTTTGGTTTCTCTCTCCATTCATCATACTCCCTGCCCCGCCCCCCCATAAAATGTCTGTGTATTGTACGTATATCTGCTATTTTACACATAGAATTATACTGTAATGATTTTTATATATCTCTTTTTCTATTGGCCTAAACATTTTGAGAGCAAATACTGTACCTTAATCAGCATTAACATGGCGCCTGCCATGTATTATGTGCTCAATGAATGGGTATTAAACTCCAGCAAAGGGAAATCATAAATCCCTCTACATTATTTCGTCATCCATAAAGTAAATGGATGATCTCTAAAATCATCTACACTAATTTTGTGTTCATTGTAAATCCGTATCACCACACTGCTAATTTACTTCTCTCAGGCATAGTCACAAAAAGAGTTAAGGAAATATAGGGACACATACACACTGCGGGAGAGAGAAAGAGAGAGAGAGAGGATAAAGATCCATGTACTTACAGCTTAATATTTGTTTTAAGTGCAAGTAATGTTAATGGACGTTCAGGAAGGGAGGACAAGAGAGAAGCAGACAGAAAGATGTGGAACATTTATATTTAGGAAGTGTGAGAAATAAGGTCAATTTATGAAAGATTTAGGTAAGAATCTATGAAGAGAGGAGAGGCAGGAGACTGTGAAGAGAAGCCAAGGGAAGGAGTGGGTCTCACCGAGAGAAAGACCAACATTATAAAGGGAAGCAAAGCAGTTAAGATGAGAATTGAGAATAGAGTAAATACTTGGCTACACGTTAAATAGGAGCCACATTTTTTGTACTGGAGCAGAGTGAAATCATAAGATCGAAATGGGGGTTAAATATATGGGAGAACTGTTGCAGCTTAGAATGTTTTAAAAGGAAAAATAAGCTTTTGAAAACCTTTAAAAATTTATTTTTAAAGCACTTTCAAAATCTTTATCCAAAGTAAAGAGGTCTTTAAGAGTAAAAATTTCATATATTTTGTCATAATTTCTCTAATTACCTATATAACTTTATATATTTCCCTTCTGTTTATTCAGGATAAATCTTCATTCTCTTTGGAGGGAACAATACATTCAACAAATGTTATATTACTTCAAAAGTATCAACTACACTTTCAAGATACAGTCACTAATTTTATATGCCTCACTCCAAACACTAAATTCTGATAGTTGATGGTTTCATTGTATCACCATGAAAGTCAGGGTGGGCTTAAGAAAAAAAAAGTAAAACTTTCAGAATGAACATTTGCTGTCGATTATGAGAATGTGTCAGATCTGTGTGTGGGGAGGGGGGAGGGTGAACGGTGGTGGGTAGTTGCATGATCTATTAATAAGAAACAGTTTAATGCAGGAGATCACTAAAGCATGGCTAATTCTGAAGCCAAAACCCACACATTCTTAACTTTCCCCCCAGCTTTAGAATCACTCTCCACACACTCAGTACAGGAACTGGAACATTATTCTTTGAAAGCAAAGCCAGTGTTTAGAAAATCTGAAATTGAGCTAACAGCACAGCATATAGAAGTCACACAGGATGTTATTTTAAACTGTAATGCAGAAATGTCAGTTCATTTGATATCTTTATTTGTTACATGTGGGCTTGAAGAAAGTATGTTGTATACATTTTTGCTTTACAGATACTCTGTCACAGGGTATATTCAACTGTCAGGAAAGTTTGAGGTCCATCAAAGAGACAGAATCTTTATTGAACAGCTTTTGGAGCTTAGAGAAAAGAACATACAACGATTTATCTCATCCCTTCCCCTAGAACAATATATATTTTAAAATATCACTCAGGAGTCATTCAGAAAGGATGTCCAACTGGGTGAATCACATAACTGTAATGGTTATGCAAGTTAAGCGGCTAACTCACATTCTGTCAACATGCTCCATCTCTACTGCACATCAGTCAAAGACTTAAATACACAATTGGATCCAAAGACAGAGTTGTGCAATATCCAGAGGGAATGAACGTCGTGTTTAATTGGTTGCACTTGACTAAAGCTTGTGGTATCCTATAATACAAACACTCCAATCCAAACATCTCACCACATCCTACATTTACATTTTCTCATTTTGCTTCATTACCAGCTTTATTTGACTACTCCAAAATGTTAAATCAGATGGTTAATTGCTGACCTTCTACTAATTGATGAGCTGCCTTAAAAAGGAAACCTGAAATGTAAATTTTAAAATCAATGACACATGCTTTCATGTTCAAACAGTCTGGAGATTATACATTTTTGTTTTGTATAAAATGTATACATAGCATAGATGAATGAGTTGGAATTTTCTGTGTCTCTCTACTACAGATAAGCAGAAAATTATTTTGGATACAACACTAAAATAAAGCAATCTTTGGCAATTTTCGTAGAATTTGTTTCCAAAGGAAAAAGAGGAAAGTTGTTTTTCTTTAACAAGGACATAAGAAGAGAAAAATACGGAGTGAGAAAGGACCTTACTTTTATTGGTAAAAAAAATTGGAAATGAAGGTCTGTAAGCTATAGCTGTACCTATATATATTGTAGCTGTAGGGATAGGGATAGAGAAACTACAGTTTACTAAAGGCTCTCCCAAAGGGGTGAGGGTGGTTTTGCATCGTGCTGGAGGCCACAGTATATGAGTGGCCAGAGCACATTGGGGATAGTGTACTACAATGTCTGTCTACTTCAGTTTCACTGATAGAATTCACCTGTCAGTATAGACACTTAAAAACATGCGATGGGATATTTTAAATATTACCTGAGTTTTAAACTTGTTACCTTTAACAAAATATTTTGATAGGACCACATCTCTTTCTTATAATAATGAAAACAAGCAGAAACACAGTATTTAATGTGGAGAAATTTTATAACTATGTATATTCAAAAAAGTAAAGCACACCCCTTTTTAAATGATTGTATTGATTAAAAATATGCCAAACTAAAGATACTGAACAAATTTTAATAAAAAAAATGTATTTAAAGCACTCGTATAGGAGAGGAGGGTATTGTATACTCCCACAGGTACATGTTACCAAAAAAACAAAAAAACCCAGAGTAATTAGGTACCAATCAAGAACAGTTTTGCTGACAACCATTGAATTCCTTGCAGGTTTTCATTGTTGTTTTACATTTCTATATTTTTACTTATATCCAGTTATCTTTTGTGGTGAAGTGGATGGTATTTTATAATGATTTAAACAATGGTAGGCTGTACAAATCCACTCTTTTTTACAGTGGATACATATTTTATCCAAGAATCTGAGTAACTCTTGTCTTTAAAATTATTTTATTTATTCATTCACTTAATCATCCAAAAAAACAGATGTTGGATGACCTTTATCTACTAAGCACTGTTTAGGCACAGGGGTTAGAGCGTTCATTAATTCATGTACAGTTGACCTTTGAACATTGACCCCGTGCACAGTAGAAAATCCACATATAACTTCACAGTTGGCCATCCATATCCATAGTTACATGTCCTTGGATTCTACCAACTGAGATCATGTAGTGCTGTAGCATTTATTGAAAGAAATCCACTTATAAGTGCACCCTTGAAGTTAAAACCTGTGTTGTTCAAGGGTCAGCTGTATTTTGATAAGTTTCTTGTCAGTCATTTCCTGGGATTCATGTCTTGACGGGTGTGATTACAGGTTGTTTTGAAGAGAATGAAAAGGAGAGACTGATGAGAGAGTAACACTGAACAATCACATGATTCTATTTTTCAGTTTTTAGACAGTTTTTAGTTCCTTGCATTGTCTGTATTAAAACCACTCACTTCTTTGTGTGAGAAATATCCAGGAATGATTGAGTTTACTTTGATTTGAGCAAAATGAGTTTTCTACTTTCACTGGACATTGGAGTACAGGAGTTAAATTCAAAGTTAAAGATCAATTTAAAAAGCTCAAATTTTTTATATATGAATTTGTGATTATAAACCATATAACCATTACATATATACTGCAAAGGACTTGGTGGAAAGTATAAATAAATTATGTGTAAAACCTTCACTGAATTATTATCTTACTCATCTTTTAGAAGAAAAATTTTGAAATTCTGTCTTTGCTCAAAGGCTCTTTTAACAACCCAAGAAATCATCCTGTCATTAACTACATATTCAGCTGCTCATGGACTCTACCAATGCCTGGATATTCTGAGAGAGAGAGACAGACAGAGGGAGAGAGAAACTGAGAGACAGAGAGATAGAGAGAGAGAAAAACTAAGAGACAATTTCATATATATATATATAATTTTAAATCACAAATTTAAATGGTAAATAAAATAAAGTACATTGTATTACTTTTGAGAATTTTGCATAAGATAGAAAATAAGAGAAAAGTTCTGGATAGAAAAATAGAGGAGAACAAACACTGAGTGAAGGGAGAATACATCTTCAGAAAATGTCATCTATTTCAACACATCAAATTCAGTGTGAAAAGAAAACTTTCAGGAAAGAACCGTGAGTCACCCCAGACTGCACTGGCACTGCCATGGCAGATGGGCGCCACCACACATTTAGGATGTGGACCCTCCATGCTGTCGTTATGGCAGATGAGTTGTGCTGCCCACAATAAAGTAATTTGGCATGCAGACTCTGAAACCAGACTGCCTGGATTTTGATCTTGGTTCTACTGCTTATGATCACAGGAACTTGAGGAAAGTGAATTCACTTTCTGCTCCCTAAAATCCCTCATCCCCAAAGTAAGGCTGGTAAAATTCTCTAATTCATAGAGCTGCTCTGCTCTGATTTTTTTTAAAAATTAGGCACTTGAAACAGTCTCTAGTGCCCCAAATCATTAGCTATTATTATTTTTATTTCCATTAGTATTTATTTCAAGTATTACCATTTGCCTGAGGTCTCTTATTAACCCTGCCCATCTCATCTTCAACTGACAACCTCAAGGTCCAATTTACCAAGACTGTTGAATTCCTTGAGGGTCATCTCCCTCTACTTATTAATTAGTTTATCTATAAAAACAAACTTTGTTACTTCCAGTCTTCTAGGGACATGGTATCCCTCCTGCTGTGGACCAGCTCATTCTTATCCTTAAGTCCATCCTATCTTTTGTCCGTTTTTGGTCCATTGTACTCCATTTGCTCTACTTCAGTCCTTTATGGTTCCCTTGGACTATTCTAATTTCCAAACTAGTTTCCTTGTTCTCTTCCAAACCATTCTGCACAATATGGCGAGACTAGATTTTCCAGTTATTTTTGTTTACGTTGCTCCTCTAGGTAAATCCTTTCAATGGTATCTCTTTGTTCTTATAATAAAGTGCTAATTCCATAATATAGCCTGCATGATCTAGCTTCTGCCTACGATCTTCTTCCACAGTTCCCAACATGCTCCACCTCTTTTACTTTGTGCCTTCAGCTACCCTGCTCTTCTCTATGTCACACTAGCAGAAAAAGCTCCTTCCTAATCTGCTCATGTGGTCCCCTTGGCTTGGAATGCACCACTCCAGCACTTTTTTTTTTTTACCTGATTTGATGCTCTCCATCTTATCCTAACTTCAGTATTACTTTATTATCAAGGAGAACTTCTCTAACATTCCAAATTTCTTGACACTTTCTTTTAAAGTGTCCTAAAATTTCTCTTCCCACCTTAAGGTATCCCGACGTTTCCCATGATAGTCATCTAAATTGCAGATTTAATGTTTGCTTTTTCAGTTCTTTAATAACACAACTGAAACTTTAGCAAAGTCTAAGACCGTGTCTTCTTGTTCAGCTGGCCTGAATAATAGAATGAATGAATGCTGCTGCCTTCACTAGGAATTTCAGTGTTAGAAAACTTCCTTTACCCTCCTCTTCAGGCTATCAAATTTCACAATTTACTGCATAAGTTTTGACATTAGCCTCGGCTTTAAACCCTGTAACCAGCAGAGAGACTAAGAACTTTAGCTATTTCAAATAAAAAAATGATGACTCAATCTCCTTACTCCTCCAAAATTCTCTTATGGATAAAATAATGTGATTGTGTGATTTTATAACTGAAATGTACCATCAGTGACTTTGGGTGAATTATTTATGGCTATCTTATAATTTTGTGCTCAATAGCTGAAACTTGGGCAGGTTGGTTAATCTCTCTTTGACTTGATTTTCTCATTTTTAAATTTGAGTATATGCTTGATCATCTATCTAAAGTCTTTAAAGGCATTCTTGGACTACAGTAGGTACTCAATAAATGATAGAAGTTCTTTATGATTCTTTTTGTTAATATATAAGCCAGATATAGCAGCTATACCTGAGCGGTGCAAATACATATTTGAAAATTCTGTAAATAAGAGTATTACTTGCCAGGATGCTCACTGTAACTAACCAAAGAGCAAACAATGCTGTATGAAGGGACCAAGAACAGAATTTGGTATACAGCAGGTATGAAATACATGTTTGTTGAAAGAATGAATTAATAATAGAGTAGTAATTATAATATTACAGATCTTCCATTTCTTGGATATACAGGAAAAATGTAAGTAGCTTCAAAACTAAAGGGTTAACTTAGCAAAATTAAGATATTTGAAAATCTTGTATCTCCATGTTGGTTAATAAATTTACTTTTTTATATATTACTTTGGATCTTAAGTGTAATTTCCGTGTAATTAAACATTTAAATTAAATTGATAAAGAAATCTTGATATAAAGCAATTATGAACTCTTTTAATATTGAATTAATTTTTTAGAAAACTCTAATACTTCCTAGTTGTGGTGGAATCCTTCTCAAAAGGTTATAAGTCCTATGCTACTATTTCTGACAATGGACCTTGTATAAGATACTTTTTAAATGTCTCTCTAATTGTCTTACATTGGAGGTTGAGAAAAGAATATAGGTATCTGGTTATGGCAAATGTCCCAGAAATAGTAATACACATAAAATAAATACGTAAGATTTACATGAGTTAGTTGGCGTTCTCTGTCTGTCCCATGGAGAGGCAACTCTACGCCCGACTTCTCTCAGGGAAGATTTGGCAAAGTACTGATAAAGATTGCCTTCCTTCATAAAGTCATTGGACCTATAATAATACAGCCTCTGCTTCCCTGAATTGATCTTAGAAGTCATAAGCAGATGAAAGGTCAGCCCATGTTTCTACTGTAGCCAAGGCATGGGGTGGACTACTAAGAACACATCTTCTCCTGATGAATTAGTTGGATGGTCATGGTGGGAAGAAGCTCTGTGGAGTATCTGAGCTCTGGTCACAAACTAGGGAAGCCACAATTGACATTCTAGATCTTTACAGTTAAGCTGCCAACCCAAGAGACAACCCTACCTTTGCATTTATCTTTGTGCAGGAGCAAAGAGGATCCATATACCCAAACATAGCTAAGTAGAGGCATTAACATCGCACAAGTCAAAAGGCACAATTTTTCTTAGGAGGGATAGCCACAACTGTTCCTGGGATAGAACCTTGAGACAGAAAGGGAAGACTGGGAATAGGTATTACTTGTGCCACTTCCCTTTGTATTCACTGCATGCCCCCTCCATCTCCAGAAAATAAAAATTTAAAAGGTCTATTTTTTTAAGTGCTATGAGCTGAATGTTTGTATCCCCCAAATTCATATATTGAAAGCATAATCCCCAATGTGTTGGTATTTGAAGGTGGGGCCTTTGGGAGGTAATTAGGTCATGAAGGTGTAGCCTTAGTGCTGTTATAAAAAGATGTAGGATTAGTGTAGGATTAGTGCTCTTATAAAAAGGGGAAGCGACATGAAATCTCTCTATGTTTGCATGCACACACCAAGGAAAGGCTGTATGAGCACATAACCAAGAAGGCGGCTTTCACCAAGAACTTGACCACACTGGCACCCTGATCTCTGACATCTAGGCTTCAGAATCATGAGAAATAAATGTTTGTTGTTTTGGCCACCCAGTCTGTGGTAATTTTTTTATAGCAGCCCAAACTGACTAAAACACTAAGTTCCTAAGATTGATAGCTCAATTCATTCAAACTAACAAGATCATTTTGAGGGTAACTGTCTTTCAAATCATGTAACTTTCTTGGGACCCTTTCTGAAACTACCTTAGTTGAATTAATGAAAAATGTTAAGACTGGAAACATATTAACCTAAAGAATACTGTAGACATCTAAGTGCACACTGAGGTGGAAAGTTAGAGGTGGTGCAAATGATACTTGTCAAGTTTCTTACTCTGAGATAAGTTCTACAATGGAGTTCTAAGTGCCATAGCTGCACAGCACAGTCATCAAGAGCTTACAAGATAGGAAGTGTTAATTGTTACAAAAACTGTAGGATTTGGAGTCAGACCTGCCAACCTTCCAAACTTAGAATTTTATGTTGACTTAAGACAATCTAAGTCAAAGTTAAATAGCAAAACATGGAAATTGGTGGGAAGAGGGATGTTTTATAATATAATTTATCACTTCATAAAATGTTTAACCAAAGAATCCTTGTTAAAGAGAATGCAAACATATAAAATTAAAAATACTTAACCTCTTAGTAATGAATTTACTGTCTGTTGTGAGGTCGTTACTCTTGTGCAAAAATATCCATCTCCCTATAAAATTAAGAACGCAATTAACTCCAGACCAACAAATTTCAAATTCTTTTCCATGAAATTCTAGAGTTTGAGCAGTAATTTAAAGAGGTCCATTGAAATACAATTTGGTCACGGAAGGCATGCTTGAACACCACCACTTTGGGGACTTGATGCTGACAATGAACATGAGGGATAGCAAATAAAACTGTCTGCTCTGGTTTGGGGAATTTGGAGTTGTGTTAGGGAAACAGTGACTAATTTATGATAGGTATTTGGAGAAGAGATAGTCTGTCAAAATAAATGTGTCCTTCCTCTTTTCTTGAGAGGAAGCAAGATGTCTTATGGATTTCCTTGGAATCCTTAAAAATAGCGGGGAGAGACGTGTTTCCATTATTCATGGCATGCTTTCGTTTTGCAGGTTGAACAGGCCAAAACATTTGTACTTGTACAGGTGAAACAGGAAAGCTCCATGCCATGCTGGAGACTGCACTCTTTGGGGATGATCCACAGCAACAGCTTACATCCCCTGTATCCAGGGTCTTTGGGCTTCCTCAGTCAATGGGCTTGACATGACTTTAGTCACACATGGATTCTGAAATTTAGGAAAGTCGAGCATAGTAGGGAGGAGAGCAGAGCCCTGGGTGAAATTTTGAATATTTAAAGGCATATATATCATGCCCCCACCATCTATCGAAAGTGGGACAGCTTACATAAACAGTTTTCACTCTACTAGAAACAAATGTGCAGGATAAATTTGTGGATGGTATTTAGCAGATTTAGATCCTTTGGGAAGATATGGAGGAAAATAATGCTTCATAATTATTGTAAATTCAATTTAAAATTGATTTAAAAGTCTTTCTCTTTGGTTATTATGATTGTTTAAGTTCTGGCCCCCCTCCTCTAATTACTATGATTTCTGGCCGCTTGTACACATCTTTTATTTCTTGTCAAAAAAGAAAATCAAACCCTGCTGTGATGATCCTTCTTCATTTTTCCAAACAAGCAGTTGTCTTTTCAGGAATATAGAGAGTGAAGTACAGGAAAGTGAACTTCTGGTTGAACTATTCAGCTCAGAATTCCCCTCCTCTGGGAGACTTTTTTCTACACTTTCCTTCCCTCAAATCTCTATAGAAGTAATTATTCATAATTATTAATTTTCTGTGCTACCTCTGCACTCTGCACATATTGTTAATCTTTCACTTTACCATACTGTACTGTAACTTATTTTTCACATCTGCCTCCCTTCCGAGACTGTGGGCTGTTTGAGTGTAAAGACTGTGCTGTAAACATGTCTGTATCCTGACCTGCTGCTTCACTATATATGCGGCAAGTATTCACTGAAGTGAATTGTTGAGTTCTTGAGTCATTGCTATTACTTTTAGTTAACACATAAAGAAAACACGTCTACATGTCCATTTTCACAACAAACGGTCAATGATAACTGTTCGGCTAAGCCATGATTTTGAAAAGTTTTCTTTGTAATACATTCATATTTTCCACTTTTACAAGTTAGTGTTGTTATTACGTTTCTTAATCTCTAAACTCTTCACAATGAATTAGTTCTGCTGCTTCACAGGCAGCTTTAAACTCTTGGTGAAAAGTTTCCTGCCTGTTCTGCCTTTTCTGATGAATGTTTTCCTGTTGGGTGTGTTTAAGTTATTTACTTTTCCTGTAATGACAAATTCTGTCCAACTATATGGTGCCTCTCTACCTAAGTTGTTATATAAATATCCTAGATTTAATTGCCCCTAAGGAGCTAGCCTGAATTTAAAAGATTTATTTTCTCTCCGTTGTTCCTCTGATAAATAAATTCAGCAAATACGGAAAGGCTGTTCTTTGGAATGTTATATACTATGTTTTTGTTTAACGACATTAATTTTTTTTGAAAAGATAAAGCTGAGAATATATGAATTAATAACTGAATTCTGTTTCTCTCTCTTCCTTATTTCCAACATTTACTCTTTAATATTTTACTTTATATTCCCAAAAGTAACTTCATTAGAATGTTAATACTAAGTTTTTCCTATACTCATAAGAGAGAGAAAAAAGCAAGATACACACACACATATATATGATTAATGGTATGACTGCATGTTAATAACAACAGTAAAATAATTTTCTACATACAGTTTGGGCAAAAGGGAAAAAAACGATTTTACTGTAAAGAACTGAATTATTTTCTGAATAATAGCAAACAAGTGAGAACAAATATTTTAATATATTTAAAACTATATTTAAAGTAAAATGATCTCTGCATCCTGTTATATTACAGAGTTTAAAGGGACAGTCATGTTAGCTGTTTTAAAGATGAGGTTAAGTTACTTGTCCAGGGTCACACACTAGTTAGTAGCAGAGTTCGCCTGACTTGCAGACCAAGGTCTTGTTATTTTTAGGCAAATAAATCAGAAAGATACATTAGACCATGAGCTGTCAATGCATTTCAGTTATCTCATTATCAACCATGACAACTACATAACATGCTATGTTTTGGTGCCCAATTTTTGTGAATTTTCAGTGCAAGCCCTACTAGAAATATGCAGAAAGTTACTGCTTTGTCTTTTCATTAAACATTTACTAAGCACCATGAGTGTGCGGCTTGATGTTAGGCACTGAGGATACCAAGTGGCTGAAAACACACATGCCCTGAGAAGGCATGGTTACAGTAGAAGAGCCAGCCCTGTGAGCACATATGCTGAATATTAAAAATCCTTTTTAATATTTGATGAAGAGTGCATTGGAGCAAGGACAAGTGATATTCTCGGAGTTGTCCAGGTTTAAGGAGATAAAACTTGCAGAGCAACATAACTGGACATACCTGCAACCGTGAAATAAATCAGTCCGCACCTGAGATACTGTTTCCCTGGACTTGCTGCTCTACAACCTCCTCTCATTTGTCCCTAGTAGATTCTGTGTTCTACACACTCAGGAATCCTGCCATGCACATTTGCAGCTCAGTGCCTTCGTTGTTCCTGTGGCCTCTGTCACCTTCCTCCAGTTCACGATTTCCTATTCATTCCTTAAATCTCAAGTCAAATATCATCTCTGCTTGGAAACATTTCTTGGTCCCCCCGAAAGCTAAATTTATTACTCAGCCATTTGAAATGCTATATCTAGTTGAAGTGACCACTGTTATAAAATTCTGATATATCTACTTTGTTTTCTTGCGATTTTGCCCTTTATTAATTAATTTCAATAAGAAGGAATCCTAACGTTTTTCTAATCCTACAAATGACATGTGTCTCTCATTAGGAAAAATATGTTCTCTTCCTCCGAAATTGGATTGTAATAATTTAAACCAATTCTGGGTTGTTTCCTACAGTGATTATTTAAATACTCACCTCATAGTATGGAGAGATAGGTTGGTAAGAGTTTACTTCAGAGCTTTCTCAATTTTCTGACTTGTCATTACAGGGGTGAGTCAATTTCCTATCTCTCAATATGGGCTCTGGGAGCCTTGATCTTTGTGTCACTGAGGAGATTAAGCATACAAAAGACTGCAGGTAGAGAACAGAATATGTGCCTCATGGAGTAAAAATTTTGAAGCTCCTTTAATCAATCTTTTTCTCAAAATTTTTTTCTGTGTTTAAACGTAAGCATAATTTCATGTTCAGATTGCTTTATTAATAAAAATATTGTTATAATCACCTTTATAAGCTTGAAATACCACACAGTATAGGAACCCTAAACAGTCACAGCAAGTATTGTACACTCTCTATTTTACATTGTTTATATTATTGACTGTTAATACGTCATCTGCCTCTTTCACCTCCTGAACTAATATCATTTACTCAATTGCCTCCTTTTAGTAGAGATTATTTCAATATGTCACACTTCAGAAAAAATATCAGACCTGTGAGAGCTTAGATTCTTTACTTTAGTTTCCTCCAAAATTGCTTTGTATATTAGGTCATAAAGATTTCCTAAAACTAAATCAGACCCATTTGACTTTGTATGGTTACAATTTCTTTGTTTTAGATAAATATTATCGATAGCTATATGAATATGTTTTGAATTATTTTATGATGTCTTGAGAAATTATGTCCATTGTAACATCAGAAACAATTTTGACTTTCTCAGTTGATCTTACAGGTTAGTCGTTGATGTTTTTCCATTTCGTTTTTTCCTCCTGAACTTTCCAGTGAAACCAACATCTCTAAACAATTATCAGAGTGAATGTAATGTCTGGTTTGTTTCTAAAATCTTTATTTTGTTCTGAAATATATTTATACCACACACCTATGAATGTTATAGAGGTGATACTGTTGATTATAAACTTTATAAGACATAATGGATAGAATAATTGCAAACATGTCTAATCAAACTTCTAAGATACCTATATTTTAGTTTACTCCTAAGAGATACTAAAGTCGTCTATAGGGAACCCAAATCATGCAGTAGTACCCTTAAAGTACGAATTAATGATTCAAATCATTATTATTTCATAATGCTATGTCTCATAATTTTACCCTGTTTCCCCAATGAGAAGGAATGTGTGTTTCCGTGGTAATCAGGATCCTTTTTGTATTACTTTCAGCAATAGAAAAATTAACCCTTGCCTCCCTGTTCATATCCTTTCTGAAAAGTACCGGTGTCCATTGGAAGCTTCCATTATGGGGAATGGTGAACCTAGGTAGCTCCTTTGTACCAGGTGACCCTGCCCCTGAAGAGAACCAAGCAGATTCTTTTAGCCAGGAATTTGGAATTTAGAAAGATCAAACTGAGTGAATCATCCAGCTAAGAAAAACAGAGTCCCAAGATATCAAAGAGGTATGACTGGAAGTTGACTCTGAAAAAAGCCAAATCCAGTTACAGAGAGAGGACTGCCACAAGTCAGCAAAGAAGGGTGGTTTTCAGAAAGAAGCAGCAC
The DNA here is from genome assembly GCF_963924675.1 of Phocoena phocoena. NCBI lineage: Eukaryota > Metazoa > Chordata > Mammalia > Artiodactyla > Phocoenidae > Phocoena > Phocoena phocoena. The sequence continues at coordinate 107,002,667 of NC_089223.1, read as the reverse complement.
AATGAAACAGAAGCACAAAGCTAGGCAAGAACGGGAAACAGGCAGTCCGATGAGAAGGAGAGGGAGTGGTCTGGTTCTCAGCTCTCAGGTCTGGGCTAGTGTGACCGAGCTGAGTTGTGCTTTTGTGTCTTACCCTCAGGTGCTATCAAATTTCTTCTACCACGTGCTTCAGATTTTCTAATTGCAACCTAATAATCCTGAGAGGTATTTAAAAATCAAAAGGTATTTGTAAATTTAATAATACCTGAGAGGTATTATAAATCAAGAGTGGAAGAGCTTCTCCTTACAGTTCCATTTCATATCAACTTACCAGATCCAAAGTATGTGAATAATAAAATACATTTCAATCTGAAAAATAACTTTTTAATCTTAAGGTGTATTTCCATGTTATACAATCATAAGCAATTTTTTTCACATGGTATCTATCACGCAAGACGATCATGTCAGGTGTTCTCTAGCAAATCCTCAAACATCTTCTTGGCCCCAGTCAAACCTGAACTCTAGCATGTGTTAAGCTTGAACTTAATAGACAGTATACTTATTTGCTCAAGTAACAAATGTCCTCTGTTTGTTTCTAGACTGGAATTTTTTCAACTTGTGTTCTTATTTATTCCAAATTCAGTATATTTTTATGTAGGACTCTTTTGGCTCTGAGTGAGAAGACCCCCTACCTTGAAATAGCTTAGACAAAAAGAGAAACTTACTGGTTCTCATAATGGGATCCTCTAACATTAGATTTCAGGTTTGGCTCAAACCATAACTAGTAATCTTTCTCTCTTTGTCTCTTAACTCTGCTTTCCCCTACAGAGCCTACTTTCTTGAGTAGGTGCTCTCCTATCTTCCCTCCTGCCAGTTAAGAAATCTTGACAAAAGGAGAATGTCTCATTCTAAATGTTACCAGAAAATATATGACCCCACTGCTAAGAATCTGCTTCTATGGCCAAGGATAGAATGCTCTGAGTTGCAAGGTCTGGGTCCTGTGTCTACTCTGAAGTAAGAATAGGGGAATGGGTAATTTCACCAAGGAAAACCAAGATGCTCTCACTTTGAGAAGGACAGGTGGTGCTGGGAAACATAAGCGAAGATATCCCCTATATCTACCCAATATTTCCCATTTCTGTATTTATTCTGACTTTGCATTCCCGCCCCAGTTATTATAGCTTTGTTCTTGTCAGTTATGGTCTGTTGACCTACACATTCTTATGCACTGATAGTGCATTATCTTCCACATTGGATCCACCAATTCAAGAATCATTCATCCAGTGACAGTCTTCGGAGCTGAGACCTTTTATGTGATATGATTCAAAGAGTGCCTGGATATTTCCTTTTTTTCCCAAATATTTCCTCCTACTGTCTGACACAGAGATGTACTTTTTTGGATCCTAGGGGTCTTGGAGTTTTCCAGTTTTGTTTAAACACAAATATCCCCTTAGAGCAGTAGTAGCTTAAGCCACTCAGAGTTGGTGCTCTAGCAAGGATTAGCTGATGGCTAGTGATAAAAGTTTTCTGAGGGACAGTGTCTAAGGGAGATGGAATATTAGATGATTTTTGTTGGCACAGCATCAAAGATTTACTTGGTCTAACTTCACAATTTTCTTATGGTTATTCCAGCTCTAAGTCATCGTTTATGCTTCTTCAACTCCAATGGAAAAATACAGATAAATTGTATCAGATATAAGAGAAAAGAAAAAAGTTACAAAAGGGTTTATTATTCATAGATGTTTTTAAAAAATGAAGGGATTTCAAGTGCCAAACCACAAGGAAGATAAGACATGATAGCTATCCATCAGTGCTTGTGGAGTCAGATTCTGTGTCAAAGGGATTATGTTATTATCTTTGCAAGTTTTTCTGGTTAAAAAAAAAAAACTCATTCAATAACAGACGTTGAGATCATGAAAAATATTACTAAATTCAAGTACAAAGCAATAATGTTTTATTGAATTGAACTGAAGAAGATTTAATTAAGTCTTTTAACATTTAGTACCTTCCACATGCCAGGCATTAATCTAGGTGTTTGGGCTACACTGATATGTAGAATAGACTGAAATCTTCACCTTCATTGAGCTTACATGTTAGTGGAGAACACAGACAGTAATCAACATAATAAATAAGTAAAATATGTAGGATAATAGAAACTTACAAGTGCTATGGCAAAAATAAAATATAGAGTAAGTTAACAGAAATAAGGAAGGCTGTGTGGCGGTAATGGTCCAGTTTTAAGTAGGGTAGACTTGACTGAGAAGATGACATTTGGGCAAAGACTTGAACCGCTGAGGGAGTGAGCCATACGATGTTGGCAGGAGGAAGATATGGGCAGAGGGAGCAGCCAGCGAGAAGCTCCTGGTGGGAATGTGTCTGGAAGGTTCAGCACCAGCAATGAGGCTGGTGTACTGGGAGTGAATGAACGAGGAGGAGAGTTGGGGGAGGTGAGAACACAGAGGATATTATATATTTTCTACCAAAATGCTTGACTACAAATGGGTTGTATCCTCTGAGGTTCTAAAAGTTTAGCTATTACATTTTTAAATGTATTTTTCTCTGTAAATATGATTAGATTAACACATTCTGAGCTATGATCTCTCCTTTGGTTTGATGTTAGTTTTACCTATTTTAAATTTCTTCAGTTTATCATCTCATTTTTTAAATAAGTGTGAACTATTTCCTAAATTGGTGTTTCTCCCATGTATGTTAGTTGAGCATTCTCAAAAATGTGTTTTTTTGACCGGGCATGAGGGTGGGAAGCTGCCATATGTGACCGTATGTAGCCACAGACTGGATGATGATAAAAAGGCCTTGCTGCAAAATATGCCTCAAAGTGGATAACTGCAAACAATCTCCCTCTCCCTCTAGTGTCCAAGAAGGAAAACGTACAGACCTTAGCTCAGTGGAATTTGTTGGAAACAGAGCTTAAGTGAAGTCGAGATAAAGTTCAGTTTGGACCTGGCCACTGATGTGCTGGGCAACTGTGGACCAGTTATTGACCAAAATCTTAAATAAATGAAAAGGTCTGATGGCATCACTGTGAAGTAACTTAGTAGCTGATGAAATTTATTTGAGATTGGTTTTTACTATGTGTGTTTGGCATTTAGCAATTGTATATATAATCATTTCATAAGCATTTGTTAATATGAAACCCAGTGGATGGAGCTAAAGTATTTTGGAAAAAAATTACAAAACCAGAGGAGTCCCTACTCTTGATAACTGTAATACATTTCGGATTTTCTGTCCTGAGTATTTATTCCCAGCCCTGCCTTTGCTACTAAATGACGCAATTTATGGTTTCTTTCTTCCAGGGACTGTGAATGCTTAGAGAAGAGCAATTTATTTAGTGTAAGCCTAAGTAAACACAAGAGAGCAGGTCTATGAAAGGAAATAAAATATTATATTCCAAAAATGGGTCTTATGCTTTTACTTGTTTCTTTTAGTGGTAAAGTTAAGAAATGATCATTTTTTTTATTTGATAGAATTTTAGATCTTTTACTAATTGTTTTGAAGTAAAAAATGTTCCCCTTTAGGCCTTGAGTTCTTGCTCAGCGTTTCCTGGATATTAACAGTTATAAATTTTGTTTTTCTACCCATTTAAGTAATATGTGAATATAAGTATATCTTAACTCTTACGTAAACAAAAAAAACCCACAAATGAGCTATAAAAATTTAAATAATATTGGAATGTATATAATAAAAAGTACCTTCACCAACCTATTTCCCTCAATCCTACTTCCCTTTCCATGGTGAGCCCAACATATTAGGAGTATGTTTCATTTAAATGTTCAGCTTTTGTGCACACACACGAACACAGGGTATGTTTTTCTGCATTTTGCTTTTCTCATTTAACTATATAACTTGGAGATATTTTTGTATGTGATAACTACTCATTTATCTCTATGGTTTTATCTCTATCTATTTTCCTACTTATCCATCTATCATCATTTAACTAATCTCTCATTTTTTTTGTTTTTTAAATTTTATTTCTTTTTATATCTTTATTGGAGTATAATTGCTTTACAATGTTGTGTTAGTTTCTGTTGTACAACAAAGTGAATCAGCTACAAGTATACATATATCCCCATATCCCTTCCCTCTTGAGCCACCCTCCCTATCCCACCCCTCTAGGTGGTCATAAAGCATCGAGCTGATCTCCCTGTGCTATGCGGCTGCTTCCCACTAGCTATCTATTTTACATTTGGTAGTATATATATGTCCTCTCACTCCGTCCCAGCCTCCTGTTCCCACCCACACCCCCCGTGTCCTCAAGTCCATTCTCTATGTCTGTGTCTTTATTTCTGCCCTGCCACTAGGTTCATCAGTACCATGTTTTTTAGATTCCATATATGTGCGTTAGCATATGGTATTTGTTTTTCTCTTTCTGACTTACTTCCCTCTGTATGACAGACTCTAGGTCCATCCACCTCATTACATATAACTCAGTTTTGTTCCTTTTTATGGCTGAGTAATATTCCATTGTATATATGTGTCATATCTTCTTTATCCATTCATCTGTTGATGGACACTTCGGTTGCTTCCATGTGCTGGCTATTGTAAACAGTGCTGCAGTGAACATTGGGGTGCATGTGTATTTTTGAATTATGGTTTTCTCAGGGTATATGCCCAGTAGTGGGATGACTGGTTCATATGGTAAAACTCTTAGAGGAAAACATAGGCAGAACACTCTTTGACTTAAATCATAGCAAGATCTTTTTTGACCCACTTTCTAGAGCAATGGAAATAAAATAAAAAATAAACAAATGGGACCTAATGAAACTTAAAAGCTTTTGCACAGCAAAGGAAACCTACTCTCGCATTTTTAACATCACCTCGTAAGCCCCCTCTCTCCATCATTCTCCACCTCTTTCTGCTCATCTGCATCAATCTCTCACCAAAGACTTTCTTTCCTTCTTGTTCACAAGACAGAAAATATTACCCACAGATTCCGAGTTTGCATCTTCTTTATCAAGAACACGCATAAAATTAGACTATTATTTTTAGTGCTAATTCCAAGTTTCACAGGGAAGGAAGGGGGTCACTGGCCCTATTAGATCAGATGTGACACCAAATCTAAGTACTGTGTGGCCAGAGAGGCAGATGGTGTTGTAGCAATATGGCTGCCAGAAACCCTGTTCTGCAGCTGAAAGAAAGACAAATATTACATAATATCACTTACATGTGTAATCCAAAGAAATAATACAAATGAATCTATATGCAAAACAGAAACAGACTTACGGACATGGAAAACAAACTTATGGTTACCAAAGGGGAGAGGGAGAGGGGGAGGCAGAAATTAGGAGTATGGGATTAACAGATACAAACTACTGTACATAAAATATATAAGTAATAAGGATTTACTCTGTAGCACAGGGAATCATATTCATTACCTTGTAATAACATATAATGGAAAAGAATCTGAAAAAAATATTTAACTGAATCATTTTACCGTACACCTGAACTAAACACAATATTGTAAATCAGCTATACTTCAATAAAAAAAATTCACATACCATACAATACCAAAAAAAAAAAAAATAGAACTGTAGTTGGGAGTCTGTTTTCAGAGAAAATGGTTCTCTGAGAAAGAGGTGGGGGTCTAGGCATCCAATTCAGTAAGTGTCCACTCCGTGGACACTTAACTTCCTTTTAAAAAGTTTAATTCAGTTGTAAAGCTTACCTCTCAAAGGTAAACTCTAGTATCAGTAGCATTATTTTGTATAGGAATTATCTTCTTATACAACTATTGATGGGACAGTTTCTTTTATTCTTCTCTAGCTTCTAAACCTGCATTACAGTTATCTATTCCATACTGTAAAATACAACGCTTTGGGATCTGAATACATTGTTTTTTTTTCCAAACTAAATCAGGAAACGTTGTCTGAAGTGCTATTATTGAAACAAAAAGTATTGTTGAAATTGGATGCCACCTAAAAAAAGTAAAAACATGTTTGTTTTAGATGTATCTCCTGGTAAGAAATAAAAACGGATAGTGGCACTGAAGCCAACTTGCCATGGCAGAAGCATTTAGAAGAGGAGGAGTTTAAGTTGCATCTCTAATGTTGCAGTGTTTTCAGTTTTCTTGAAGAGTTTAGAAGAATATAAAACGATATAATCAATATTCATGAAGATACTTTGCCCCAAAGGCCACCTGCTTTTATAATTGGAGATTTTGCCTTAAAATTTTTATTGCTGTTGTCACTTTTATTTATGGAAAATTTCAAAACTAAAAAAACAGAAGAGTATAATGAATTCATATACATACATCACTCAGCTTCAACAATTTCAAAACCCATCCCTGAGATTATTTTGAAGCAAATCCCAGACATAAAGCTATCTCATCTTGTAAATATTCTAGTGTGCATCTTTAAAAGATAAGGACGGTCTAAGAAAACTCATTTACAGAAACCATTATCATACCTTAAAGATTAACAATAGCTCCTAAATTTATCAAGTATCCATCATATAATTTTTCAATTTGTTTGCCTAAATCAGATCCAAATATCCATGCGTTACGATGTTTTAATGTGTCTTAATTATCTTTCCTTTGTCATCCTTTTTTCCTTGCATTTTGTTGTTGTTGTTGCTGTGGTTCATAAAAATCGAACCATTTGTTAAATAGAGTTTTGCACATGATCAGGATTTTACCGATTTCATCCCCGTGGTGCTATTTAATATGTTCCTCCATTCCCTATATATCTGAAAATTCATACTTCAATCTAGAGGCTTGATCGAATTCAGATTCAATTTTTTGGCAAGACAGCTTGATAGGTGGTACAGCTGACCCCTTGAGCAACTCCCGGGGTAGAGACACCAACCCTCTGCAGAGCTGAAGGTCCACATATAACTTTACAGTCAGCCCTCCTTATCCTTGGTTCTACATCTGCCAATTCAACCAAACTCAGATGGCGTAGCACTGTAGTATGTATTTATTGAAAAACTTTGTCTGTAAATGGATCTGTGCAGTTCAAACCCATGTTGTTCAAGGGTCAACTGTAATGTGTTGACCCTTGAACAGCGTATCATATTTGGCTGTCTCAGTTTCTGTAATGTCAAACATTGATGATGACTGCCTGGATTCCATAACTCATTAAGGATTGCAATGGTGACAGTCTTCTAATTCTGTCATCTATTAACCCCTATATGAAGAAAATGTTTTGATAGTTTATTTGGTTACCCTGAGGTGTGGTGAGACTAGGAAAAGCAGAATAAATGCTTATTTTTTCTTTTTTTTTTTATCATTTTCAAAAAAATAAGCTAGTTACTATGCATGGTCCCCTCCACCCTATTCCTGTCCTCCATTTTATATGTGTGGTGATTTGTCTTTATTATTTTTAAAATCATAAGCAAAGGGGCTTCCCTGGTGGCGCAGTGGTTGAGAGTCCACCTGCCGATGCAGGGGACACGGGTTTGTGCCCCGGTCCGGGAAGATCCCACATGCCGCGGAGCGGCTGGGCCCGTGAGCCATGGCCGCTGAGCCTGCGCGTCCGGAGCCTGTGCTCATAAGCAAAGACAGATAGAGATACAGTTACAGATATATATTTGTAACTACCCCTTCTTAATTAAATGATAGTACACAATTTTCCGTCTTGCCTTTTTTCACTTAATGATACAACTTGGAGATCACTCCATTTAATATATTAAATATATTACTTATTCCTTTTTACAGATACATAGAACACCATTGTGGATATGTTCTGAGTTTATTCAACCAGTGCTCTACTTATAGACATTTAGATTCTTTTCAAACCCTTGATATTACAGGCAGTGCTACAGTAAACACCCTGTGTTAGTGTATTTTTGCTAGTGTATCTTTCGAAAAGATTCCTAAAAGTGGGATTACTCACAAAGTCAAAGGTAAAATGCATGTGTAGTTTTACTAGGTTGCCAAATTCCCCTCCATATGGGGTACTGTCATTTTGTATTCCCATCAACGTGGGTGCTTGTTTTCTCACAGGCTTGCTGTAGAGATATTATCAAACATTTGGATTTTTGCGGTCTTATAGATAAGAAATCATATATTTGTGTAGTTTTAACTTGTATTTCTCTTATTATGTGCAAGCACTTTTTCATATTTTCAAAAGCCAATTGACTTTTTTCCTCTAAACTCTCTGTTTGTATCTCTAGGCTATTTTTTTTTGTAGAGTTGTTTGACTTTTACTTTTCCATCTTTTAGAAGCTCTTTACACATTAGGGATAGTCACCATTTATCTCTGATATAAGATCCAATTACTTTTTCCTGTTTGTCATTAATATTTTATCTTTGTTTATAGTGATTTTTGCTATGAAAAAATGATCTTTATGAAATCAGATTTTCTAATCTTTTCCTTTATTACTTCTGGATTTTAAGTCAGAAGAGCATTTCCCTGGTTATGGAGGAATTCAGTTTATGGAGGAATTCATCCATGTTTTCTTTTTACCTCTTGCATTATTTTGTTATTTTTTTTACATTTAAAATTTTGATTCATTTGGAATTTATCTGTGAGGCTGTAAAGAATAGACTCAGTTTTACCTTTTTAAAAAAATATTATCTAGTTAAACTAATCATCTTTTAGCCCACCGATTTGGGTTGCTGCTTCTATCATATACTAAATGTCCATATGCAATTGGGTATACGCCTGAGTTTTCTGTGGTATCATGTTGGCCTGTATGTCTGTTTATGTGCCAGTAACAAACCAATGCCTCTTTTAGAGGTTTTAATTTCTGGTAGATTTATCTCCATCTCTCTAATCACTACTGTTCTTTTTCAGAGTTTTCCTGACCTTTCTTGTTTACTCTCCTGAAAGATTTTTAATCCAAAGAATTTTAAAAACAACTTTCAAAGAAACATGATGTATTTTTACTGAGATTATATTAAGTTTATTAAGTCAGGCATAACTGACATCTTTATAATGTTGAGTCTTCTGCTCCAAGAATATTGTATGACTTTCCATTTGCTTAAGTCCACTTTTTTTTTTTTTTTTATCTTTCAGGAGTATTAGGTTTCAAAAATATATTTTTTGTACATATCAGGTTATGTTTATACCTAAGAATTGTATGATTAGATTTTGGCAATTGACATGGGGTCTTCACTTCCTTTATAATGTCTAAACAATTTTTTCTTGTATATAAGGACTACAGATGATTGAACATTAAATTTAAAAACTGATTCTTTAGTAAATTCCTTTTTTCTTTTTAGTTTTCCAGATATATACTTAACATTATCTGCAAATAGAGGTAGTTTTACTTTAACCTTTCCAATTCTTATGGATTATGCCTGATTGATTTCTGTTGCTCAGCTGATGACTGTTACCAATAGCACAGTGCTCAGTAGTAGTGGAGATTGTGATCATCCTCGTCTTACTTCTGACTTTCTCATTTAAGCATCAAGTGATTCTATTAAGTAAAGATTCCAACTTTTGTAATGATATCTCTATCTCTATCCCTTTATCGAGACCTAAACCTATATATATACCTAGACCTAGACCTAGGCCTAGACTTAGACCTAGACAGTTGACCCTTGAACAAAGTATAAGGATTAGGGGCACTGACCCCCTATGAAGTAAAAACTCTGAGTATAATGTATAGTCAGCCCTCTGTATTCACAGTTCCTTTATATTTGAGGATTTAACCAACCAAGATCCTGTAGTACTATGGTATTTACTATTGGAAAAATAATCCATGTGTAAGTGGACCTGAGCAATTCAAACCTGTGTTGTTTAAGGGTCAACTGAATATATCTTCATAAATTCCCATTCTGTTGGGTAATTTTTAACATGAATAGTACTGATTATTGCCAGATGCTTTTTCTGCATCTATGGAGATGATCATATTATTCTCTTAGCCCTATTACACTGATGGAGCATATTAATGGATTTCCTAAGTACATTACATTTCTGAATAAACCCGCATTTAGTCATGGTATGTTGTTTAAAAGGACTGTTGTTTTGTTTACTACGACTATTGAAGATTTCTTCACATCCATATTCACAAGTGTTGTTATCTCTCTCTCTCTTCTGTTACTTGTTACTGCATATAGCCATTATATAATACTGTGTCTCTCACTGGAGACCAACCATCCTGTAGTCTAGGCTCTACAGGTAATTGCATTTTTAATGCCACTCTTTATTTCAATATCTCCCCAGTCACTGTGGTTTTCTAAATCTTATTTTCTGGTAGATTTCTAGGGAAGGGCTTATGTGATAATATTCCCTGACCCCTCAGATTCACAAACCATTTTGTCTGGAACTTTTGTACATAAAGATCAGTTTACCTGGTTTCAAAACCCTTGGTTCACATTTTCTTTTTCTGAATGTCTTAAATATGTTACTTAATTATCTCCTAGTATAAAAGATGGTTGATGAAAGTGACATGATCTTTCTGCGTACTGGCCAAAGGATATTGTTTTTCAAGTTCAGTAGTTTAACTAGAATATGTTACGGGGTTGTCCATTCTGGGTTGACTTTCTCCTGTGTAACATTATCATATGTAATTTCAAATCTTTTGGTTCATGTTATTTTAGAACATTTTCTTAAATTATTTAGTGTTTGTTTTGTTCCATTGCCTAGGTTTCTTATTTCGGAAAACTATTATAAGTATGTTGAATCAGCTTTTCCTATTTCTATATTTATTATTAGTTTCCTTGAACTCTTTTTTTTCTTTCTTTCTTTTTCTTTTTTGGTCGCACTGTATGGCATGCAGGATCTTAGTTCCCAGACCAGGGATCAGATCTGAGCTCTCTGATCAGATCTGAGCCCCCTGCAGTGGAAGCTCAGAGTCCTAACCACTGGAGCACCAGGGAATTCCCCTTCGTGAACTCTTTTGATCTCTTTCCTTATTTCTTGATTTATCCACGTCCCTCCTTTTCATCTGATATTTCTCCTAAAGATTCCCTTTAGGAGGTTCATTCAGGCTTCATTTCTGAAATGATTTTTCTTGCTACATATCTTTTCAAATCTTTCTTTTCTTGAAACATATTATTAGAGTTTTTCAAATTCTGACATATAATGTTCTTTGATAGCTTCAGTTTTTTTCTTAATTTCCTTTAGTGTGTTCTGGAATATTAGGTTACTCTTTTTATGTGTTTACTGGGTATTGTTTTTGTTTGCTTGTTTGGTTTTTGGTATTTTTTCTGCTTGCAGGCAGTGATGCTATTCTAATCCTTATTCTCTTTTTTTACATATTGAATTTATATAGGATTGGGCCACAATCCTCTTTTGTTGCTCATTTTTAATTCAAATAAGTTTTAATTTGCTCTTAGAGACAGGGTTGGGCCAAAATAACTTTTCTAGCTACATTGCTCTAGTACTCCCTCTTCTGTTTTGTTTTTTTTTGCAGTATGCAGGCCTCTTACTGTTGTGGCCTCTCCCGTTGTGGAGCACAGGCTCCAGGCTCAGTGGCCATGGCTCATGGGCCCAGCCTCTCCGCGGCATGTGGGATCTTCCTGGACCGGGGCACGAACCCGCGTCCCCTGCATCAGCAGGCGGACTCTCAACCACTGCGCCACTAGGGAAGCCCCTCTTCTGTTGTTTTTACAGAGTGATTTTAAAAATGGCCTCATATTTTTGAGATCCACTTCCATCCTTTGCTCATTTTTATCTAGACTTTTTCTTTTGTCCTGATTGTTCTTGGCCTGCTCAATTTGGATTCTATTTCCAGAAGTTGCCCTTCATTGAGGGGCTTTGTTCCTTGATTTAGAGCCTGCAGAACCCATTCCCTCCTGGTTTGGTATACTATTTTCAGATGGGTTGGGTTTTTTCCAATGAGGACCAGATACAGATTTGAGGTTGTGCTTGTTCTCAGAGCTCCATTGCTTTCCCTCAATACAGTAAGTCCCCTAAATATAAACCTTCAAGTTGCGAACTTTCAAAGATGCGAATGTGCGTTCAGAATGCAATCCAGTGCTACCGTGTCATCTACGACAAGAAAAAAAGAGCTGCTACCCAGACATCACTGGAAGGTTTTTTCAAGAGGGTAGATAGAATTGAATCCAGCAAGCAACCAGACCCTGTACCATCAGTAGCAGGTGGGAGTGAAACTGCAGCTTGCCCTCCGTCTCCTACTGCTGAGGATCCTTCAGCTCTACCAGCTCCCACTTCCTCTCCCTCCTCCAGTCAGTAATTCTTCTTGCCTAATTGTTCCAATTGTTCACTGGATGCCAGCCCCTGGATGCCAGCTGTTGTACTGCACTACTGTATGTTTCAAGGTCCTGTACTGTAAGATTAAAAATGTTTTATTTTTTGTGTTTGTTTTTTATGTATTGTTTGTGTGAAAAGTATGATAAACCTATTATAGTACTATATAGCCAATTGTGTTCGTTGGGTACCTAGGCTAACTTTGTTGGACTTATGAACAAATTGGACTTAAGAATGTGCTCTTGGAACAGAACTCGTTCATATGTAGGGGACTTACTGTCATCTTTTTCGTGGAAACTGATACTGTGTGGGCCTTATAACCACTGATGATTTTGTTCACTCACCATGTTGCCTAATTATACTGTAGATGTTGTCTGTGTTTTTTGGTTTTGTTATCCTAGTATCTTTTTCTCGTTTTGTAAAGCAGGAGTTTAAAAACTATTCCATCATGTATTCCCAGACTCTACCTTCATAGTTTTACCTACAGACTTTTCGAATAACACTATCTGTCCCCTTGTGTCAGGGGCTGCTTTATTTGGTGGTTTATTGCAGGAAGTAAAACAAAGGGTAAAGTTAGGACAGAGTGAGTAAGGGGGGAAGCAGTTTGTTGAAATAATCTTTTAAAAAATCAAGACAAAAAGATGCAAATATTTTTACAGTGGTGAGCAGTCAGAGGAACTAAAGGAGGGTTAAGTACTGAGGTCTTCAGATTTTGTTGCCTTTTTTTTTTTTAGGTAGCCAGGGAAAGTTTGAGGATAAAGTGGTGGTAAGTGAGATTAAGCAGGTATTGTTTATTTCCAGTGCATTCTGCACATTCATGGGACTGCTAGCAACACTTTATTTGCCTTTGTTTCTGAGTGGTGTGGAAGAGTTTTTACAGCAGACTTCAATGCCACACGGGCAACCTCTGAATAGGCCTTGACAAAGGAAGATGGCTCCTTGTGTATAGTTGGGTAAGGGGAAGATTTCTTATTTTATTTTTTTCAATCTTGGCAATCTGAGATTTGAAAGGTGTCACAACCTCTTCATTGGAGGGGTAGATGAATTCGTTTGTCAGTTCTCTTCCATTTAATAATAGTGGTACAAGAATGGCCTTTAAAAACTTTTCTCCAGAAAAGTTACTTTGTAATAATCTCTAGCTCTTCATCTTTCTAACCATGGATATATGTGTGTTACTGCCCTCTGCTACATGAACTTAGACCTCTCTTAGTCTTGTAGACTAATAATAACTTTGTAAGATCACTTATTTTTTTAAAGCCCATTTCTAACAGTTAACAGGAACTCTTATCAGAGAAAAATATCATGATGGGTTACAATTTCCATCCCCCATATATATGGTCTCATTTAGAGGCACTACTTAGAGTGGTTTCCTTAGGGACATTTTAACATCAGATGGCCATTGGAAAAGAAATCAGTTGATCATGTCTGCTATATTCAGAAAGCATGTTACAAATGAGTGACAGTGTACAAATTAACTTAAAATTAACAGTCTTAGGTGTATCTACACTTGGCTAAAGAGAATTAAGAGTGTTGGACTGTAACAAGAATAACTTTTGATCAGAACTTGCAACTGTGAGCATTTTTAATGAGTGAACTCCTAGAATTATGCAAACATATAGAAGAAAAATCATGTAATTCTGTGAACTTGAAAATGGTGCTTGAAAGATTATAAACGTATCTTGACTTTTCATGTTAGAAAGCATCCCGGTCGGCATACCTCTGACTCCAGTGCTAGCTCCAGTGTAAATTGGAAGGGGGAAAATATATTCAATATTATAGAACAATAGGATAGCTTAAAAATTTGAATAATTCTATAACATGATAAGATTATATAATACATTTTGATACCTAAAAGGCAAACTGATCAAAGATTTAAGAATGTCATTTTCTTGTTAATTAAAATACACATTGGTGTTGGAGAACAAGGCTAACCCAATTTTAGAACATAGAAACAGTTGTTACATTCTAGGAGATATTATTTGATCTTAGGTATATACAAATCTGCACATATATTCTTGACACTAACAACCAAAATAGCGTTTTATGGATTTCAGGTGAGATCGAGCGCATTCAGGGTGGTATGGCTGTAGACACATTTTATGGATTTCAGAAAGACCAACTAAAAAAAAAACTAATGAAATTTGGACTTATTCTAACTCAGATTTCTTAATAATTTAAAACTAAGCGGTCAAAGTGCACATATATTAAAAAATGATTCCCTGAGCAGTTTCAATGAAATTAGATATTCCCTCTGCTTCCACATATTTAGCACTGCCTTGAATTAATTAAAAGTACTGTGATTCTAAGTAACTATTAATTTACTGAGTAAATTGAACAAATCAAATTAAATAAATGGACAAATTAAGTTAGTAACAGAACAACTTGCTGATTGCTAGATCACTCTATTTTTCCCTTTGCTTTTTTTTTTTTTTTTTTTTTTTTTTGCGGTACGCGGGCCTCTCACTGTTGTGGCCTCTCCCGTTGCGGAGCACAGGCTCCGGACGCGCAGGCTCAGCGGCCATGGCTCACGGGCCCAGCCGCTCCTCGGCATGTGGGATCTTCCCGGAACGGGGCACAAACCCATGTACCCTGCATCGGCAGGCGGACTCTCAACCACTGCGCCACCAGGGAAGCCCTAGATCACTCTATTTTTGATGGCCACTTCCTTTTTCTTTGATCTACAACAGTTTCATTTTTGTATCATATATACTCCTGTATTTTATTGTTTCCATCTTTCATTAACAAAGTGCTGTTTTTAAATGTAGAAATGATCTTATCTTCTTGGCAAATAGCTTGAATTTTTTTGTGTTCTTTTTCAGGGCCCCAGTGGAGACTTGACAGTCACTTTCAGACGCAGTCGGCTGCATTCATATTTAGGCATAATTCACACAGAAGAAGGTGAGGAAGTTAATATCATTAACACAGGTTAGAGGTAAAATGGTAATAGGAAAAATTTTTAAATAACACTTTTAAGTGGACATATGACACATCTCCCACATTGTGTTCAGGAACTCTGGCAGAGTTCCAGAAATGTTATTCTTTCCTCAAATGTTTTATATGCACTGTCTATAAATTCATCTATTATGGGCTGAATTGTGTGCCCCCTCCCCAAATTCGTATGTTGAAACCCTAACCCCCAGTACCTCTGTATGGAACTGCATTTGGAGATAAGGTTTTTCAAAAGGTAATTTAGTTAAAATGCAGTCTTTAGGGTAGGCCCTACTCCAATATGACATGTATTCTTTTACTAAGAGAAAATTTGGACAAAGACAGAGGGACAGCCCAGTGAGAAGAAGGCCATCTGCAAGCCAAGGAAAAAGGCCTCAGAGGAAACCAAACCTGCTGACACCTTGATCTTGGACTTCCAGCTTCCAGAACTGTAAGAAAATACGTTTCTGTTGTTTAAACCCCCCAGTCTCTAGTATTTTGTTATATCAGCCTGGGCAGGTGAGTACACCATCCTTACAGCAGAGAGTCTGTTTTTGGTTTTCTACTCTATGATCACTCACCTTCCAAGACGCTTTACTATATTGGTCGGAGCTGCAATATATGTACTCATCTACTTGTATTCTTGGTGTTATTTGTAGCCCTTTATCAAGTGATCTGTCTTGGCTCTTTTAGAGGAATCAGTGTTAAGTCCTGCTGCAGTGATACAAAGCCACCTCCATTTTCTTTGGATGAATTCTCCTTTTCTTAGGTGCACTCCACATTGTTGCCATAACTGGGCATCTGTAAGTACAAATGAGGGCCTGCTATGCTGCAAGTTACTCTTTGCTCAGTATTATTTTAATATTGGACATTGTTTTAAAGGCATGAACTAAGGCATACAAATAAGAGATAATACATGCAATACATGTAAAGTACCTAACAAGCTTAGCACAGAGTTAGCATTCAGTATATTTTGGTTATTATTTTTTTTTATTACTATATCTTCCAAGCCAGTTACCTTTAAAATTCTTTAAACTGACTGAACTTTAATACTTTGAGTTTTTCATACCTCAAGATGTTTTTGAGCATTGGAACCTATTCCCACAGTATCAAAAGGTACGATCTATTGCAGAATGATCATTTGAAGATAAACTAAACACAATTTACATTCCCTGTTACCAAGCACGGTTATGCTTCAAACACAGATTTAAAATTGCCACTTAGGAACATATTTCCTTAGTTTGTGCCAATAGTTTTCCCATTATTTTTCAATCTGTGCCATAATTTGTTTTATAGTTG
Organism: Phocoena phocoena; assembly: GCF_963924675.1. Lineage (NCBI taxonomy): Eukaryota > Metazoa > Chordata > Mammalia > Artiodactyla > Phocoenidae > Phocoena > Phocoena phocoena. The sequence continues at coordinate 106,986,345 of NC_089223.1, read as the reverse complement.
AAGTTTTTCTATGTTTACTACTCATAGTTTCAGATAACTGACCAGGAACAAATACATTTTACCATGACTGGATTAAATACCCTGCCCTTCCATTTTTTAATATGCCTTACTTCAAATGACCATATCTGACTAGAAAAATTGTCAGATTTTCAATAGTTTCCCCATTTGAGTAATGTTTATTTTGGCAATAATCTGCGATAATAGCAGGATAGAAATCAATCCATCTTGTTGGCAGGTTGAGTACTCATAGAATATTTTGCCCAACTCATTTTTGCATCCAAATCTGTGTGGTTGATTAAAGCCAAAAAACCAACCAACACAACCCTCCCCCAAATAAAAACAGTAACAAGATAGACACTTAAAAATTCATGTTGCAGGAGCCCTCTCCCATGAGGTCCTGTCAAAAATAACAGCAGTTCTAACTTCCTTGTCAGACTCCTACAGAACCCTGGAGATCTAAGGAAAAGAATTTGGAAACTACTGGTCTACATTATCTAAAAGTTGTGTGTTTTGTTGTTCAAGATGAGATTTCTTGCAATGAGCCTCTCTCAAGAATTAAACATATTTTCCAAACCACCAAGTATAGTACTCTTTCCAATAATGAATCTTGGAACAGCCTGCCAGAGCTCAGCAGTAGGGGTATATGGACCACCAAGAAGGATATGCAGTGTATAGAAGAAGCAGAAACTGTGCGTCATAAAGGGAAAGTTTTGGTGTTAAACGTTTGGAGATAATTTCTAATTTCAGTTCTACCTAAGGTCACCCATATGCACAAGAATGAACAGAAGTTTGTCTACCTGAGTTTCTGACTGTATCATTTACATGCTTTTTATTAGTTGGGTTCAGCCTCTAAGGGAGGGATTTGTTTAGTAAGTTTCTATCATTTGGGCGGCAGGTAAAGTATTGAGAAGATGACTGATGTGTCAAGGATCAAAAATCAAGCCACTGGCTAAGAAATTGTTTCTGATTGATTTACTCTGAAATAACCTTGAACCACTTCACTTGTGCACGTTTGGGTCAAGCACAGCTAGTGCCTCAAATGTGAGTGACGAGGTCTTTTCTCATTCACTGGACCTGTTGTCCAGGAGATCAAGTTGGAAGAGAGTTAACAGGTGAAACTATGGCAGGAATAGAATAGGAGATGCAATTTTTCATATCTGGTATGTAAATTAGTCCTATCAAGGGACACTAAAAATGTTCACAATACCATTGCTAATATTAATTTATCACAAATTATTTAAAATGTAATTGATGCTAACACATGGTACTGTTTTTCCTTAGACAGTGAGAAACATAAAATTCTCATGTGATAAGATCCAAAGTGTGAGTCCTACTAGAATAGAAGACCAGGTAGGCTGGTTTACCATGGAGAGAGGAAACACACAAAACCATATATTCCAAATCCTTTAAAACCAAAAAATGATGGAGATGTTTCATGTCCATCTTGTATGAACAAGAAGATTCATGGGCCTATGGGACCTACTAAAAATTAACGTCCCTTCCCAAGTTTGCCAGAGTACCGTACTTCTTGCTTATCTAAAATAACCCAAATGACCACATCTAGTGTCATTTCTCTGCATTTAACCACAAATGTGGGAATATTGTCTCCCTGTGTGCTGCTAAAACGTACATGTAACTTACGAGAAAAGGAAGGACTCTGGGGGACATTCCTAATATTTTTATTCCCATAGTCATATGAATTCAATCCAGCTTGGAAGCTCCAGATACCCTGTGAGAGACTGAGGTTGGCAGAATTCAGTGGTGGATGAGAACAGAGGAAGGCTAATGGCAGCAGCTCCTGAGACGGGTAGAGGCAGATTTCAGTAAGGGCCTTCACAGTGGACCATAAGACTCTCCATGGCCAAGGCCCTGACTTACTCACGTTTGTATCCTCAAGGCCCTAAATTTAATAAATATACAGTGAATAAATGAACAACTGATAAATAGACTATTGTGGGAAGTGGTTACTAATGCAGGGAGAGGGAAAATAGGATGAAAAACAAGAATACGGCAATGAGGTGTACACTTAGCTTACCTTGGCCCTAAGTATTCAGAAGGAAACCAGGACCCAGAAGAAACTGCTGAGTCAGTTGTGGTTTTTCTATGGAACCAAAATCACCCCACAGCTGAGGAGCAAAGAGAAGTGGGAAATGATGGCCAAAGGAGAAAGTGTCCACAGAGGCACTTTCTTCTGGACAAGAGGACCCTATCTTTACTTCTGTACAGTGTTGCTTTTATTTATTTACTCCCTAATGATGTCATACAAAAGGCATAAAAGATCTATTTTTCCAAGTAGAATATGAAGCTTGTATCTTCATACTTACGAAAACACACATGAGAAAACACATGTGGGATTAAAACAGTAATCCAAAGTATTATGTTTACTTGCAGTTAGTTGATTTTGGGCATGCATACCTACTTGTCCGCATATGGGTTATGTGTGTCTGTTTCTGTCTTCTATACAATGTTACAGAGAGCATTTGGACCATGAATAAAATTAGTTTTTATTTCCTTTTTAGCCTAAGGTGTAGTTGTGTATGTTTTAGCATTTGATTCCATAACGTGATTTTGTTTTATAGAAAAGGGACAATGTTTGTGAAAGTAACTTTCATGTGAACTTTGATTTTTAACTGTATTTGTAAAGTTTGCTTTTGGAACTTGTAGGGTCCTTTGTAAACCTCTGAGATAATCTCTTTATCCTGACATCTAGAGCTGAAGGGTTTCTTGAGAGTACATATGCTGAATTGTACACGATTTCTTTTTAGCATATGACAGGAGTTGGGTTCTGACTATATGGTATCTTATTTTGGTTGGTGGTAAAGAAAGAGGGAACCAACAGAAACAGGCAAAGTATCTTCAGATTTTCTGTTGATTCATTGGAGTTGGTTCTTCAGCAGCTGGTAGATTCCCACACTCTTCAAGTGGAGGTAGAGTGATTTCTTGCTTACATATTTAGCTCTCTTTTCCTTTTGCTCTAAAATACTCTTGAAAAATATCCAAACCAGTAGGCTCCTAACTTAATTTTCTCCATTTCTCTCATGTTTTCTGTTTGGCAAATCACAATGAAGGCAAAAGATACACCTTTGTGTAAAGTATAAGCATTGAATCCCAAGTACTTATCTGTAGAGTGTAAGTTAGTCAGTTTCCTTGCCCTCCACTAGTGCCTGGAATGCTTACAAATCCTTACAAATCCATTCCTGAGCATATTTTTAAAAAGTGAAAAAAAAAATTTTTTTTAATGTGAAAATCTCTACCCTGCGGAAGCACAAGGGAATCCAAAGATAAGAAAACATGCCTGAGGGTTCCTCAAGTTTTAATCACCTCTTGCTTGTGCAAATAGAAAAAAGTCATTCAGAAAATGAAGAATTCCTGGCAGACAGACAGAACAGGGCAGAGAAATATGCAAAGCTGCTGCAGCCTGCAGGAACCCAGCTACAAATTCACACTTTAGACCTACCTCAGCCCTTTTGGTGGAAAAGAAAGGAGTCACTCCCTAGCAACTGTTGACGGTATACCGCACTGTCTGTGCTGGTGTGTGCCAGGATCAGGTGTGAAAGCTGAGGAACTCATGTCTGAAGATTCTAGAGTGTGTTTAGAAAGAACAGCCTCCTCCCCTAGCTGTTAGCCATCAAGTTGTACTGCACAGCCTCGATTTCTCTGTGCACAGATGTTAGCGCACCAGAGAAGGAGAAATGCAACAAATTCCTAAGCGCTTGGGTTGCTTTGGAAGCCTTGGCTTTCTACTGCCGCTGAACATCTCCAGTCCCAGAGATTGCCTGGGACAGCCCTCATCTCTTGTCTCCGGCAAGGCTTCGTCGCCTTGCCCAGCGGTTGCCACTGGCGCCCCCAAGCGCCGCACACCCGCGCGCTCCAGCCCTTCTCTGAGCCTCTTTCCCACAGAAGCGAACCGGACCCTGGGAGCCTCGGGTCTCGCAGGAAAGGCTTCGCATGTAATTCCCAGAGGCTAAGGGGCAGAAAGCAGAACCTCCAAGACTCCCTTGCCGCCCCGTTCATTCCTGTCTGGGATTTCCTCTTTGCAAAGGGGGGAGTTGCCTGGGACAGTAAAGATGCCCGGTAGAACTGTGAGGTTCAAAGCTCAGAAGGTACTCAGGGGACCCCCATTGCTCCCAGCTCCTCAGAGACGTAGACAAACGCTGCTTGTGTGGTGGGGAGGGGGACTGGAGGGTGAAGAGGAGGAGACCAGAAAGTCCTAAACGCCTCTCAGAGGGAAAATAGGAGCATCTCTTTCCCCCTTCTCCGGTACTCTTCTTCCCAAAGTCCCATTTGGATCGGTTGGGCACTCCCTGGCCCACCAATACAGTACCAGTCTCACACATCCACTGGGAGGCACAGGCTAAAACCCAACTTGAGCACACACAGACCATTAATGCCCAGATGCTCACTTCTTTCAGTGTTCTATAGGGCTTTCCCAATGCTCCTCCAGGAGTCAGGGACTGGAGATGGGTTGGGGAGGGGTGCTGGCGGTCCCGAAGCGAGGTGACAGCTCGCCCCTCTCCACTTCCACATTTGCCATCCGTTTGTTTGCAAAGGTTCTTCCATCCTCGGGAGTGGCTGGTTGTCAGGAATAATCAGAACCCCGCCTGTTCCTCTGGGGGTGAATCCCATTTCCTCAACTGCTGTCCGGTGGAAGGGCAGTGGGAGGGGGCGAGGGAGAATCAGGCGGCGGGGAAGCCGCAGGGAAAAGCGAAGAGGGGGGCGGGAACGTGGGGGGTGATAGATACGTTTTCACTCTTTGTCACTATTGAATTGGGGGCGGAGGAAAAAAAAAAAACCCATTGTGGGAAGCTATAAAAAGCAAAGGGGGCGGCGATGAGAAAGCAGACGCAGAGAGGGAGACCGCGTGGAGCGCAAGACAGTTCCCAGGGCATCGCGGCGTCCCTGGCAGCGCTTGGCTGTTGCAGGGCTGTGAGCCGGAGAACAACGCTTCGGGGCGCCTGTGCGTGCGCGCGTGCGGGACCTTGGTTGGCCTCAGACCTCAAGGGTCTTGTCCGGGGGCGGTTCCTGATCCCCCATATAGTGCCCGCTAACTTTGAAAAGGAGGACTTATGTCCTGCAAAGGTTGAGACATAAGGGGTAGGGAAGGAAAAGAGGAGAGAAAACGCAACTGAGGCCGAAGGAGAAGGAACTAATGTGGACCTCCTGAGCAGCTAGGAGGAGGACTGGACCGCGGAGAACCGGGCGGGACCTCGGAGGTGCGGGGCAAGGAGCAACGGAAGCGGTGCGGGCCGTGGCGCTCGGGCTTCTTGCACCTCGGGTCACGCCTCCTTGGCAAGAAGGCGCCTCGCCTTTGATTGCTTCCAGTTACTGCAGAACTTCCTGCCCTGGCGGAGAAGCAGGTCTTGCTTGGGTCGCGCTCCCTCCCGGTCTGAGGCGTGAGACTGAGTTCACACGGTGCTGGGCCCCCAAAGCCAAGTGGGGTTGGGGGAAACAGAGTCTGCGAGTCCCGGCGCCCCGCGCGTAGGGCCCCGTGTTGGGGTCCTCCCTCCCTCTGTACCCGCACCCTTGCGGGCTTTGCCCCTTCCCGGGGACCCCTCGCCAGGCGATGGCCGCGTTGATGCGGGGCAAGGACTCCTCCCGCTGCCTGCTTCTACTGGCCGCGGTGCTGATGGTGGAGAGCTCCCAGTTCGGCAGCTCGCGGGCCAAACTCAACTCCATCAAGTCCTCTCTGGGCGGGGAGACGCCAGCCCAGGCCGCCAATCGATCTGCGGGCACATACCAAGGACTGGCTTTCGGCGGCAGTAAGAAGGGCAAAAACCTGGGGCAGGTAGGAAAATACCCCCAATGCACTCCTCAGCCAGGAGAGGTAGGGACCCGCACTCTCGGACACTTCGTTTGTCTTTGCCCCCGAGTGCGCCCCCAGGTGTGGCGCGCAGGACGGCTGGGGAGGGGTTCGCAGATGCACGTCTGCACTGGCGGGGGTGGCTGGGTGACTGCGAGTGCTGGAGGGTGTGGAGCGGGCAGGGGAGGGTACTTTTTCATCTTTGCTTTGGGGATATGATGGGCATGTATGGAGATCTAGTGCGTACAGATGGGGCAAAGGGCCGGAATGGTCCTTCTCCACATTTAACACAGTGGATGTCGAGGATGATGTTAATAGCTAACACACAGCAACTATTATGTGTCAGGTACTGTTCTAAGCGTTTTACGTATGTTTAATCTTCACAACCCTATGAGCTAGGCGCTGTTACTATCCCTATCCTGCAAATGAACAAACTTAGGCACCGAGTAGAAGCTCTTTGCCCACGGCACACAGTTAGTGAAAGTGGCAGAGCGGGATTTGAATCCGGACAGTCTGAGTCCAATTTCTGGGCTCTTAACTGTCTCATTTCACAATCCGAAGAGGGAATTTACCGTTTTTCAGGTTCTCCTTCCTTCCCAGCCACTTTCTCATTTCCATGAAGTAAGGTCACATACAGAAAACGTCAATAAACGTGCATTTCTCACTCCTGGATATAAATCATCCCGGAGGAAACAAAATAACGAAGCGACAATGGCAGTATCATAGTTACAGGGGACCAGGGTGCCTGGGAAATAGCAAGGAAAACTCCCGAGGTTTATTTTCCAGAGGGAACTTTCCGCGAGCATCTTTGTTTCTCTGTCACACAGACAGATAGATTGACAGTCATGCAAACAGTTACACAAACAGACACAGAGAGACACGAGTGCGCACACTCTGCACCCATTGTGGCCAGCACACAGCGGCCAGGAGAGGGGGCCCTGCGGGCACTGGGAACCACTACAGCTCCCCCTTCCGCTCCTTTTTTGCGAAGCCAAAACCGAAAGCCAGTTTGCCAAGCAGCACGGGCACAGCCACAGCACAACTGTCAACCCGTAAAGGCGGCTCATTGCCCCACAGATCCTGGGTTTCCTTGTTTTATGAGAGGATCCTGCTGCAGCTGCTGTGCGCGCTCTCGGCGTCCTCCGCTGCCCCTGCCCCCAGCGTCCTCCACTGCCCCTGCCCCCAGCGCAGGCGGCAGAGCGAAGGCTGACAACCAAGGCTGTCCTGAATGGACAGCGAGGGAAGATTCTGCTCCGCTTGGCCCCCTAGTGCCCTCTCACGGGGAGAGTTTTGCTCGTTTTGCAGTTCCACAATGCTTCCTGGGCTTTGAAATGTCAAACATTTCAGCTATCCTCTCAAAGGAATACAAAGCCTGCAACCACAGTAACTTTTTTTTAAGTCTCAAGAGAAATAAACTATACATCTGCATACACACTACATGCATACATGTCCTGTGCATATTCTCACACATGTGTACATACCTCCATACACACTTACAAGACCACTCTCATTCCGTTTTTCTCTTCCTTGGGAAACACCCTGCCATTTTCAATAGGAATGGACTTGTCTTAGAAGTCCATAATGTTATGGGTCAAAGATTAGAAAGAAAGGATGCTCTCAGTCCAAGTCATTAGATTTTTTTCTAATGCTACTGACTTCAAATTCAACCTTATCAGTTGCTGAAAAGAGCTGGGTTTAGTTTAGCCAAGAACAGAGGGATGGACCCAATAATCTTTGAGGTTCCTTTTGATTCTAATCCATGTACATTCTGTGAGTTTCTGCAAAGGGCTTTCTGTTTCTGTCACCATTGGGTAACAGCTGATGTTTCTCAGTCAAATTATCAGTTATGTCAGCACTGCCGCTAGCCATAGGGTTACATGGGCTAGACTGTGAGATGCATCCCAGAACCTGGCTTATCCTTTATGTTTTGGTAGCATATCTGTATAAAATATGTGTGCTTATTTTTCTCTCTCTCCAAATATCTGCTCCTTAAAGAGGTTGTGACTCTGTTTTGCATGTCTTCAAATTGAAGATTGATTTATTTTATAAATGAGTTGAATTTTTCTTTATTTTTTCTTTTTTGAGTTGAATGTCTTGTACGCTTTCCATAACTTAGTGGTCCTATGGAATATATTTCATTATATTCACTTAACTATAATACAGGATCCTTAAAATTTGACATTGGGTTTGTGAGAAAATTACAACTTATTAGAGACAGTGGTAGCATAGAATTGAAACATTAATTTGACTCACAGTAAGACAGCTGGAAAATAAAAGATTATCTTTTGTATATTCTAGCTTCTCACTTGTTTATTGGGTGATCGAAAATGTGTACTGTTATGAAGGAAGAAACAGAAAAAATCTTTCTTCTTTGAAGTAGAAAGAGGAATTGTTTGAGTATTTATGGGTCTCTTTATCTTCTTTCTTCCACTAGTTATGTGGTTACCAAAATTCTTAGTACTCTTATTTTCAATAATGGAATGGAAATTAGAAAGACTATTCAAAACGGAAGATGCCACATCCTTTTATGGAGAAAAACTTTAGAAGTAAAAGGTAGCTGAACTGCATTTTTATCCATCGTAACATGATTGATTGAGAAAATTTGTAAGTAAAATGCCAACTGATAAAACTAGCTAATTATGTAGTGTCATCCTTAGGCCTATTAAGTCTGGTTGTCTGCCTGTCCCCAATCTTTGATTGATGATAACGAATTGTATGCATTTCAGAGGTACAGGAACCAGGGACTGTAAGATGTAACTTCAAGTAGGCATGTCAGAAACTTAGTCTGTGGCCTCCTTTTCCTTAAGTGAAAATTGAATAACGGTCTATTTTTCCTGATTTACTTTCAGGATAGAGAATTAAAATAAAAATTTTATTGCGATTGCAGAAGAAATTACTCAAGAAATTTAATAATTCATTAACCTACTAAAGTGAAAATGAGACTAAATTGGCGCCAAGGTTTTCTTGATTCACTGTAGCTGATTTCATGTGAAGAAAACATTCTAATTAGTAGGAATTCTACTTGTCCTGTCAGCAAGGTGAATCACTCGTAAATCGCTTCTGGAGGAGTAGCCTTTGAATTTCAGAAAAGATTTAGAGGGCGCTCAAAGAAAATGAACTGTTCTCCAGGGGTGTTAAAATTCTCATTCTTAGGTTTGCTTTCAAAGACGCAGTTATGAGTTATGATTGGAAACTGACATCGAAAATTGAATTCATTCAGGTGAATCGATACAGAAGTAGCAAAAATTATTTTGCTGAATTATTCACATTAATGTTTTAATTTGACTTTCCTTTTGCATCTATTATTAATGTGTTTTAAAAGGTAGTGTGTGTATGTATATGTATATGGGATAAATTAGATTGTAGGACTCTTACTAACATATATATCAATATTTATATATCGCAATTTCTAAAGAGACTTGCAAATTTTCTAAATCAAAAGTATTATTAAACAAAATATTCAATATCACGCGCTTAAATATATTCTGATTAAGTACACTGTTGTTCAACATCACCTCTGGAGCGTGAGGTGTCAGTTTTTACAGGCCACCTTAAAGACAGATTTTTAAAAAATAAAGCAATTTATAAAATCAATTTACCCTTGAAATTAACAGTGATTTTTCTTTTTTGAGAATGAAAAGCCTTTTGAATGTGTTTGTAATAGCTTCTTTTAGTCTTTACTCCTTACTTCGTCTTAGACTGGCAGATTAATTTGAACTCAATGCTGTATGATTTTGAAATATTTTTAAAAGTTATGAGGACAACTGTGGAAAATAATGATAGTTTAAAGGTAGATAAGCTTCCTGGCATGCGTCTCTAAAACGAAGGTGAAACTGGTAGTGTAAATTCAGATTCCATTATTTTCTGATATAATTTTGATGCTTGAAGGACCGTGGTTTGGATGAAGTTATGTTGTGAGAAAAGAACGCTTGACATACATTGAAACAGAAGCTTGAGGACGTTGGTTAGAGAACACTCATATTTGTATATTGCATTTTCTTTAATAAAAATGCTGTATCTATTTGCATGCACAAACACTCATAAATATGCTCATTGAAAAAACTATATACCCTATTTTCTGTAGGTGATTTCTTCACTTTCTAAAATTATCCATGGCTTTTTGTTTTTTTAAAACCCCAGTCCAACTTTCCCCTGCTAGAGGATAAATATTTGCTACCTCCTCTGGACATCAACGGACACTAAACATAATCAGGAAAGCAAATCAGTTTTTAAATTAAATTTTTCAAAATAAAAAAATATTTGAAATAATCAACACTACGCTACTTCTTTTCTTTCACTGTGGATAGTAGAGAATGGATGGTCGATACAAGTGAAGGTTACCTCGTGAATAGCAAGCAAAGTATTTTAATGATAATCTAAGTAGGGGCATCCATCATTTTATTTCTGTGCTAGAGGAGAGAGAGTAAAGGACAAGGTTACTTAAACTCACTCCAGCTGTGACTTTGACCCTACCACAGTCTTCCTTAGCGCTCCCCTCTGATACATATTCCTTCCTGGGATGTTTCAACTCTTACAATTTTTAAAGTAGAGAAAGCAACGTAATAGAAAGGTAACGTGTATTCTGTTCTAGGAGAATATTGCCGCTTCCTCTTCTTTTCCCTGCACAATCGTTTTGTGTACATTAAAATGATCTGTTAAATTATAGAGGCCTTTATCATACTCAATATACTTACTATTTTAGACTCAGTCTCTTCTGGCTGTTCATTCTTTGGTATTGATGTAACATTGAAATGAATTACAATCTTATTTCTGTCTGTGACTCCCTGAATGCCCTTTCAAGTCGTTTTATTTCATTATACCTCTAGTCACTTGTACTCATCCATGAAAAGGAGATAAAGCTGCTCCTAGTTAATTATTCAATCATTGAAAAGATTTATGCGATATTTATATTCCTCTTATTGAGTCATTTTTAAAAAAAATCTGAAGCAGCCCTCAAAACAAAATTAATAAAAATTAATAGATAGATTTTTGTGTCGTGTAGGATTGCTTTAAGATTACATAGAAAGATTAAATATGGAACGTATAAGAAAAGTTTAGTATTACTATTTAAGGAAAGCAGAAGTTACTTGTTTTCTTTCTCTGTCCCCACTTGCTGGGAATGAGAGAACAACATATGTATCTCTAATTGTTGGGTTTTGTTTTTTTTTTTTTTTAGGATAAATATAAACCATTCTCCCAAACACAGAGGTCAACTGATATAAAATATGGGAGATTTTTTTTGATAGGAACATCTGTCCACAGGAGGAAAGTCACCATCCAAATATTTTAAATTGTGGCTTCCCAATGAGTCTCTCACGCTAACAATTTTGGGTTATTGCCCACTTCTTTGGGTTCGAAACAAGGAAGGAAGGCCATGAATAACACCAACATCTAATCAGGGTCCTCAGGGAGAGTTCATCCCATAAATCCTTGTCTTAGTAATGGTAAGTTAAATCAGAAACCTTTAAGGCGGAAGGGGTTTCAATATCAGATATAAATTGCTGTATTTTAACTCAGTTTATGCAGCACTAAAAACAGAATTATTATATTCTAACTTTTATCCACAACCAATGAACCTGAATAAGAGACTGTATTTGTGGGATCTTAATACTAGCTTAGATTTATCTATGTGCTTCAAATAAATGTAGAAATAAAATCAGCAAAACACAAAAGTAGTACATATTTTAAAAAGTTACATATCTCTCTTCCATAGTTAGATAAAAGGGACAATTACGCATCAGATATCCTTTAAAATATATTACGGTGTCTAATTTAATTGGTTGATTCTACTTATGTATTATAATTTGGCACACACAATAGCTCAAATTTAAATATTTCATTATCATGCAACATTTTAACTGTCCCAACCTGTCTAAAGCAAACAAATTAAAATCAATGAATGAATAAGTGCACTAAGTGGCAAAACAAAGCATCACAGTTAGGGGGAGAGACTTCTTAAAGTGATGGATCCCTCCAAATATCTCCTAAAAAATGTTAGCTCTCCATATTATGCTTTACCATGTGGAATAATAATGTTCTTTCTTCCCAGGACTAGAAGAAAAGAGTGATTTTCAGATATTATTTCCTTAAACTGGCTTGCAAATAGTTATAGCACACATCAGATTATAGTAAGAGGTTCCATTTATTGATCATTTACTCTGTGCCAGGCACTGCTCCAAATGCTTCATTTGAATTAATTTTTTAATTCTCTCGGCAGCCTTTGGAGCAAGTCCTAACATCATCCTTATTTTTATAAATGATAAAGCAATAATTCTCCTGAGACACAGAGAGGTTATGCAATTTGTACAAGTCACACAGCAGTAAGTGGAGAAAGCCAGAATACGAACCTAAGCGATCTAGTGTCAGAGCCTGCATATTTAACTACGAGACCATGCGCTACAACATGCTGCAATATGCAATATGGATACAATATCCATACAGTGTGGACTTAAGAGGAAACATGGACCTTTGTTTTATTCTTCCCTATTCTATTTTCTAATGACATGGATATAACGCTACGTTCATTAAAACCATAGCAAAACCCAAACCCTCTGTTGATGCCAGTTGCTACTCTGAGTAACCAAAGTATGACAGCAGTTCATGGGTACAAAGGCACGCACATAGTAGTACGCTAGTTTCGTCTCTGACTTTACTTGCCTCCCTGCTAGGGAGAATTCACTGTCAACAAGGAAAAAACACACACACACACACACACACACCTCTCTTTCTTTCTCTTACTCTTTCCCATTAAATTATTGCGTTGCCTCAAATAGAAGGGAATGCTATTGCATAGATCCTATTTTTCTCTTTTTTTCTCATGGTAACCACCATAGAGTCCCCAGTACCCATCATCTTGCATCTAAGTGACGCCACGTGCCCACTGACATCAGCAAGTGGAGGCCTTCTCAATGGCTTCTCTCCAGTGGCTTGAAGTTGGTCTGGCTGGCATCCCTCACATTCTGATCAGACTGGGGGAAGCTGTCTAGGTTTAGAACCTGCTATGGCTTTCGTTTTTTCTTTACTTTTGACCCCTCCGAGCTGCCTTTCAGAGAATCAGTTGATCTGTAGCAGCACTGCAGCACTACAGCTTCCTAACAGAATTCCTAGGGGAATTTTTCCACATTTCAGCTGGCTAGCTTAATGTCTTTGGAAAAGCCACTTAACCTCTGGTCTTTTTTAAAAAATCTGTAAAATAGGATAACAGTAGCAGCCATAATAGTAACAATACTCATCTTACTGGGCAACAGGGAGGAAGAGGAAAGGGCACTTAGTCATTGAACTGATGTCATTATTACTATTACCATTACAGAAATAAGTAAGGTCACGTGCTCCTGCACGAAATAGAAAGTGGCTGCTTAATTTTCCCCACCAAGATGGGAAGGCGTAACTAAATGAATACATGTGATGTACATGAAGGAAACAAATGAACTCAGTTATACCCAGGCCAAGAATTGTAAAACAGAACAAAACAAGACAAAATAAACACACACACACACGCACACACGCACACATATGCTATCATGTTTCTTGCACTGATTGTCAGAATTAAAAGGGATGGTAAGTCAGTGCTGTCTTGTAAAACTTAAGCAAAATAGCACATGATTGAAAATTGATGAAATTACACAGAAGCAAGGGTATAGCAGACATTAAAAATACAACCACAGTAAGGACAGGTCCTAAAAACTATGGCAATATTAGTTATTTAAACACGGGGACCAAAATAATTGAACAACATGTTATAGTCTGCTGCCAACAGCATTCATTTGATATTCTCCAAAGTAAGACAGCCTATGCCAAGGCAAGCTTCTTGACACTTTCCGCACAGTGCTTGGAGCCCAAAGGGCTTGCTGAGAATTTGGAAGACTTAGAACTCTCTTTGAGTGTCAGACTGTCCTGCTAAGAGGACTCAGAAATTTGGAGCTCATTATTCTCGTTCCATTCCCTTTACTTGTTTATTTGTTTGTTTTGAGTTCTTTTTTCATGATTCAGATAATTTGGAAATATTTTAATAATGTTAAATTGAGAGTGAAAGTCATCTCACTGAAGTATGTGATAAAATTCTTTTAACATACTGGGTACAGACTATTTGCCATTAAGAGTTTCTATCTGGTAATGAACTAAAAAACTTGATTCAAGTGGGAGGACGGGGAAAATTGTCATTTAAAACCAACTGAAATGACAGCTCACATTCAAATAATAGTCTTCACTTGCTCATTGTAACTTCATCTTAACCATTTGGAATTTGGCACTGTGAACAAGCGCTGTGTTAATGTCACTTGAAAGCCAGTCTTTTTTCCAGTAACCATCCTCTGTACTCTGTTGTCTGTCTTTTATACCTAATATAGCCCCTTCCTTCTGTAATATTACATATTTTTCTTTTCCTCTCTGGTTTGTTCCTCTTTATTTCTTTCACTGATTCCTCCACAACCTTCTGCCCATAAACGTGGGCATTCCTTCACATTCTCTCCCCAGTCCTCTTTTCTTTCTGTTCCGTGTTTTCTTTGCTGACATTATTTCCTTCTTTGAAATCATTTGTCACATATGCAGATGTTTGTGGTAAAAACTCCTGAGCACCCTTGCCTGCTCAACTGTTTTGAAGTCCTTTCAGAAACAAACAAAAAAATCTCCATATCAAAAATTAAACCGTTTACGGTTAACTACAAATTGTCACAAGTCAGGCAACCAAGTCTTTATGATTTCTCATTGCTATCAAAAAAGTCTGCTAAGAAGTGCCCCGGGTTAGACTAGTGCAGGCCATAGGAATCAAGTCTGATGGCCCCAACTTCTCATGCTCTTTTCCCTTTCATCACTTACTGAACATGGAATAGACCTGTGTAGATTCCTATCACGACAGGTGCTTTTGTTTCTTGAACTCTATTTATTTGAATGCTTTGGAGGTAAAGGGCCTCCAGTTTTTTTTCTCTATGATGGACTTGTTACATCAACTAGTGTCTGATGAGAATATGCAAGTATCTATTATTTATGCTCATGAAATGTTACATATTATAATATGCAATACATATTTTAAGCAGTATATAATGTTTGTTTTTATAGCTTGAACTACGCACTAAAGAGTAATTTTTGGCTACTTGCTATTTTATAAATAATTACTAATTTCTAGTGTAAAACGCTTCCTTAATATTTATTTTCCACCTGATAGACTCTTAAAATTGCTTGCCTCTTTGATAATTGAATAAGAGGATTCTTCTTGTGCCTAATAATTATTAATCAAGATGGAGAGCTTTATAGAAAGAAACAAGAGAACCTTTTATCTACAAGTTTCAAGAACTTGTACAAGAGACTAAAGTGGGCATAGTTATTGCCGGGAGATACATTAGAAATCACCTAGTTTAACTCGCTCATTTTACATACGAGGGAACCAATTTAGGAGATGGTCATGATCTGCCCAATGTACTACAAATAATGCCTGTGACAAAGGAACTTCTGCTGGAACTTGGATCTTCTGACTTCTAACACAAGCCTTTCAAATGATAACAAAGCTCTGTAGAAGAATTAAATTCAGTTGATTAAAAAACTGATGGGAGATAAATTATAGGTAGAGCTCTTTTATCAGCTCTAAATTTGTGTATGTCAAAATGTATTAGGAAAGAATACAATGTCATGATTCCAACGGTGTCAGTAGGATTTAAGCAAAATTAATGAAAGGATGTGGCTTTGACTTGCTTGCCTTTTCATTCATAATACCTTAATAAGCCTGGCTAAAGAGAGTCTGTACCAAAGAAATATATTTTACATTGGATCAAGTACACATACGTATACACATACACACACACACCCACTTGAAAAAAAAGTTTCAACAATAAATACTTTTAAGATGCAGTGAGCCTTTAAGTCCTTTCCTTCTATTCTACTCTGCACTATTCTCTTGTTCTGTTCTCTTTGCTCTCTCTCTTTTAAATACTGGTCATGACTTATAGAAATGACTGATCAAAACCTGTGGTTTGAAAAACCACTGACTCATTTGCTGCTGCCCTTACCCTGAGGGAACTCAGGGCATTATGCTCAGAGATTGGTAGTACTTGAGGAATCAGCCCCAGTGCGGGGAGATAGAAAGCAGAGGCAGGCGGGTTTTCATGGAGAGAAGCATCCACCATCTCAGACCTCTCCCACTTTCCCTTATGCAACTGCATGTCAGCCTCTGGCCTAGATGTGGTGGAACTCTTCATCTTGGGTGGTGCCTAACTCTGGCTCTCTCTCTGCTTCCAGGAGTAACTGACTTATAACAATGCTGTGTTTGGTCCTTGGATGTTTCCTGTTAATTAATTTCCATGTTAATCTGTTATCCCACATTAGTATTGTTCTTTCTGGGTGTATGCCATGTGTATCATCTACTTTATTTCTAAGAATATGCAGTGGAAGATGGCTACAGTTTCTACATAGGACAGCAGATGAGCTTGACAGAGCTTGGGATCAAGATTCAGAAGACCTGGTTAGCCTATTTTTTAATATACTGGACATTGAAGAAATCATCTAACACCTTTAAGCCTTAGTTTTCTTATCAGTAAAGTGGGAACTGTGACAATGGTGCCTTTTCCTATCTCTGCAAAAAATAAAAGATTGTTTATTTACATTGCATCATTAGATGTTGTGTTATGTAAAACAAAATTAAGGCCTTTCCACTCTGAATTTATGAAAGACAAATCTGAATTAGACAGAATCAACCCAAGAATGAGTTATTCGAGTTGGATTTTATGATTCTGGAATCATAAATTCAGTTTCTGTTTTGACAGATTGCCTTTATTTTTTTAGGGAAGAAAGACTGAAAGTGGAAGGTGTTTTTTGGTTTTGTTTCCTTTCTTTGCCTATTTGTCTTGATTTTCTTGTATTTCATCAAAAATTTCAGTACCAGTAGTAATTCTTCCACATTTCTTATTAGAACTTAGTGGTATTATTATAAGGATTATTATTTTTATTCTTGCAGGCTACAAACAGCCTGCTATTAGAATATCCTGCCTATGACATTCAAGAAGAGCCCTATGTGTTTTTATTCTATCATGTATGAGATGTGTTACTGTTTATATATTTTTAAAACATCTTGGAAAGGCATTATAAGGGCCTCAATAATAGAAGTAAATGTATTTTTAAAGCTCTAAAACTAAACTTGAGTGTCATATTTTGGGCACATTATAGGTTACAGGGTTCACAATGGATAAAGTTCAGAGTAATAGCCAATTATAAAGTCAAGCTGTATGGGTGTGAGATCACGTGAACTGTGACAGACAAAATATATTTTGCCACAAACTCTTCAAACAGGAAAGTGGGTATTTTTCAAAGCTGGTGAAAACATATTATTGTTTTCCTAAGTAGGCATTTCCTAATGAACAGTGTAGTAGTTCTGATCTTTCACGTTCCATGTGCAGGAATCTCACCCAAACATTTGTCCAAGCTAGAAACAGTCTAGGCTTCCGGCTTGCCATCCCCGCTCCTAGGCAATTATGCTCTAATTGGTAGGATTCTACTTCTTTTTTAATATTGATCTCTTTTGTTGTTTTATTGTCATCCCAACTACCATTGCCTTGATTCAGACCATTATCATTTCCCAGTATAACATTACAATTTTGTGGTATTTTTGTGCTTCTCCAAACCATCCTCCGCACTACTTCTAAAGTGAGCTTTCTAAAGTAAAAATCTGATTAAGGGTCCTCTAGAAATGTTCACTTCTAGAGCATGAAGTCTAAACTTCTCAACTTGGCACACAGTGTCATCATTTATCTTGTTTCTCTTACTTTGTCCCTGGGGCCACACAGCTGATGAGTGGCAGAGCTGGGATTTAAAGCCAAGCAGTCTTACTTGAGTCTGTCTACTTAATCATTGCTGTGTTGCATCCTCC
Organism: Phocoena phocoena; assembly: GCF_963924675.1. NCBI lineage: Eukaryota > Metazoa > Chordata > Mammalia > Artiodactyla > Phocoenidae > Phocoena > Phocoena phocoena. Next base: position 106,968,694 of record NC_089223.1, on the reverse strand, counting down.
TATAAATTGGAGGCCAGAGAATCCAGCTAGAGACTTTTTATTGGTATGTTTTAGAATTCAGATGTGATTAAGTTCTCTGGTAAGCCAGTCAACTTGTTAATTGCTTACTTACTTCTTAGATGTATTAGATGCTATGATCACAGTCAACAAACATTTATTAGACACATATGTTATGCTGGGCCCTTGGTATAAGTAGCCGTAAAAACAAGTGTAGTGTATTTGAGGAATCCAGTTGGAATTTCCAGGTTGAAAGAGGATCCCAGATATTGTCCAATTCAGGCCTCTGTTTTCAATACAGTATGAGAGCTGAGCAATTTGGTGAGTTTTCCTTTTTTTTAAAGATTTTTAAGGATGAATACTTGTATCTCTTAGTCATCTAGTTAACCTGAATTATGTTAAGAATGGGAACAGGGCTTCCCTGGTGGCGCAGTGGTTGAGAGTCCGCCTGCCGATGCAGGGGACACGGGTTCGTGCCCCGGTCTGGGAAGATCCCACATGCCGCGGAGCGGCTGGGCCCGTGAGCCATGGCCGCTGAGCCTGCGCGTCCGGAGCCTGTCCTCCGCAACGGGAGAGGCCACAACAGTGAGAGGCCCGCGTAACGCATAAAAAAAAAAAAAAAAAAAAAAAAAAAAAAAAAAAAAAAAAAGAATGGGAACATTCTGCTGTAAGTGAAGCATGGACAAAACAAAGCTGGCTGTCAGTCTCTAGGTAAAAACACTTCCTCATTAACAGAAAATGTAATTAAGCTATTTTAATCGTTTCTCATGGAGTATATACTCTGGTTCCCTTGATGAACAGTCAGGATGCCCTGGAAGAGTAATCCATCAGCAGTCAAGAAATGGTCTGACATGCTAGACATCATGGTGATAATGTAAAGAGGTGGTGCCTGCCTTTTCTTTTCCAAATATTTTGGAAGGAATTAAATTTTGATTTTTTTTCCTTTGTAAATGCGTCACTGCTCCCTGAGGAAGTCTGATCCTAGTTTCATTTACAAAGCACTAAGGAAACATAAGTGGAAAGAGGCAGGTTTACAAGGAATAAGAAGCATGGTAAGAAATAACAAGGTTGCACTAGTAAGAGGGTAGGAGTCTGCTGACTTCAGAACAGATGGTAGAGGGGTTGTGTTAGGTAAAGTGGACAAGATCTTCCTACAGGTAAGGTGGAGGAACAGAATAGGATGTGTGCTGAAATATATCAAAGCAAGAATGTGATAAATGTGCAAGTTTAAAATGATGTCATAGATTTTTTTAACAAGCACGCTCAGACATTATTTTTCCAAATTAGTCACTGTAGAAAACTCATTCCTCTGATATTGTCATTTAGACCTTTCTTTTGAAACTAACTTCAGAAGTAGTTTACATGTTTGTTTATTTTAAGCCATAATTTTATGACCATAAACAAGATTATATATATTGACCAACACACCACATTCAAAATCCTTGGCTCTGAGTGGCTTTGTGTTGTTTTCATTAACGAAATATCCCACAGAAGGTGAGGACGTCAGTCAAAGAAATGTAGTGTACTTTCTGAAAACAATTCCAAAAAGTTCCAAAAGGCATTCTGAGTCACGGAGTCAGTATTGTGGTTATAATTATAAACGTTTCAATGTTGATTGCTTTAAGGCGGTATACCCTCAGTTTGGTTGACAGTCTTAAAAAAAAATCTGTAATATTATCTTGTAACCGGGTCCTCTCTATTAGAAGAACCTGGTCGAAATGTATGTAGCATGGTTACCGTTCCTCAGGAAACCATCATTTTCAGGAAGCAGTTAATGAGTGCAAACCAGTAGTACATTCCCCACCCAAAACCCACTCTTTTCCTGAAAGAAAAGGCAGGAACAAATCATACACAGTGCAATGCCATAGAGTCCAGTCTGGTGACACACGTTACTTCATGTGCCACTTAGTAAAAACGCATGCACTGAGGCCAAAAAAAAAATGTCTGTCGTAAGTTTTTTTTTAATGCAAACATATCCTATTAAAGTTTCAGAGAAAAGCCTGAATGGCTTAACTCAGTAAAAATGTTTTAGCAATTGTTCAAAATTAATACAATGCTTCCAAAATGCTCTTTGGAAATCCTTGTAAATTTCCTTACTTGCCTATGTGCCCTACTGCTATCTTCCCAACACTCTTCAGAAGGAAATGACTTCTTAACAAGAAAAATCTTCTTGAAATTACATTTCCAGTGGGGTCCTGGCCACACCAGCTGCAACGCATTGTGACTAAATTTTAGTCTCTTTTGGTTCTCATTGTTAAAAACACAAGTGACCAACAGTCAGGTCTTGTGCCATAGCCACCCCAGTGATTGATTACAAATTGGACTGGAGTGTGTGTGTTGTTAGAAAATATAAGCTTTTGACACAAAATAACAACTATATTTGATGGCCTGTCACTTAAAAATTAAGACCAAAAAATATAATTGTGATTCTCAGTAGACATCAATAAAAAAAAAATGTAGCCCAACCTCATCAGTAATGTTTTTTAAAAAGTCCACTTCTGGAAGAGTCAGAGACTACCTGGAGAAAATTCTCTGATGGTGGGACCAAGATGTTCTTAATCTTCAAGGGCTATTTAAAATATCTTAGGGAATCAAGGCAGAGGGGCCAGAGCACTGGACAAATTATTGATTTCAAATCCCTGCTACCAGATTTAAGAATTTTACACTCAATGAAGAGCCAACAGCAATCACCATAATAAGATTTAATATAAGGATTTGAAGGAGTGATAATCTGCAGCTAAGATGCGTGGAAAAGAAAGGAAGAACATAACTGAGAGCTACTTGTGGCTTAATCGCAAAACCAAACAGGATAAACAGGCCAACCTCCAAATTGTAGTCATTGCCTACCCGTGGATAATGCAATCTGGTATTATGTGTTGTGACTGCAGAGTGCACACTCCTGCCAATATCCTACAGCCAGTACTGTGATTGGATATCTAGGCAATACATGGGCCCTTGCTTCTAGAAGACAGTGCAACTAACATTTGTTGAAAACCTACTTTATGCCAAGAAATTTACATTAATTTCACTATATTAATAACATTTAATTAATTTTCTCAATACCCTATAGCGTCCGTCATGTGCAGAGCACTCAGTAAATATTTGAGGGAGGCAGTTAGGCAGGAAAGAAGATGCTAGAAAAGTGACTATATGAGCAAAAGTGACATTATGAGCAAGCTCAGTATTTGGTACCTATGGTCTCATGATAGATCAGCTTCAATAACTGTAGTTATTTGACTACAGTTTTAATGTGGAAGAGGTTTACCTTGATGAGCGAAGTGGGGAGAACACTTAAGTTTCATTTTTTTTTTTTTTTTTGTAAAAGTGAATGAGATTGTTTTTCCATACTGGCTTTTTTTTGGAGTTTAACAACTTTATAGAACTGTGCATATAAACTCTGGAAACACTATTGAAGTCTTTGTTTTCTTAGCTCTGAAGAAGAAACCAAAATTGCCACAAGCTTCAAGGGGAGTAGAGTATATATATCGATTAAAAGAAAACTAAACATTGTAAATATCTAATAATTACTCATGGGACTTAAAGGTAACAACAGATTGCTAAATAAGGACCTAAAGATAAGTTGTGGGAAATTCAGCCCGGCAAATTGCAAAGAAGTGAGTCTTACTTTATACTATTCTAGATGTCAGTTTTAGTGGGAGGGGAAAGACAATTAATACTAATTGTTCAGTAGACTCTGGGTTGTTCACCATGTTTTCTCTGGCCAGATTTTCATTAAAGATCAGGAAGTCAAGGTATGGGCCAAATGTCTCATTATGTCTTAAAGGGAATAGGGAAGAGAGATATTCCCTTGTTGGTCTGATTGTTGCAAACCCGGTGACAAGAACATAGAGCATTTTTGAAATTCGCACATGCTTAACACCTGGAATATTCTGAGAGTTATGGTCATTCTTCATCAGTCACCAGAATGAAAAGCCAAATGCCGATCTGAAGGGGGACTTCTGAGGCAATTCTTCTGGAGCTAGCAATATACCATACTTGTCATCTCTCAGACATAAGCCTTTAATCCCCTCTTCCTAAAATTGTTTATTTTAAAATGTGAGAAAGGCTAAGGATGTCACAGCTGAGTGGTGAGCTTTCTCTTTAAAGAATCCCATTCTTCAAACCCATCTTCGGCAAAGAAACTGGCATTTCATGTGCTGAGCAGACGGCGTCCTGCAGCTCTGGCCAGCCCGCATGTGTAGCTGGGCCTATCTGGCACACAGGTGTCCTGATTTGGACCTTGAAATTCTGACACCAACCACACTTTCCTCCACTGGGGAGTATGACTTGACTATGCTGTTTTCCAGTGACAACAGATATACTGGCCTAACAATAACAGCTCCGACTAAGGTGATAACATAACCCTCTAACTCATACTTAGCTGGGACTCAGGGTACAGGGTTTGTTCTAGGAGTCCTAGGCCAACTTTTTGGTTTTGATTTCCTTTTGTATATTGTGTTGTGTCACCCATATCTCCTCCTTTCACCTCTTAGGATTTGGGGTACATCTCAGAAGGGTGAGAAAGTTCCTTAGAGAAGGAAAATACTGCTGTAGTAAAGCTAAAAATTGTACATTATAAGGTAGTTTTCTAATAATAAATATTGAGCAACCACATTCCAATGTTAAGTAGTCTTCAAGGGTTTAAAAATAAGCAAAACTAGACAAATGCATTAAACTTTTCATAGCATTTTACAAAAACTACTGTGAAAGTAAAAGGAGATTTTTAAAATGCAGGCAACAAGGAAGAAATTTAGTTGCCGTTCCTTCTGCGTAATCTTTTGCATAATCATTTCAGTCACACGAAAAATATTTCTTAGTTCTGGGCAGAACCCAGATTTTTGTTTTTAATTTTGTTTATTTATTTTTGGCTGCGTTGGGTCTTCATTGCTGCACGCAGGCTTTCTCTAGTTGCGGCGAGCGGGGGCTATTCTTTGTTGCGGTGCACGTGTTCTCATTGTGGTGGCTTCTCTTGTTGCAGAGCACAGGCTCTAGGCACACAGGCTTCAGTAGTTGTGGCACGTGGGCTCAGTAGTTGTGGCTCACGGGCTCTACAGAGCAGGCTCAGTAGTTGTGGCGCACAGGCTTAGTTGCTCCGTGGCATGTGGCATCTTCCCGGACCAGGGCTCGAACCTGTGTCCCCTGCATTGGCAGGTGGATTCTCAACCACTGCGCCACCAGGGAAGTCCAGAACACAGATGTTCTGACTTTTTTTTTTTTAATAAAGAAAGCAATATTTAAGAACTTTCCCATTCCTTTCCATCTTAGTAACAGCTGCCTCTAACACCTGCTTATAATGAATATGTCTAAGTCGGAAAAACATAAGGGGAAATAATGAGGGAAGTAGGTGGTATCATAATTTAGAGCTATAGATTGCGTTCTTGCCCTGACTCTGATTCTCTCTCACAAAACATAATTTTGAAACTGATATCTTATTTATTAAAAGCTACTCATTTTCACTCTAGTAGGTTCTACAAACTTGGTTGGGTCTGCATTTAGATAAGCAGATAAGATTACTTGGCTCAGCTCAAGAAGGAAAAGTTTATTACCCAGAAGTGATTTTATCCCACTGTCTTAAGATAATTCAATTATCACCATGGATCTAAAAGGAATAATATGATATGGGAGAGATATTCTGATTTTCAAAAAAGTGAAGGTTTATTCTATAGAATGATGAATGTGGACTACATTACCAAGCAGATTCTAAAATTAGGTACTTAGGGAAATAGATTTACCCAAGCAAAAAACACAGGTTTACTCAGAATAAATCACAACGAACTAATATTATTATTTCTTCAGCACGGAAACTGGTCTAATACCAGTATGAAGTTTAGTCCTTGCCATTTATAGCCATTTTCTTTGTGAGTTCATGACCTTTTGGCTTTAAATACCACTATATGCCAGTGACTCCCATATTTATATCTCTCAGCAATACCTCTCCCTTGAACTTCAGAATAATAAGAATAATGTGTTAACCTAACATTTCCACTAATAGATATTTCATACTGACCATATCAAAATCATCTTTTCCCTTTTCCAAACCTATTGCACCCATGGATTTCTTCATCTCATTTGATGGTAAGTCTCTTTTTCTAATTGCTCAACCAAAAAGGCTTGGATTCATCTGTAACTTCTCTCTTTCCCTTACACTCATGTCCAGCCCCTCAGGAAAGCCCCTTAGCTCTATCTTAAAAACATATCCATAGATCAGAACAGGCATTTCTACAAAAGTATGAGTTATCAGTAGCTCACAGAATAATGACTTAGGAATTTAACTGAGGCAGGACAAGATACATACAGGGCAGAACAGACTTCCTAAGAAAATACCTTCATACAAACGTGAGAAACATTCATTTTATAGTCTAGGAAGTGTTTTATCTGTATACATTTAGAGTATTAAAAAATTTGGTATCCTAAAAACCAATTCAATCATCAAGTCTGCCATTGCCAGAGCAGGAAAAATTAATCAAGAAGCATTTACTGACCATACCCTATAAAAACAAAAGCACTTTGAAAAACCTATTATTTGTTAGACTGGATTCCTCAGTCAGTTTTTAGTGACCAGACAACACCAAACCCATGTATTAGCTGTGCTTTCTTGATACTTTCCTAATGTTTTTTGGTTTCGGTTTTTTTCTTTTGGGGGGGGTCTTCTTTTAATTTTTCTTTATGTTATAGTACATACATAGCTAGCAGATAAGGAGAATGATTTCTTAGATTGGCCGTTATGTTCTCTAATAGTCTTATATTGAGATGTGACTTAGTTTCCCAAACTCAAATTTTCAAATAACTTTGCTCTAACTTGACTCTTTGGAAGGGCAAGCTTTACTTATTGTTTAAAGGAAGGGGAAATGGGACTTCCCTGGTGGCACAGTGGTTAAGAATATGCCTGCCAATGCCGGGGACATGGGTTCAAGCCCTGGTCCGGGAAGATCCCACATGCCACAGAGCAACTAACCTCGTGCGCCACAACCACTGAGCCTGTGCTCTAGAGCCCACGAGCCACAACTACTGAGCCCACATGCTGCAACTACTGGAACCCATGCGCCTAGAGCCTGTGCTCCACAACAAGAGAAGCCACTGCAATGAGAAGCCTGCGCACTGAAACGGATAGTGACCCCCACTCGCCGCAACTAGAGAAAGCCCGCGTGCAGCAACAAAGACCCAATGCAGCCAAAAAAATAAATAAAATAAAGTAAAATTAATTTAAAAAAGGAAGGGGAAATGATATCACACAAGAGGTATTATGATATTGTTATTATGCCATTTATCATGGTCTCAGTTTTTATCATGAGTATTACATTTCTCTCTTTTGGTGTTTACTCATATTACCAATATGATTTATCTGTCATACTGGTATGACAGACATTTGAGAAAAATTGTATTTTATTTTAGCTACTGAAAGTATTTTATTTTGCCAAAGTTTCAGGTTATTCTGTAATCCCATTTACAGGACTTAATATTTATGTCTCAAGAGAGATGAAAAATATAAAGCTATATTAATTGATGCTGTGGTATTGACCAATTAACCAATGAAACAGACTAGAGAGCCAAAAAAAGATTGAGACATTGATCATTAAGGGAAGAAGGAACTGTTTAAAACCTGATGTTGGAAAAATTGAGTATCCATAAGGAAAAAACTTAGATTGTAACACTACCTTACTATATACAAGGATTGATTCTAAATGAATTAATGTTTTTATGCAAAAAAAAATTTTGAAAAATGCTTAGAAGAAAATATAATAAATATCTTTCAAATCTTGGGAAAGAAAAGATTTTTTTAAGTGAGGCACCAACCAGAAAATAGATGATACATTTGACCACATTTAAAGTAATACTGGCCTACCCAATGATACCATAAAGAAAGTAGAAAACAAGTCACTAACTGGGAGATGAACGCAGCACATGTAGCCAACCCAAATCTTGTATGACTAAGGATTAGTGTCCAGGATATTCAACAAATTCCTACGGATCAATAAGAAATGAAAACTGAGGTACACAATCCATAAAAATGGGAAAAAACACATGAACAGGTGCTTGACAGAAGAGTAATAAAGTGGCCAATAAAAATTTGAATAGAGCTTCAGTATTAATTAGTAATAAAGAGAATGCAAATTAAGATATTGACTTTCCATTTTACATACACATATTGGATGATGAAAAATTAAGAACTTGATACTACCAAGTGTGTAAGAGAATATGTGGAATTTTAATATATTGTTCATGGGAGTGTACTTGCTACAACCACTTGACAATATCTTGTAATTCTGAGCATTCCTATATTCTCTGACCTAGCAACCCTACTCCTAAGGATATAACCCAGAGAAGTGTTTATTTACGTGTACCACAAGATATGTATGAAAAGGGCTATAGCAGCATGGCTTGTAGTATAAAAAACCAGGAAACAACCTAGTTCATCAACAAAAGGACGTATATATAAATTATAGTAGAGTAATACTGTGGAGTGCTATGGAGCAGTGAAAAATAAACTATAGCTAGAAGTGAGCTATAGTTCAGCTAGCTAGACTAGCTAGAACTATAGCTAGAAGTGAGCACAAATAAAGCTTTGAAATGTAAGTTATATTATTTTCTTTAATATATGTTAATATTATATTTATAATATATAAATATTATGGAGGATGCTGTTAATTTTAGAGGGAGTCAAGAGGGTTGGGATATACGACGTATACTAAATTGAGGCAAGGTATTGATATTGTTCTAGCTCTTGGGTTGGATGATGGGTTCATAGTTGTGCTTGACAACTTTAAAATATTTAAATATATTTTGCATGTATCAAATATATCTTAATACATTTAAAAATTAAAAGGTAATACGGTAGAGAGCCCTGAGAATCTTGTATAGCTTAGGGATCACCCATTCAGGTGAGATATTTGCAGATGACTGTTGAGAGAGAGGTCAATATCTCTCAGCATATCGTCTGAGATTATCATTTTAAAAATGATGTTTAGAGGTCGTATGTTGGCACTATGATAAACAGTATTAGGGAAAGTTGAGCAAAAGTGGGACTCAGACCTTAGAGAATGTAGTTAAAGCTTTTATGAGTTTCCTCCCTAACCAGTGATGAACCTCTTTCCCACTCACACATCCTCACCTTCTGGATATCCCTCTGCTTACTCACCATCTCTGAAAATGTCATGATTTGGGAGTACTTTCTACCTAACCCTAATCTAGAAACATTTTTTTTTTTCTTTTAGAAAAGCTTTCATGGCTTCAATAAGCAACCCCTTCTGCAAAACATGTCTCTATCTTGTTACTGTAACTTCCTAGGAGATTTGATAGAGATGAAATTACTTATTACAAATGAAGAGAATAATAATTTTAAGGTCTCAACACTGAAGCTGACATAAATACTGGATGAATTTAATCACATTTACAAAAAATTTTTGCTGAACTGTTCTGCTGGGAATTTTATTAAATCCTTTTGCTTTGTGGGTTCCTTGCTTGTAAAATAGGTGATAATTCTTGAGCTGTACTAAAACAGGTTGAAATATCTTTAAAATCTGTGTTTAAACTTTCCCTTCAGCAATATTATTTATATGGGATATGAGATATTTCAGCCATTCAGCTTTGGATGCATTTTGCCTGTTGCATTTGGAGAGTGTGATTAAAATGATTTTTATTATGTGAATGGTAAGTTATATCTGGTTAGCAACCTCCTGTTCTAAAGAGAATAGGGGTGGGTGCTGTAACTCTTTAAGAGCAAAAGAGAAAATTACTTTTTCTAATGTATTGACATGAAAAATTGCCTTATGCCAGTGGTTATTAAAGTTTGGTCCGTGAACTCTGGGGTATGTCCAGGACCCTTTCAAGAAGTCTAAAAAATCAAAACTCTTTTCATAATAACACTAAGATGTTATTTGCCTTCCTTTTACTATGTCATCAATGGTGCAAAAAACAATGGTGAGTAAAACTGCTGGTGCCTTAACATGAATCAATGTAGTGGCACCAAACTGTGCTAGCAGCCATTGTATTCTTCACCAACATACTCATAATAAAATTATACATACATACATATGTATGCTACTTTCCCTTAAGAGAGTCCTTGATGAAGCAGTAAGAGTTAATTAATTTGATTACATCTTGAGTACATATCTTTTAAACATTCTGTAAAATGAAATAGAAAGTATGCATAAAGCACTTTTGTTGAATCTCATTATACGACTGCAATACTTGAGTTGCAAGTTGAATTTGCTGCTTTTTTTTCAGGAACAGCAGTTTTTTGTTTTGTTTTTTTTTTACCCAAAAGAATGACTGAAAAACAAGCTGTAGTTATTCAGACTTACCAAGTTATTTAGCAAGTGTTTTCTCAGAAAGAACAAAGTCAACCTGTTAGTTCAAGGAAAACAGTTCATGATATTTGTTGCCACGATAAGATATGAGCTTTCAAGGTCTATATAACTCTACAAACCAACATTTCCTAAATGATCAATGGATGATGTTGCAGAATGATAGTGCAAAGTAGACCAAAGGATGTTAATGTAATAGAGTATGAAAGTTTCATTAATATGGCTTTGGATTCTATACTGCAACTAACCTTTAAGAAACTACCATCTGTTGAGTTTTGGTGTAGTAATCAAAGAAGAATATTCACAATTATATGAAAAAGCTATTAAAATACTCCTCCCCTTTCAAACTACATACCTTTGTGAAGCCAGATTTTCTTTATCTAGTTCAACCAAAACAACATATCACAAGAGATTAAATGCAGAAGCAGATAAGAGAATCTAGCTGTCTTCTACTAAGTCAGACATTAAAGAGATTTTCAAAAATATAAAACAATTCCATGCTTCTCACTACATTTTTCTTCTGTTTTAGAAAATATAGTTATTTTTCAGAAACATATAATGGGGTTATATTATTATTTTGTAATGAACTAATAAATATTATATTTTAAAAAGTTTTAACTTCTAATATGGTCATTATGGATAGATATCACAAACATAAAGAAAAGCTTTTGGGGGTCCCTCAATAGTTTTTAAAATTCTTATAGGGTCCTTAGACTCAAAAGTTTGAGGACAATTCTCTTTTGCAAATTCTTGGTCTTTCTCTTCCAGTGGTTAGGAGCAAAGTAAATAGAAAACTTTCAGGAGTTTTAGAACTTAACAGAACTAGAAAGGCAACTTGATCCACTCTCTTTAAGTTCTGAGACTTATCACATGTTACTAAAATTGAACCCAACATTTATTTTCTTAACCAATATTTTTTGAGAGCATTTTATATGACAAGTATTATCCTAGAACTAGGAATACAGAGGAAAGACAAATGCCCCTGTGCTCTCTTAGAAATGTTATTTAAATTAGATACTGGATTTAGCTTAAATTGATAACAGTGAAAGATTGTGTGAAAGTAATGATGTGTATTTTGTCAACCGAAAAATAAGACCATTGCTGTAAGGCAACAAAAGCATTTATCTGGGGTCTTCAGAATTGCAATTCTGGAGACACAGAATCCGGTAGAAACCCAAATGTACTCTCAGGAGGGTTGAAAGTCAAAGGGTTTTTAATGGAAAAAGCAGGAATCTGACATAAGTCATATTGCAAGAATTATGATTGGTGCTGGCCGACTGGAACCATTTTTGTCTATATTTGATTGGTTGCTAGGGTTGTTATTATTTGAGAGTCTGCTGTGTAAGTGTTCTGTCAGGATACTGTGGCCCAGTTCAAAGTTCACGTTCCATCCAGGTGGAGACATGCATAGGTCCGCTTCCCAATGGCGTCCTGGCTCCATTTTAGTGCTCTCTTGGCATTACAGGCTCCATTTTATTCATTCCTTCACAATTTAGTAGATATTTCAATTTTAAAAATAGGAATAGAAGTATTATGTATTTTTATTGCCTAATGACTCTCATATTTAGGTGTCTTAATACAGGGTTAACCTGTACTTGGAAAGGGAATCATTGGATAGTTTATAGTTCTTACTTGATGAGGCTTTAACCAACTAAAAGCACACAAGTGAGTATAGGTGTTATTCGTTTCCCACCTTGTAAGAAGGTAGCCTACTTGCAGGTAAATCAAGCCATTTAAATGGAAGGAAAAAAAATCTACAGGGTTTTTTCTTTGCTGTGTGTGTGTGTGTGTGTGTGTGTGTGTAAAACATCTCATTTAAAGTGATAAAGTGATGGTGCACTTCACAGACGGCAAAATGCTTTGGGATCCTTAGAGGAAAATAAATCCTTTTGAAGTACAAACTTGAAGAATTGAGGAACAGTCACCTGGGGCCAAAATCTTATTCTCTGTAATTCGAGAAGAATTCCCACAGAATTACAGAGATATAGAAACTGGTTAGCAAGTACTCATTTAAAGAAAAATCTCTGTTATCCAAGGAGTCTAAAATTGTATCTTTGCATAACAAAATGTCTTAGTCCACTTTGATACTGATTCAAGAACGTCCCTTCCAATGCTGTCAAAGTGAGGGCTTGCATATTTTATTAAAGTGACTTACTTGAAAAATGTGGCTGTCCCTTTGCCCTCCCCCAGCCGCAAGATCCCCTGTTGAACCATGATTTCATAAAATTAATCTGATATAAAATTTCTTTTTTCCTTTGCTCTACCCCTTCCAGCTGCAAACTCCTACCCTGCTTTGTGCAATAATTAACACATATGTTGAAAATAAGAACTCATCTTCTCCCCTCTATCCTTCCAGCTGCAGATTTCTAGCCCTTTCATGGTTTATTTCAGCTTTTTGTTTGTAGTAGTATCTCATAAATACAGAACAGGTTCAGATTCTCTGGTACGTCTTTCCAAACCCACACTGTTGTCCTGACTCAGTGGTTCTGATTGTTGCCAGTGGAGATTAGCCCAGGCCCTTCCTCAGTTGCAACATTACTTTTTAATTCCACTATTTTTATTTTATTTTTGAATTCTCCAGTCCTGAAAACATTACTAAATGAGCATTAGCCAAGGAAGGGCATGTTATAACTTTCTAGTATTGAAACTAAGGAGAATTTTTTTTTCTATGCTTGAAGATGATAGACATCCTACCATTTGAACTGATCCTTTAGTAGGTAATCTAGAATTCCTTCATGTTAAAAATGTTACAGGGCTTCCCTGGTGGCGCAGTGGTTGAGAGTCCGCCTGCCGATGCAGGGGACATGGGTTCGTGCCCCTGTCCGGGAAGATCCCACATGCTGCGGAGCGGCTGGGCCTGTGAGCCATGGCCGCTGAGCCTGCGCATCTGGAGCCTGTGCTCCACAACGGGAGAGGCCACAACAGTGAGAGGCCCGCGTACCGCAAAAAAAAAAAAAAAAAAAAAAAAAAAAAGAGTTACATATATAAAAGCATTTCAGTTGTTGAGAAGATATATTCAGTTATACTTTGATAATCCTTGATGTTCATGTTCGTTTTCATTTATCAGATTGCGAACAGAAAATTCTCTGTTATTTGGCATTTGATGAAAATACATTACAAATAATCAAATATTCCTGATCACAGAGTAATGAATTGATATATCTGTTATGCAATCCAGTTTTGATTATATTTGTTCATCATCTTTCTAAACAGTCTTGAAAATATCAAGTCTAGGAAACCCTTCTATGTTATTACTACTAGTAACAATTTTATATGACTTATAATTTTCTTAGACTACTAAGCCCTCAAACTTGGAAACAAGTATAAGTCTTACTTGACACTAAATAAATAACTTGAAGTGTAGAGAGTGTTCGGTTTGCACGTGTGTGTGTGTGTAGGATGTTGTTGTGTGTATGAGACATTACAGGAGCTTTGGCCTCTCCCTTTGTTCCTCCACGTTCTGGCTGGAGTGAGCTTTCAAAATTGCAAATCTGATGGTGTCTCTCCCTTTTAAGGTAAAGTCTATCTGCTTTAACATGACGTACAAGTCCATGACTTACAAGAGTGCTTATCTTTGCCTAACACTTGGTGCTTCTTCTTTTTCCCGTTACACATTTTACTTGGGTAACTCTTGCTCATCCTGCAGACTTTCCTGAACTTCTCAAGACAAAATAAGATTCCTATGTGTTCCAATAGCACCCAGTATTTACTCTCATTATAGTTGTTGCTACCGTGAATATTTTTGGTCAGTAGTACCCCTCAGTCCCCATTTCTACTCAAACTGAAAATCATATTTTTCACCATTGTGTATCTAGTGTCTAGTACAGACACAGAGTAGACGTGTAGTAAATATTACTTGAATGAATGAATAAGTGTTGAATTATAAATCTTTTAAAGTGTCTCTCAAACATGAAACGTGATTCCATGTTGCTTTTTATGTAGTCTACTTAGTTTTTAATTAGTGGTAATTAGAGAATACCTATTTTCTTTTATCCTGTTTTATCAGAGGCTGAAACATAAGCAGGGCGATTACTAGTCAAGAATATTGGAGTTGAATCAAACAAGGTGCAGCCGGGAAACGAGTAAGGGTCAGGAGATGAGATGGGGGTCTAGTTGGGGAAGTTTCTCATTCTGAGAGTTGATGTTTCCCAAGGAATCAGCAAACCTGTATAATGACATGCAATCACCTCCCACTGTTTACCTGAGTCTTAGCAATATCAAGTATGTCATTATATGTCTATCGTTGCCATACAGCATGACTTCATCAACTAGTATACCAGCTCCTAAACTCAGCTACATACTAGAATCACCAGATGCCCTGGTTGCACCTCAGAACAATTAAATCCCCTGGTGTAAAATCCAGGCATGGATTCAGGTGATTACAGTGTGTAGCCAACTTGATATCCACTGTACTTGGAGATGACAACAGAACTATTGATTTGGAATTATAGTAAACTCCATCTTTGGGTTAGAAATTCACCTCAAGTTGTGAGCCATAGCGCCACCATACTTCAAATATTTGATTTCTTCTCAAAACATTTCTTATTTTGTACTGGTATCATTTAAAACTCTATTTATTTAAAAATACGAATGGGGTCACCCTGATTATTTTCAGGAGTGCTGAAATAAATGGCTGCTTTGGCAAGAAAAGATCATTGGTACATATGAAAAATAACCTGTTTTCTTACCTTTCTTAAACCTCCACTGAAAAAAAGAACTTAAATTTTTCATGATCATATAAAGAGAAAACAGAGCGTCTATTACTTTTGAGTCCATTGACACAGAGGGCATATTAAAGTTCCATGCAGGAGCTTAAATTTAAGCACAAACTTAAGAGAAAACACAAATCTTCTGTCTTTTTAAAATGAGTTCAGGATCATTCTATCATTCATTAACTTAAAAAAGCACAGTTATTGTGATAGTTGCTCTTTCAAGATATATGCACCCATTTATTTTATCCATTAGCTCTGAAAATTTGAAGTGAAGTTCTATTTTAAAGAATGTCTTCTCTTTATAACATCTAAACCACTATCCTTTTGAAAAGTTTTCACTGTTTATCAATGTTTGATATCTTTGTCTTATTAACACTCCTTATTTCCCTTCACTTTCTCCTCCAAAATAGCTGTATTTTACTTATAACCAAGGAAGGTTAAAATTTTGTTTCAGTTTGCTCTCAAAATACTATACTTCCCATTCAAAATTTGAGAACAATATTTTTGCCAGAAGGTTCTTATGTAACAGTTGTATGTTTCCTTAATTTTCACTTGATTTGCTTTGTACAGAAACAGGACACAAGCCAGAGATTGTCACCTACCTTTTCACTTCTTTCACGAAGTCAGATCGGGAGGTAGAGAGGGTAAGTGCAGGGGATGAGCGAGGAGTAAACAGAAAAGGGGAAACCACCTGCCCTCAATTCGGCCATCAAATGAATCACACAGAATTTAACACTTGACAAATACTGTGCACTTAACATGATCTTGGAGTCACTAAAGATTTCAACCAGACTCTAGAAATTTGATTCAGACAAACCTTCTTGGTTACCAAAAGATCGTTTGCCGAAGGTATTCTTTCTCCTACAACCAGGTGCTGCTAAGCATGGAAAGAGGAGCTGAGACCAGGTAGGACTCCCTCCCCGGGGTTTAGTGAGGTGTATAGAAAAGTGGACTGCTTTGAAACGTTGTTGTGTTGGAATTCCTCCTTCTGAATCATGCTGTAACACCCTACCCACATTACCAAAATTATATCTTCAGCCATGATGATCATTAATAACACAGAAAAAGCTGCTTGTTTTTTTAAGTCATTTTAATGCGAGCCCTCAAACCGTTACCCTCCAGCCCTTTATTTCTGACATTTACCTTCCAGCTCATTAGCTACATTCTAGCTCTTTGATTACTTTCTTAGCTCTTTAGTTTTTATTTCCAACGTTTTCTTAAATGATGGAATTGTCTTTGAAGCCACAACTGAGTTTTACACAGAAGGTTATTATTTATTTTAAATTCCCATTGGCATTACAATTCTAGTTTCTGTATAGTTATGCTGTTTTAAAACAGGAGACCATCGTCTTCTCTGAGGAGTCTCCCCAGTGATTCTGGTAAGCTGCCAGATGTGGGAACTCACTTTTCTAGAAACAAAAGTATTTATTAAGTGAGATTGAAAAACTTCTTGTTAACTAGTGTAGCATAATCAGTGAAACTCTACTGATAATTGTACGATCATAATATAATTTGTCTAACAGAGTGTCTGAGCCCATTAGAAACTAAAACCGAAATAAAATAAAAATCTCTGCATTTTATCCTCCCACTTAAAAAATACTTGAAAACAGCTTCTACCTCGTAATCGCAAGTTCAGAATAATAATGCAAATGGGCTACAAGTGGTGTAGAGGTGAATTAAGAGAATGGTGCACATCAGATACCACAGAAAAAAGCAAAGAATGCAGTGATGTTAGAGCATCATCAAAATATCTCCATAAATTTTGGGGAGAACTGTGTTGAAAGCATCAAGAAGGAAGAAACAGATCTTCTAGGTCTTTCTGCCATTGCACATTTTAAAATTTTCTAATTTTTGTTTTCTCTTGCTGCCGTAACAAATTACCACAAACTTAGTGGTTTAAATCAATCAAATTAATTATTTTATAGATCTATATGTTAGCAGGTCAGCACTGGTCTCACTGGGCTAAAATTAAGGTGTCAGCAGGCCTGAGTTCCTGTCTAGAGCTCTAGGGGAGAATCCATTTCCTGGACTTTTCCAGTTTCTAGAGGTTTCTCACATTCCTTGGCTCATTGGACCCCTTTCTTCCATCTTCAAAGCCAGAAACAGACAGTTGAATTCTTTCACATTGCATCACTCTGAAACCTTTTCCAGTTTTAAAGATCTATGTAACTGGATTGGGCCGGCCCAGATATTCCAGACTAATCTCCCCATCCCAAGGTCTTTAGTATCTGCAAAGTCTCTTGTGTCATGTGAGATAACATGCTCACAAGTCCCAGGGGTTACAGGATATGGACATCACTGGGGGGACATTATTCCTTCTATAACATGTGTGACCTTTAGGCAGTTCTTTTGTACACCCCATCATCTATAAGTTTATTAAATCATAGTATTATATAGTGAGTGAGGTCAATTTTAAAACTTTAGTAAAAGAGTTTGTTGGTGGGCTTCCCTGGTGGTGCAGTGGTTGAGAGTCCGCCTGCCGATGCAGGGCACACGGGTTCATGCCCCGGTCTGGGAAGATCCCACATGCCGTGGAGCGGCTAGGCCCGTAAGCCATGGCTGCTGAGCCTGTGCGTCCATAGCCTGTGCTCCACAACGGGAGAGGCCACAACAGTGAGAGGCCCGCGTACCGCAAAAAAAAAAAAGAAGAATTTGTTGGCAACTGCAGATGACTTGTGGTTAATGGTAGAATAGATGTTAATAGATTCTTAACTGGGGCTTTGGTCTAAATCAGCCTTGAAAATTTCTTAGGCAGATATCATTGTGAACCCTAGCATAGGTCTATCAATAAAAACCAATACAATCCATATTTTCTTCATTACTGGAAGGGATTACTAGAATTGTGATGTGTATGAGCATCAGATACAGTAGTTAATAGATGAAAAATGTATTTCTCTAAGCCCTTGAATCACAGTGAAATGCAATACCACGATATCACAATATAAGAAGCACTCTGAAACTGAGTAATTCAGCAGCATATTCATATACCCAATCCCTCACTCACTCTGTTGTACAATTTGGAATGGTGGGCTTAATTAAAATTGTTCTCTGTCTTGCACTCTATTTTATAGATTCTTGCGCTCTTTCTCCCAGTCCGCGTAGTATTATGAATATAAGTTATGCTGAACCATGTTGCTTCATCACTTCTAATTTTGACCATCCCTCATAAGAAAATAAATAAATAAAACAAATAGGGAATATGAATTCCATCCCTATGCATTTTTTTTCCCCCATCTTGTAGTTCAGTTTGGAATGCAAGACTTACACACACAACTTCTTAGAGCGGGCATCTCAAGTTATGTGCATACAAATTACCTGGGCATTTTATTAGAATGCAGTTTCTGCTTTAGCAAATCTGGGGTGGAGCCTAACATTTTGCATTTTAACAAGGTCCCAGGTGATGGGATGATGATGGACCTAGTTTGAGACAGCTTAGTTGTACCCTGCTGATGATTTGTTGTTGTCATGGTAACCCCACCAGCAGGAAAGGAAGCTGCTGGTTCAGGCATCTGGCATATATGCTTGGCCGAGAAGCCAAGGGGGCCAAGCTACTATCTGTGGAACTATGACTGAATGCCTCTAAGTCAGAATCCTGCCAAGGCTGAGTTTTAGGGCAGTGCCACCGAGCCTTGAGCCTCCTATACCTTTGGCCCAATGACAATGAAGGCTGCTGGGCTGGGATCCCGAGGCCTCTCTAGTCAGCTAAGGGAACACTGGGAACATGAGCACATTTGTTAGGACTAGAATGATGGTAAACTACGCCTGGACAGAATGAAGCCTGAGGAAGCTCTGGTGGAGATCCGTAGCTGTCCTGTGCAGAACCTTCTTCTGACTTGCCTGCAGGAGAGAAGGACTAAGCCGTCCAGGAGCTGGTTCCCTCTGAAGTTTCTGTTCCCTCTGAAGTAGCAGGCACACATGGTGTGTGCCATGTGAAGAGTAAGGCAGCAATCTATGAGCTAAAGATTGTCAACAACCACCAGAAAAGACAGGGAACAAATTCTCCCTCAGCACCCGCAGAAGGTGCTCTCCGAACAGCCCCTACCTGCTAAGTAACAAGGCTTTAGCGGACTTGAGCTATGGAAGAGCTCACTATCAATCTATCCCTAATCCTGTAGGAGGTGCCATGAATTAGGTACTATTAATCATTTATGGAATGTGATAACTTATCTGACACTATGCTACGCATTTTATTTATGTATCTAATTTAACCCTCACAATGGTGACAAGAGATGGGTATTATCCCCATTTTACATAAAAGGAAGTGAAAGCTGAGCAAAGTCAAATGATTTGTTCAGGATTACATAGTTTGTAAGTGGCACAGTTGAAGTCAGACACATCTACGTTATTCTAGATCCTGGAATTTTAATCACTGTGCTATGGTAACTATTTCAACAAGGAGTAGACCCAGAACCCCAGGTCCAGAAGTTAGACTATTAGAATGAGACTGATTTTTAATTTTTCATACCATTTTTAGGGCATGCCAAATTTGCTTTTGACTCAACATTTATGTGATGACTAGTGGTTTTTCTCTTCCTTTTTCTCTCTTTCTTTTTTCTCTTCTTTTTCTTTTTGGCAGTAGAAGTCATTGAGCCAGCAAAGCAGAAGCATGTGAAGCCCTCCAGCAGATAAACATTTTCCATTCACATTTTGAAGAGAATAAAAAAGCCAAATAAAAGAACCCAAATGGCAAACACTGTAAAGCCATTCCTTCATAAAAATAAATTTTTAGTGGAGAGGTCTTTCATTTGGAAATTTGATCCAGCTTCTGCTTATGGAAAAAGCAAGTAAAAGGCAGGGAGAAGAGCAGTAGGTCTGCTAACTATACAGCCACACGGTGATACTCTGAGTTCCAGGATACAAAAATGTAGACTTAAAAGATCTGAACAATTTGTTTGCATATCTATGCACTGTGAAATCAGGCATTGTGAAGAAACAGTGTCTTGTAGCTAGTTCAGAATGATATAATTCAGGACAGATTTTTTTTTCTCCAACACATGGTTTTGAAATCAAAGGTTTTTTTTTTTTCCTTTGAAGCAAGATGGAAAAGTCATTATGTATCAAGTGCAAAAAATTAAGTGCAGAGTAAGATTTTCATGGTAGGTAACATTTCACTTCCTGCTTATCTTTGATTGGGTGAGTATATTTCTTGTCAGCAAAGACCAGGGGTTTTCTAGGGCTGAGGTCTGCAGTAATCCACTAAAGGTAATGATGTAATGATAAGGCTTTCACATTCCAAAGGACAATGATTTTTCTCTGTTGTGAATTAAAATGTTTATTTTTTCCTAACTGTTCCCGAAAATTTCTTTAATGCATTGTTACATGCCTTTCCTTATGGAAAACAAATAACTTTTCATTCCTTTAGGTTAAAAAAATAACAGTCCATTCTTTTGTAAACACAACATATTGTACTTTATGATCAAGACAACACACCAAATGGTGTGAAAGGTGGCAAGCCATGATTCTCTGCCCTGTGTGATCTTAAAACCTGCAGATAATCTGAGATAAGAAGGAAGAAAAAGAAAGAGACCGTACGGTTCCTACTGAGCAAGAGATACCTCCCAGGTTTGGGGCTAAGAGCTTTAACGATCTTATTTAATCTTCACAGCAGTCAGTACCAGTTAATTAAAACCCCAGTTCTGTTGCCTTCAAAAACCTATTTCCTTAATCTAGTCTTGAAAGCACGAATGTCATCATTATAAGAGTTAAGATGCTTATTTAGAAAATTCTTAGAAGAGGAAAGCCTTTAGGATTACCAAGATCTCTATTAATTTCCTAGGGCGGCTTTAACAAAGTGAGTGGCTTAAAACAGCAGAAATCTATTCTCTCACAGGTCTGGATGGGAGATGTCTGAAACGGAGGCGCTGGCAGAACCATTCCGCCTCTGAGGGCTCTGTAGGGAAGGGTTCTTTCTCACCTCTTCTGATGGCTATTGGCAATCCTTGGCATTCCTTAGCTTTGTATGTTGTATAGATTTACAATGCTGGAGAGTTGTAAAGCCTGGTTGCATTGGGGCTTTATATTTCTAAACAGAGGGTAGATTTTTTGTTTTGTTTTGTTTTTAGCAGAGAGAAGAGCCCTGTCCGTCTGACATGGGGAAAAATCAAAAGAGGTCAGTCCTCAGACCAGTCATACCTGGGTTTTCTCTCTCAGGAATCTTCAAATCTACGATCTTAGCACCAGCTGCAGTTAGTACATGTCAGGTAGTTGTGAAACGGAGAATAACTACTTACCTCAACTCTCACAGGTTTTGAAGGTAGTAAGATCTAAACTTCCTAGCTGTATGGCCATGCACAAGAGACTGAATTCAAGTTTCAGTTTCCTCATCTGTAAAACTGAGATATCAGTGCAGGAGGATTTTATGAGACAGTACATTTGAAGAGTCTGGCAGATAATGGACCATTCGTTCTCTTTGTCCTTTGACTTATGTGGGTGTGCTCTGTCTCAAAGGGGTCACAATTTAGGGAATCTGGTACAAGGCCGCCTCTGTTAGCATATGAAATAGGAAAAATAGATGAAAAAAGACTAGCATACAGAAAGACACCGAATAGTTACCAAATAAACTGAGGTACACAGGTATAAACTTGCCCTTTTTCTCCTTGAATAGAAGCCTCCATCCTGAGTCAAGTCTCAGGTGCTAAAAGCAGTTTAGTGTCCAGTGTTGCAAAATGGATGGTACAAGTTTTGCTTAGATTTAAAAATTCATAATCATTTTGTCTAAATCTTGTAAACAGCATTCTTTATTCTAATTGAAATGAGTGCTTATTTTTGATGAATTAAACAGAAACACTGTAACTTAATCTCTAGCCATTAACATCACTTCAAAACTGTTAAACTGTGGTTTTCCAGTCTGTTAATGCTAGCAAAGAAAAATCCATAGTAAAAGCAAATTTGCCATTAATCAAGGACCATTCTTCTTAAAAGTAAGAATTTATTAGACATATAGCAAATCTTAAGTCCAATAAGTAAGTTTTAGTGGGTTTTTATCTTTGATTATTTATAAAACTATGCATTGTTTTAAAATATTTTGGCCTGTTGATGTTTATATTTTCATTTTATCACCCTTTACACACTTTACTTTTCTGCAAATATGTCTGCTCTTATCTCTTTACGTATTTCTTTTCATATTACATATTTCATTATCACGTTTATTCATTTTCATAGTGATAAGGTTTCAAAACATTCCCCTTCCTTTCACAGGCACACTTCTTTCTACCAGAATTATTTGAAGAGCTGAACTCTTACCAATTGAAAATACTCCAGTTTATACTTAAAATTTACATTGTACATATGTCTATACACTATTAAAGTAAGAAGAAAAAATACAAAAATTTGACTTAGATTTTTTTAACAAGCTATTTGTTTCTTATGTAGCCATATACTTTTGAACTAAAGAAATAAAAGATTGAATTAGAAGAAGAAGTCCCCTAAAAAAAAAGATAGATACATATATACGTATGTATACACACACACACATATATATATATTTAAAGATTTTCTTTATAAAGTAGGGTCACATCTAATGCACTCTTAAAACCCTAAAACATGCAGTGACCCAGGCCTTGTGCTAGGTGAGTTACGTATTTCAGTTCTGATTCTCATAGCAACTCTAGAAGGTAGGCTTAGGATCATCAGGGAAGTAAAGTAACTTGCCTAAGGACACAAAAGCTAAACTCTGAGGTCAGGTTATTAATCCAGGTCTTTCTGATTCCAAAGTTTGTATGCTTTCCCTGAAGCCAACTACTGCTTTTTTTTACCCTAAAGAAACTTAAAGTGGATGGCTCTGAGGAGTTACTTTATGCATCTTGGTGAACTCAGTGACCCTCACTTTTAATGTTTCAGTTGTTCCTCTGAAAGTTTCTCCGATAGTATCCAGGAATCTATTTTTATCAGCTGCAAAATCACATACTTATAATCAATTTATGTGATTATACTTGGGATTTATTGCCTCAGTTGTAAGCTCTCTAATATGGTCATCAATTTGAAGTACTATTTAATGCTTTCTGTAATTAGTACAAATAAACAGATTTCTCTCTCTAAGACATTAGGACAGCTTTTCTGATTAGCTATAGCTATTTGTATATGGCTTATCTTCAGAAAATTTGACAACAAATTTATTGAATATACACTTGTGAAAAGTATTAATATCTTGTAGAACTGTTCCCTTTACATGAGAATACATTGAAGATTTTCTTTTAAAATTACATCACTATTCTCTTTTGACTAGAGCTACTGTGTTAAACGAGATTTATTGTAAACTGTTTGGTGGCATCCATCTCAGAGAGCTGCCCTTTACTGGAGTAAAGGAAGGGAGGTAAACATACCTTTATGCCCTTGCACAACCAAAGTGATTACGTACTTTGTCAGAAAAATGTGGGTACACTTAATGTACTATTCTTCCAGAAAAGATGCAAAGCAAAATAACTTGTTTGTGGCCAGACGGAGGGCTACAACATTGTGAGACTGAAACAGAATGGACCAGCAAAACTCAGTACATTCAGAATAGATCAGAAAATATGATTCATTTACTTCATGGAAAAACAGGATGTCTTGATGGGTGAGAAGGGAAAAATGTCCTTTGCTTAAATATTTCAAGTTCTCTCTGCCAGTTGTTTAGCATTCTCCTCCCTCACCTGCTTAAATGTTCACAAAAAGGGTGTTTCATATGCTGAACAATCTCTGGATCATCCTTGTTCTTGAACAGTCCTGACAGCTTTAAGACTGTAATTCTAGAAACAGGAGCCTGATATTAAGCATCTGGACATGCTCTCCATTATTTCCTCCCAAAGAAAACAATAGCTGGGTAACGTTACACTCTAATGGAATCCATTTTCACTAAATATGTACATTTAGTCAGATGCAGTTTGGTAGACCATAAAAGAGAAAAAGAAGAAAGTATTTAAAACAAGAAGGGCAAGTATTGATATAATGCCCATTAAAAAGTGTCTGAGTAACTGATTACACATACATACATAATTGCAGACATGAATATTTATTTCAATACACCTGAGTCTTGGAAAGTTTTGAGAAGAAATATCAGTATTTAGCTACCAGGACCTTTATAATGGATGTTTTGGTTTGTGGACTTCCTGTGTTCCTGTCGTCCAATAATTTTTTTCTGTATGAAATTACAAGGAAGATTTTTCATTGGCATGGTAAAGGAAGAATTGAACTCTAAGGAAATTTAAAAATATATCTCTTGAGTGTCTGGATAGCTGATTGGCCCCAGATAAACTTGTTGATACTCTTGGTAATTTCCTATATTTCAGGAGGAATTGAATCTATTTGCATATTGACATTATATGCATAAATATGATCTATATATTCCCACCAAAACATGTGGCATTTGGCTGATAAAAAATCTGAAAACCATTTCAGAGGATGAACAAATAAAATAATTGAAACTTTTAACCTGGAAAGAATGTCTAGCAGTATTTTAAGTGCTGATACGGAGGTGCTACATGTTAGGACCCTGTGCTAGATGCTGAGGATACAGAAAGAGTTCTTGTATTATATAGCTAGTATGATGGAAACAGTTATTCTTTGTAACTGAAAGAAATAACTGGGACTAATGGTTAGGTAGGCATTACAGAGATTAAACTTTAATTTTGTTTAAGGTAAAAATTTTCTAAAAGTCAGATTTTATGAAAGTAAATGGGCTGTTTTGTGTTATAGAACTCTAGGAATGTTCTAAAGGTAATTGTGTGCCAATTTGTAGGAAATATTTAATATATATTAGTATATAAATATGGCGTAACTTCCTACGTTTCCTCTCAACTCGATGATTTCTTTTCAAAATCATATGTAATTTATTATTAGTCAAAGTTAACTCAGAGTTAACCTTGGCCTACAGAAAAAAGCTAAACTAGGTGTCAGACACTTTTCAGAGAAGCAGGGAAACCTACTAGTTGTATTCCTGTCACAACTGCCTTAGAAAGGAGAGGGCCAATCTTGCGCAGCTGTTTTTCCTCATCTCACTGGATTTTAGACTACAAAAAACAGGCCACCGAAGGACCTATGAAAACCTGTCTCCATCCCATGGCCCAGTAATTTTGTGTGTGAGGTTAATCACTAGATCCTGCCCTTTCTTTGATGTCTTGGAGGGTGAGGGTAGTTGTGGCCTCCAAGATCTGTCAACTTCAACATCCACCTGATTTCATAGTTTACCATAGAATTCTGGGCTTGAAAGAACTTCATTCAAAAACTTTTCTTGATATCATATTAAATTTACAGTCTTACATACTTAAAATGAGAGGTGTTCACTTACCTTTCCTGGAAATAGAATGGAATCCTGATCAGAGCACTGGAAACAAGAGAGCTCTAAGTTTATACTTTTCTCCTTATAGTTGCATATTCCATGTCTTCCATAAATTGAATCATAGACTATTTTTCAAATCTGATCTACAAATCGTTGCAGTTGGGGCCAGCTTTGTATCTGAACACTTTATCATTTAAGAGATTCTGTGACTCTGAAGATCTGGAATGACAAATAAACTTTGTCTCTATACATTCTATTTGATTTTCATTACAAATGAAAGCTTTCCAAAGTAGACTTTTTTGGTTTTTTATTCTTCAGCACTTTCCCCCCACTTTAAGGAATATCACAGAATTAAGAGTTTGGGACAGATGGCTAATTAAGTAAAAATATGGAAGTAAAACTTCTTTTGCATTTCTCATGGCTGAAGGGTACTTAAAGGTACATAGAATCCTGTTCCATAGTGACCTTATTCTGCACATGAGAATGATTTGTTTTCTCTCCTACATTATGTAGGCTCATGAAAATTCGTATTGGTAAATTTATTTTTAAAAAATTTCTTCAGCAAAACGTGAATAAGCAAGAGGAAAATGAATTCATTCATTCTTATTTCATGAAAAATAATAGAACAGCCATTGAGGCTTTTATCTAATCTGAAAGTGAAAAAAATGTCAATGAGTGGAACACTGGTGAAATTTCTGAGTAAAGTTTAATTTTAAATTATAAATTTTTATATAAAGTACTTGAAGTAGGAAAAAGAATTTCAGAACTCTGGTCAATATATTTACAATAATGTCTATAGCTAAAGAAAAGTGAAATAAAAGGATTAACAAAAACACTATACATTTTAATTGCTGACTTGTTAATTCTCAAAAACGTCTTAGAAAATGACATCAGGACTATAATGAATCTCAATATGATATTTAATATTATGAAATTCTGGAAACAAAAAAGGGAACAAATTGGATTATAGGAAATTAATATTTTAGGTAATTTAGTTTACATATAATTAGTACTGTTAATGTACTAATTATAATAGTATTATAATATTATGGTATTAATAATATTATCTATAACAAATGAAGCCAGGTTTTTTTATAAAATAATATACCAATCCTGAGAAATTTTCCATGGTAGAATAACAACATATTTTACTAGAAAAATAAATGAGGAAATAACTCCTACTGTCTTAAGCTGTTTGAGCAGTTAACTGCATGTGTCCATGTGTTGGCCAAACAAGAGCCCCTGTAGTACTTGCTCTTGTGTCAGCTCTTGTGTCAGTCAGCAAGACGGTCCTCAGAGGATCACTGGGACTTCAAAGGAGAGCAGCTGGGGGCCAGATGGGGCGAGTGGTAGCCACGAAAGGGTTAATTTGGTAATTTCCTAAGAAAAGTGTCTTCTTCCCTGGCAGCTTTCCTATTATTTACACAAAAAAGTCATGGTGCTGAATTATAAGAGAAAAAGAATTGGTCTCTAACCTTCAAATTACTTTTCTTCTGCAATATCTGGTTCACTCAGTATAACCCACTCTTATCTAATTCAGAATTATTATAAACTTTAATTGTGAACTTGTTATGAGGATCATCTGTGAGCGAGTCTGTGTGTGTGTGTGTGTGTGTGTGTGAGAGAGAGAGAGAGAGAGAGAGAGAGAGAGGGAGATGGTTTGGGAAGAGGGATGGATCTGTCTAAAACTTGGACTGAAATTGTGTAAATGAACTCAGAAAATTTATCTTAAGTGAATGTAAGCAAACCTTCAGATCTCTTGTGGCCACACTGGTCTTTGGAAGTAGTCTGCAATGCAAGGGCATTGCATGGCAAACTCATAGCTTGGCTTTTATCCTCATGAGGTCTTAGGTTGGTAACAATCCGGGGATAAAGGAAGCTAAATGGCCCCACTTGGTGAGAGGAGAGGAAGGTATGAGAACTTAATAGTGGAGAGGCTGCTAAATATAGTGTCTGCTGGCCGTTTCCATAAACCACAAAATGCTCTTTAAGTTCTTCAAACCAAATTACTTCAACCACTAGATAAGGTTTCAACGCATGATATTATTATGCTGCAGCCTTTTTTCCCGCTTCCAAGTTAATATCTTTGTTTTGATTTTGGCTGGGGAAGTTCCTTTGTTGGTCAGCTGCAACATTTCCATTAATTCACATAAATTCCCCATCTCACAATGCTTGCCAGTTTTCTCCCTGCCCAAACAGGAGAGATAACATTCGCAGTGTTGCATGAAACATCTAAAATTAAAATTATTTTTCCCAGAGCTTGCGACCACTGGATTGTGAATAACTTTGATATTATTCACAACCTTCCTAATCAAAGCAATGAACTTGGGAATACTTTTTATTTTACCTAGGAACTAAAAATCTTTATGATATTAGAAATTATTTATAGGTTTTAAAAAATAAAGGGGTACCAGAATTGCTTCAGAGATTTCAAAGAAATCCTGCCCAGAGCAGTGATCCCTGAGAGCTTATATGGCATTCCCCTTCAATTCCTAACATCATGGAGTTACCCAATAGGCTTCATGGGCCTAATCCAGCAATCTAATCAGTCACCAATCCAAGTGGCCAATATATTTACTAAATATCGATCAGGTGTGAAGCAAATTGGTCCTCATAGACACTGTGGCAATGATTACGTGGGCAAAGTTAACTAGAATTTCACCGTGTAAATAAACTAGAGAAATTAGTCTGTTAGTAGAATGATTAGGAACCTCCATTTACTGAGCGTATTTTACCATGTATCAGGCATGGGCTAAGTACTTCATAGACACAATCTCTTGAATTACTGACAACAACCAGAGAGAGAAACATTATCTTAAAAATTTTACAGATTTTTGGGCATATGCTCCTTTAATCAGTTTGCCCAAGGGTACATGGTCACCAGTGGAAGAGTCAAGATTTAAGCAAGATTCTGAAGGCCATGCTCTGAACCCTTGCTACTCCATGCTATTGAATTGAACCCTGCTTAGCCAGGCTTTGGGAAGAACGGAAAAGAATAAACTTCTTTGCACTTGAACCGTTTTCTGATTGAAAGGAACCCAAAGAGAGATCCATACTGGTTCTGTGCAGTATCCATGTGAGATATCCATAGCTCCTGAAAGGATCCCCGTTCAATCCATATGCAACTCTTTCTTTCTCAGAGGGCACAGGAACACCTGGTGAGGTCTCATTGAAACAGCTATGTGATAACAATGATAGCAATAAGCCCAAAGAGCTTTCATCTGTCAGGCACTGTTTTTTTTTTTTTCCCGGTACGCGGGCCTCTCACTGCTGTGGCCTCTCCCGTTGCGGAGAACAGGCTCCAGACGCGCAGGCTCAGCGGCCATGGCTCACGGGCCCAGCCGCTCCACGGCATGTGGGATCTTCCCAGACCAGGACACGAACCCGTGTACCCTGCATCGGCAGGCGGACTCTCAACCACTGCGCCACCAGGGAAGCCCAGGCACTGTTTTAAGTGCTTTGCATGCAGTATCTCAATTCCACGTTCACAGCAACCCTATGAGGTAAATTCTCATGTTCTGGGGCCAGAGTTAAGTGGGGGTCGGGAGGAGATTTTTCTACTCAAATATGTGTGTAAATGCTACCTACTGTATTCTCTTTTTAATGATTCATAGTTCACATTAGCCTAGTAAAGGCTCTGAGAGTTTCTGCGGTAAAGAAACTTATCTTTGTTCTAGCCAGAATATTCAAAATTTATTTTAATATATACTCCTATCGCCACTAACACCTATTAACATGCCACAGAGTACAGATTGAGGATTGCTGTTCCAGATCTTCAGTAATAGCCTGAATTCAGAAGCAAAGCCATGGGCAAATCTTTAATGGCTAGGAGGTGGGGAGGGGGGCAGCCCGTGGAGAGGGGTGTTACTCCAGTGATTCTATAGACCACACCAGGGACACTGGGCTCAGGTGAGCAAAGCTGCATTCCACGTGCCAATCAGAAAGTTGTCTGCCAATGCAGAAATACATAGAGGGAAAGTCTGGCGCTTAAGTACAGGTTGGCACTCGACCCAAACCTTTGAGCATTTCTGCTATTTTCTAATGCAAATCTTTCATCTAATGATCTGGTGATTCCGTGGCTTAGGGCAGACTAGCACCATGAATGTAACTGATGGTAACAGGGTAAGTCTGTTCAAGCAGAGGTAATCTTGTTACATTTGCTTGTGAAAATTGTTGGTATTTCACAGCCTGCTGCTTAACTCAGGACTCTGGGGAAAGGTTTAGCAAGTGATTTAGATTCAAAATCCCGTCACCTTTCTGGCTCCATGGGATCTGTTTAGAGTTTAGCATCAGGACAGAGACCAAAAGGAGCCATGCAAGGTTGGCCGTGGAAACAACTGGAGTTAGAGGATCCGAGTGGCAAAATGAGTAAGGGAATGAACTGTCACTGGAGTTCAGGGTTTGAAGCTGAGGATGTAGAATGAATGGTTATGAAGCCTTCAAAAGTGTGAGCACCAATGAGGAACCTCATTAATGGGTTGGATTTGGAAAGATACAGAGGGCTCGAACCTGTGTCCCCGGCATTTGCAGACGGATTCTTAACCACTGTGCCACCAGGGAAGTCCTTCAATGACTTACTATGAAATAAAAAAAACTTACTAAACTTTTTTTATATTTATTGCGCATTAAAATAATATTTTGGATAGGTTGGGTTAAACTAAGTATATCATTAAGATTAATTTTGCCTGTTTCTTTTCACTTTTTTAACGCGGTTAATAGAAAATTCTAAATTAGTGTGTGGCTCCCGCTAATGGACACTCCTGCTGTAAATCTTGCCCACACTACTGTAAATAGCCCCTTTATACTCTTCAAATACACAGCTTAAATATGCCATCAGTTTTGACTGGTGGAACCTTAACTAATTCCACTAAAACCAAAGAAAGACCCAAAAAACTGTGACTAATTTTATTTCTTGTGAGTTAAATCACCACTGTGTTTTTAAAGAGAAAAAAAATAGGCTTCTTTGGGGGGATACATATATTCAGTAGGCACTATTAGCTTGGCGACACTTGGCTTTTAATGTTTCCTGAACAATTTTTACAGTGTGCTCTAGAAGAGTAATCCTCAAAAGTGTTTCCGGAATGGAAGGAAGTATTAATATTGTTAAGTAGCTATCAGATGCCAGAAAATTTTTTGATAGATTATCCAATCTCCCAGACCACATTCCGTTTCTTCCAGAGCCCCACGGGTAACACTTTCAAACAGACCTAGAAAAGACCATAGCTCACAAAACTTCCATGGAAAGGAGCTTCTAGCGGAGGCTTGTCAGGTCACTTGCAGGAAGGCAGAGACAGAGGTTTGGTGGCATGAATCGAGCTGGTCCGGGCAGGCTGCGTTCTGCTGAGCCCACCGCCAACCCCAGCGCAGTCTCACCCCATCCTTAATCAGAGTGCTACGTGGACCATTAGACAGTCTTGCTTCCCTTTAATGACACTGGGAAAGGATGAGGATGTAAAGAGAGGCTCAGAGATGTAAACTGTACCCAAGTCACAAAAGGGACGAAGTTCCTTGGGCTTGGGGTTGAAAACATCATAGTGCTGCCTCCCATTCTTATTTTCAATCTATGCATAATTTGATCCTCCTGCATTTGACTCTGACCTACTCTGTAATTCTTCATGGGAGTTTTAAAGTGATGTTTATACATGTTAGCAGTTGTTGCTTCGGACTTCACTGTATCCTCCCTAGCTAAATGGGTGTGAAATAAAAATGTGTTTTTAAATGCAGGTAGGGACTGTACTTGAACCCATGTTAATTCTGGAATTGTGCACAGCTGTGTGACATTAAACACTAAAAAGGGAATTACAGGAACCGCCAGAATCACCGCAGAATTGGTCATGGTTTTGTACTCCTTATTTAGTGCAAGGAATTCTTTGGGTGCATAATAAACAGTGACTATCTGATTAAATGTAACAAAGAAAGGGATGCTCCTTCCTTTATCCATTTTATATTTTTGGTCTGATCTAATATGACTGTGTGACCATCTAGACATGCTCTCATCTAAACTCTTTCGAAACGGAAAACAGAAGGCAGTGTTACCTGGGGATTAAAAGAGAGCTTGGAAGCAGGCAGACCAGAGTTCAGCTGTGTTATCTAGATGCTGTATGACTGTGGCCTAGCTCCTATACCTCTCCACACCTCAGTTTCCTTGTCTGCAAGAAGAGGGTAACAGCATAGCAGTTAGAGTTCTTCAGGTATAAGCAATAGAAACCAACTCTGAAGCAACCTATACAAAATCGTTTTTAAAAAGGAATTTATTGTAAGGATATGAGAAAGCTGAAATAATCACATGAAGGAATGAACTGAGCCTCAGAAGAGCATGAACCCATGGCACTCCAGGGTTCTAGAAAACAGGACCTTTGGGGCCTTATTAGGGCACCTCAGCCAAAATAAAAGACCTCTTACAAAATTTCATCCTTTGGCTTTTTTACTCAAGATGCAAATTACCAGAAAGAGTCTGAGTGGCCTAGTTGAGGTCCTGCCTTCCTTTCCTTGATGAAGGGAGGGCAGGAGAAGGAAGGGTGCCCCCACTGACAAACTGTAGCAAACGAGGGAGGCTGATTTCTTAAATAAAACAGCAGGGTGATGTTACCAAGGAAAGGGATATGGGTGCTGGGCAAGCAAAAAAATGAAGTATTTTACATTCTCTTGACTTATAGAGTCATTATGCTGTTCAAATGAGATCACTGACATAGGTACACACAGTTAACAGTACATATAAATTGTCAAAGATAATTTTTAAAAATTATCAATAAGAAAAAATTCATAATTTAGTTTATTCTCCTCATTATGCTCTCAGAGCATATTTTAAACACACATGCACACAAACAGAGCAGTCCCTTAGATTTTACTAACGGGGGTATTGTAACAATTTGCTAACTAGATATATATGGAAAACAAAATAAGTAGTAATTATGTCCCAAATAGATAGCATGCAATTATTTAATTAAAAAATCTGCCTTCACTTTTTCAAACATAAGCCAACAATAAATCCCACGCCATCTATTTTAGTTATGGTAAATCATAGTCATATGTGGTCGTGATTATGGCTAATTGTGGGATAAAGGATTTAATTTTAGAGTATGAATGAAATACACTCTTGTTGACATTTATGCATGACAGTCTCGGAACAATAGGGAAAGAGCTAACAGCCATGTGATGAAAATCCCCCTATAAAGAGAATAATAAAGAACATTTAAATCAAGGATTCTGATTCTTAATGATGGTACTGATGATTCTGGAAGCTTGGGCCCTCCATATTTAGAATGCACCAGCTGCTTCAAATTAGAGAGACTGTAGACTCTTCTGACGTGGGTTCATTGATGGGGTGTGTGTGTGTGAGAGAGAGAGAGAGAGAATAAGTCTTTCCAGCTATGTGCAAACAGAAAGTCTAGAACACTTCCCTGAACTATCGGTCTACAGAGAAAATATTCTGTGGTAAACTGCTATCCCACACTAAGACTGCGAATCTACATTGAAATTTGTAACTTTTTAAAGAACATTAAGAGAGATTCTATTTACACTTGGCCTGAAATTGCTTGTGAACTGAACGAAAGTGCCAGGAACTTAAAAGGAACCAACTGTATTATTTTTTTTCAAACTTCTGCTTTCACTTCACAATAATGTCTTCCATTAAAACTAAATGATTAGCGCCCTTAAAGCAAGGCCTCAAACAATTAACGTAAGACTCGAAGTTGTTTCCCTCATTGGAAATTTTTAGTGAAAATCAAAATATTCATTCAATATCAAGAGGAACCAGAGAATGCCCTCTGCTTCTATAACACATATCTAGTAAGAGAAACTCCTGCTGCACTGCTACATAGTGTCAAGATATAATGCCTGTCAAAAGTTTTCAGGGACTTCTGCAAATAAATATGGGTTGAAGGAAATTTTTAATTGCGCCATTTTATAATTGTACTGTGTGCGGTACACTCTTGATATTGAAATCACCCTTTCTATTCTGGAAATATCTTAACGTTCACACAGTAACTCTGAGCTACCATTAGGGGGCAATGTGGAGGAAGCTTGGCTAACTGGGATCTATTGATTCCTTTCAGTGTATTTTTCATTTCAATTATTGTATTTGTCCTCTCTGATTGTTCTTTATATTTTCTTTGTTAAAAAATTCTAACTTCTGGCTCTGTACATTCGTTCTCTTCCCAAGTTCTCTGATCATCTTTACGATGCTTATTCTGAACTCTTTCTTGGATAGACTGCCTACCTCCACTTCACTTAGCTGTTCTTCTGGGGTTTTATTTTGTTCCTTCATCTGGAACATATTCCTCTGCCACCTCATTTTGTCTAAGTTGCTATTGGTATTTTTATGTATGTGGTAGGTTGGTTACATTGCTCAACCTTGGCGAAGTGGCCCTCTGTAGGAGGTGCCCTATGGGTCCCAGCTGTGCGCCCCCCTCTGGTCACCCAGGTTCTAGGGGTTTCCCCTAAGAAGTGTGGGTCCTTCTGTGGGGGCAGGCTGACTTTGTGGGCAGTCTGATAGGCTTGGTTGGCTCCTAGTCTGGTTGGTTGCCAGGCCCTGTCCCGTATGGATGCTGCTGGCTGCTGTTTGGCAGAGTCTGGTTACAAGGTGGCTGATTGCAGAACCCTAGGGGGCCCTAGGGCTAGTGCTCGCTCACCAGTGGGCAGAGTCAGGGTGCCCGAAGGCCCACTGGTAGGGGCGTTGCCCACCCACTGGCAGGGGAAGCCAGAACGTGGGATTCTAGTGCCAGTCTACTGGCAGGCAGAGCTGGTTCCTGGAGTCTGGCTACAGGACCCAGGGATCCCAGAGCTTGCTTCAGCTGGTTGGGGTGGGGGGGTTCCTGACACAGTTGGGTATGAGGTCTGGGGTGTCCCGAAGGTTGTGAGGTGGGCCAGGGCCCAGCTAGTCCCAGGGTATGGTCTGGCCTGTGTTGCAGGATCATAGTTTTCTTGCTTCTCGTGTCTGCCCCTGGTGGGTGAGGCTGGTCTAGTGGCTTACGCAGGCTTCCTGTCGGGAGGGTGCCTGCCGACTGATGGGTGGAGCTGGGTCTTAGCCCTCTGGTGGGCTGGGCCATGTCTAGGGGCACGTCTGGAGGCAGCTGTGGGCTCTTCAATCTTTAGGCAGCCAGTCTGCTGATGGGAGGGACCATGGCCCCACCCAGTTAGTTGTTTGGCTGAGGTGTCCCAGCACTGGACTCTACAGGCTGTTCAGTGGGGTCAGGTCTTGGCACTAACGAGCCAATATGTCAGCTGCCAGGAGTGTTCTCGCATTTGAATGTTCCCCAATATGTCTCCCACCAGTGTCTATGTCCCACAAGTGAGCTGCAGCCCTACCACACACACCTCTCCAGAAGACTCTCGAAGACCAGCAGGTAAGTCTGGTGCAGGCTCCTATCAAATTACTGATTTCTCCCTGTGTCCTGGTGTGCATGAGATTTTGTGTGTACCCTTTAAGAGTGAAGTCTCTTATTTCCCCCAGTCCTGTGGAGCTCCTGCAGTTAAGACCTGTTGGCCTTCAATGCCAAATGCTCTGGGGCCTCATCTTCCTGGTGCCAGATCTTCTGGAGCCAGAACCCCCCTCGTTCTGGTCCCTTATGTCTCTAGTTGCAGAAGATCTTTTCTGGTAGGTTCCAGTCTTTATCATCAATGGTTATTCTGCAGATAGTTGTGATTTTGAAGAGGAGGTGAGCACAGGGTCTTTCTGCTCTACCATCTTGGCTGCTTTCTGATCCAGCAGCAGCTGGGATCTAAACTGAGTCCTGAGCAAAGACTCAGGTGGATTTTGTATTGTATATTTGAATATCTGAGTGAGATTCCTTTCCTTCCTCATTCCCTCCCACCTTCCTCACTTCCTTCTTTTCTTCCTCTCCCCCTCCCTCCCTTTCTTCCTTTCTTTACTTAAATGTTTTGTGATAATTATAGATTCACAAACAGTCGTAATAAATAACATAGATTTGCTGTACTCTTTGCCCAGTTTCTCCCAGTGGTAACAACTTGCAAAACTATAGTACAATATCACAACCAGGATAATGACATTGATATAGGTCAAGGTATAGAACGTTTCCATTCCACAGGGACCTACCATGTTCCCTTTTATAGTCACATCTACTTCTCTCTTGCCCTAATTCTGTCATTTCAAGAATGTTCCATAAATGGAGTCATACGGTATATGATCTTTGGAGATTGGCTTTTGTCACTCAACATAATTTTCTGAAACTTCATTCAAGCTGTTACGTGTATCAACAGTTCATCCTTTTTATTGCTGAGTAGTATTCCATGGTATGGATACACTGGTTTGTTCAACTATTCACCTGTTGAAAGACATTTGGGTTTGTTTCCGATTTTTGTCTATTAAGAATAAAGCTGCTACAGAAGCTTGCATACCAACGTTCATAGCAGCATTATTCACAATAACCAAAAGGCAGAAACAACTCAAGTGCACATCAACAGATAAGTGGATAAACAAAATGTGGCATATATATATAAGCATGGAATATTATTCGGTCTTAAAAAGGAATGAAATTCTGTATGTGCTACCACATGGATGTACCTTGAAAGCATTATGCTAAGGGAAATAAGTCAGACACAAAAGGACATATTGTATGATTTCACTTATATGAATTACCAAGAATAGGCAAATTCACAGAGACAGAAAGTAGCATAGAGGTTATGAGAGGCTGAAGGAGAGAGAGAAATGGGGAGTTATTTAATGAGCGTGAAGTTTGTGTTCGGGATAATGAAGAAGTTCTGGAAATGGATAGTGGCGATGGTTGCACGATACTGTGAATGTTCTTAATGCTAGTGAATTGTACACTTAAAAATGGTAAATTTTATGTTATGTATATTTTACCGCAATTTAAAAAAAAGAATATATAAGCATCTGTGCATAGGATTTTGTACGAACAGAAGTCTTAATTTCTCTGGGATGAAAGTCCACGAGTGCAATTGTTGGTTTGTATGATCGTTAACCTTTTTGTTTTTCAAGAAAATGCCAAACTGTTCTCCAGACTGCTATGCATTTTAATTCCCATCACCAATGTGCGAGTGATCCAGTTTCTCTGCATCCTCACCAAAATGTGGTGTTGTCACTAATATTTTAAAAAATGTTAATCATTCTGATAGGTGTGTATTGCTATCTCATTGTGGTTTTAAGCTGCATTTCCCTAATAACCAATGACGTTGGACATCTTTTCAGATGCATTTTGCCAATTTATATATCTTCTTAGGTGAAATGTCCCTTCGTGTCTTTTGCCTACTTTCTAGATGTGTTTGCTTTTTCACTGTTGACTTTTGAGAGCTCTTTGCATATTCTACATACTAGACCTTTGTCAGAGATGTAGTTTGCAAACATTTTCTACTACTCTGTCACTGTCTTTTAATCCTTCTAACAGTGCCTTTCATAGAGCAAAAGTTTTAAATTTTGATGAAGTCTGACTTATCATTTTTTCTTTTTGTGGATATTTGTTTTGTGTCCGGTCTAAGAACTCTTTCTTAGTCCTAGATCCCAAAGTTTTCTCCTCCTTTTTTTTTTCTAAAAATTTTATAGTTTTACATTTACATTTAAACCCATGATTTATTTTGAGTGGATTTTTGTATAACGTATACAATTTAGGTCAAGATTATTATTATTTCCCTTATGGACAACCAATTGCTTTTGCACCATTTGTTGAAAAGAGTATCCTTTCTCCATCAAATTTTTTAAGTAACCCTGAAATAATGCTTGTTTCTTCCTTCCTTCCTCCCTCCCTCCCTTCGTCTTACTCGTTTTGGCCACTGCTTCACGTTATCAACAGTATCTTCACTGTAGCTGTTTTTCTTTCTGTAAACAGAAGTTTGGGCACCTTCATGCTATGAAGTTTGATGACTGTGTATATGGAAGGCACAAATTTATGTTCTCCTATATATTTATAAAACA
Source organism: Phocoena phocoena (assembly GCF_963924675.1). Classification (NCBI taxonomy): domain Eukaryota; kingdom Metazoa; phylum Chordata; class Mammalia; order Artiodactyla; family Phocoenidae; genus Phocoena; species Phocoena phocoena. The sequence continues at coordinate 106,931,539 of NC_089223.1, read as the reverse complement.
CCTAAATCAGCATTTTGCTAGCCCATTTTTGTACTTTCATAATCGTCATGTTAATTGAGCAAAAGAGAGATGGAGACGGGTAAAACATTCCAGTCCTCTCTTTGTTGTACAACGTACTCAGCAGCCTCAGTTCATCTGGATTTATTTCTGTTCTGGTGTATTAGGAGCACCAGGAACTTGGGAATGAGGCACAGGTGACTTTGTAGTTAGCAAAAGTGGTGCTGAGAGCAGTAATTTATGCAAATAGATCCTATACATTCCTTCTTTCCTCCCTCCTTCCCTCTCTCCTTCCTCCTATGAATAGTTAATAAATAACTGGGAATAATATGTTACACAAAATAGACAGGTCTTTGCTTTCATAGAGGTTTTATCCTAGTGACGGAGGAAGAAGACAAGTAAATAGATTAAATAATCACGGATTAGAATGAATGCCATTTTATAAGGTTTTATCATTGTCATACACTGAAATACTTCAAACCTTCAAATATTAGTTGTGTTGACTGTGATAACAGAATTACAAAATGTGTCATTAGAGTGATATGTTTTGATTCATTGACACTATTTTATTGATTTGCCCCATATTTATTGCATATACCAACATTGTGCTAGTTGCTGCTATAATCCGGAAGAAAAAAACTTCGTAAGTTTTGACTTCCAAGGATTTATAATTTAGCTGAGGAGACAAGAATATACATAAACAAGTGTCATATAAAGAGAATGAATGATACATGAAAGTAAAAAAATGACAAGAGTTCAGTGAAGAGGCACAGTCCCTTCCCTTGGGAATAATCATGGAAAAGCATGGGTAGGCAACATCGTAAAGCTGGGCTTTGCAGCCAACCTTTAAGGAAGACAGGATTTCAAGTAGTCAAAGACCATGGAAGAGGCAAAGGGTAATGGAATGATGGCCCTAAGAAAGGCTCAGCGTGGGGAGAAAACACGACTCCTCTGTTTCAGAAATGATACAAAGACCGGTTTGACATAGTTTAAAAAGTAGGAGATTCAAATACAAAGGGAACAAAATGCATGGCAATGCATTTTGAATGCTAGTGGAGAGATGTCTATTTGTACCCTGACCCTGTACTCACAACAGCTTCTAAAAGAATCCAAACAAAGATTCAGGCTTTAAAGAGGATGGAAGACTGTTTCCATTTGTGTAATAGCTTTTAAGATTTTAGACTGAATAAAGTGTAATGTTTTATTTAAAAAATTTTATTTTTCCAATGAAAGGCTAGAAATACTTAACTAATGTGTCAACATGAAATCACAATAATTTGACTGTTATTTCAATTTACTTAAAAAAGTGAATTCAGACCATACCTTTATGAATCCACAGGGCACAATTTTGCTTTACTCTGATTCCATCCATTATTACAATATACATTCCAATATATTTTGCATCAGCAAAATTATGAGATCATTTTCACCTGTTGCTTTTTTCAATCGGGCAGCATGTTCAAGAGTTGGAGTCCTGACCTGTATTGAATCCTTGCTCGTGTCACTTAATAATAATAATGTTTATGTCATGTTGTTTTTGTTAAGGATAAAAAGAGACCAGGTATGTGAATTTTTTAAAAAATTGGTATAGTGCAAATTTAACATTATTAGATAATAAACTTCATGATGGCTTAGACTGCCCTTCATGTATCTTTGCATTCTCCGAGTGCCTACTGTGGTACCTGGCACACAGCACCTATTTACCATCAGTAGCATTATTGAAAATAGCAACTATACCACAGTACATTTATTTGCCTGTACACATAGAGTCTGTTTTTACGTTTGTTGATGAATAAATGAATGTTCTATGAACTTGTTTATAAAGAACTACTTATGTAGTTATTCTATTTAATCATAGTGAACCATTCAGAATAGAAAAGTCATATTATTTGTGTCAAAGAAAACACCACTCACAGAATTATTACTCATTATACTTCTGGGATGATATATCTAGTGTAATGCTGAATAAAAGTCAAATTACATGTGTTCTACTGGCTTCACTTTATGTTTAAGCATATATAATATAGTCAGTATATAACATGCTGAAAAGTTAAGAAGTTTAAACTAAATATTTAAACTTAATTTTTGATAACATGATTATATATATGTGTGTATATATATAAACGTATCTATAAGTATATACCTATATGTGCAAATAAGTAGATGTATAGATATTACAGATATACAACCATATGGTCTAAATTGAAATTAATACTGCTAGTGCCTCAGAATGTTCTGAGTTTCAAATCACATTGATAGTGAAAAAATTAACATGTACAGCTATACAGCAATTTTGTTGTTAAAATTAAAATTTTATTCCAGAACTCTAACTGCATTCTATATGGGAGAAGCTTTCTGTAATATAGATTGGTGTAGCAGAAGCTGTAATACAACTACCAAAATGAAATTTTATGTGTAGGTTTGTGGATGAGTAATTTAAGACTTGTAGTAGTAAAGTGACTAGTTTCATGTATTGTCCCCTTATGAATCTATTTGACCATTTATAAAAGTCTTATGTGGTTAAATGTCCAGGTTTAACAAAGAAACAAGCACCTGGATACTGTGATGTATGAGAAAAGACAGAAACTGCATCTGTGCACGAGTGCAGCAAGTTTAAGTCGGTAGTAAGTCTTTGAACAACGTGGCATCTGCTGAGTGTGTTACACACTTAGCAGAGCAGATCCTGAACACGTGCAAGTCCTCACGGTTTTGGTCAGCAGCAGTGTCCAACAGTGATATGGGGCTCCTTCTAGGATAAGTCACAAGTGTGTAATTTAGCATGGAGTGGCCTATTTACGGTACACAGGAGGATACCTTGCTGGTTGTTTTTTTCCAGAGTTATTAAATCTTAGCAGCAGTTAACATCCAGGATACTGTATGGCTTTACACAAGATGACAGGATGCTTCCTACACTCTTCCTGTCTTTGAAAAAATGATATTAAGTAGTCTAATCAGAACTCAAGGAATGGGAAAAATGTGAGTTTTTGAGCCAGATGAACTTGCCTTCAAATCCTGGCTCTTTATTTAGCTTTTTTTGGCCCAGGTTTTAGTCTTTTTGTACAACAGACAGAACAATATGCACCTTGTATGGTCATTTTGAGTATTAAATGAGAGAATGGATGCAAACCTTCAATATAATGCCCGACATCTGTTAGATGCTCACACTCCCGCATCCTTCAACATCACACCTCCTTTCCATTTCCTATCGTCCAAGGAGACACTAACAAAAAAATCTTAAGAGTTTTATAAATTTTCAAAGTAAAAACTTTGAATGCTTTCCTGTTGAAAATTGATGCTGATTCATATAAAAAGAATGCAATAGCTTCTGAGATATTGGTACCTATAAGAAAAAGCCAGCAACTGTTCTAAGAACTTTATATATGTTATTATTTTAATCCATACAGTATTAAATACCCCATCTGGTAGATATTATTCTAAGCATTTTGCATATGCTTATCATAACAATCGTGAGGAAGAAAGTACCAACTTACTTATATTGGCCTTATGACAAGAATACAAGCTCGGCAAGAGGAAGGCATGTTTAACAACCACCTTGTATTTTAATGTTACTTTGCTCTGCACTTAATACACAGTGAAGAAACATTAGTTGATTGTTCTTTCTTGAGAACTTTCACTGCTAAACCCAGAACAATGACAGTATAGAGACTCCATTTCCCTGATCCAAGTACTAACCAAGAAGCTCTAAGCAGTAAAGATGTACCTAGTAGGCGAAAAAGCAAGAGTCCTACTTTGTAATTTGTGAATAACCTTGATAAAGTTCAAACCTTGGGAAGTGGTTTGTTCATTTATGTAAAGATGGGGTGGAGAGATGGGGTAGGGGGTGGGCAGAGAAAGAGTGAGAGAGAGGGAGGAAGGGAAGGAGGGAGGGAGGAAGGGAGATGACAGTTCTCTAAATCCTCATGTGTTCGAGATTACTAGCGAATTACTCTTGAAGTACTCAGATTGCATTTCAGGAGTTGCGCTGAAAAAAGGTGTATTAGCAAAAAATTTATTATGGCATGACCAGTCTGAGACCCTTACTTCTCTGAACCTATTAACTAGCATCACAAAGGAATGGATGCTCCATTACAGTGGACTTAGAGTACCAAGGGGAGTAGTGTCAGGTTGCTACATCTGGATTATTTTCAGGGGTGGAAAATAAAATAATGAGGCTACCAACTGGGCCACCCACTGCAAAATGTGGGTGACCAAATAAGCCAACGGAACCTCTAATGAGTATTTACTCCAAAGGACTCTGCATGTAAACTACTTCCAGACTGATGTGATGCCAAGCTCAGAGGATTAAGTCTTTCAATGGCTTTTGTTGGTCAGCAGCCAAGGCATCTAGGAACAAAGGAGGGGGTCTCCTTATTAAACATATCAAGAATATTACTTTCAGACAAGAAGAATGCAAAGAATGGATCAAAGAGCACCATAAAATAGATGGAAGACAGCAGAAATAAGTAACAACAGCGGCATTCATACTCTGAGTTCAGGGTGATTTCGTTTAGTTAGGGCATTATTTTTCAGAAGACTTTAAAGCACTGCTTAACATTTATGTGGTCTGGCCTACATTGTAGGTAGTTGTGTACATGTCTTTGGTTTTGACGATCTGGAGGGCAGGAGTTTCCTCTGCCCTGTCTCATGAGTGCGCCATTAATCTTCTGGTGCTTTCTTCTTCCCGCACTAAGCAGAGTATAGGTATAGGTTGTTTAAGAATTCTTTCTGAAATATGTTAAATTGAATTTGCAACCACTATTGCTTTAATAATATAGAAAACATAAGGAGGAACATATCATGGTATTTTTTTAATTTTTTTTTTTTTTTTTTTAAGGAGAGGTAAATCTGTAATACAAAGAAATTGCATGTCTAGAGAGAACAGCTCAATATCACTTAGAAAGTTAGTGGCTGGGTTTATCCTGACTTAGGGATCTTGTATATCTCAGACTAATCAAAGCCCCCAAAGCAATGCAAATGACAGAGTACATATGGAAAATCACATTCTCTGTATGTTTACCCAGAGAAAATACAAAGCAAGAAAATGTTTGCACACTGTCACAAAAGTCAGTGCTAGAACAGATTCTAAGATGGCCACCCAAACAAATGTTTACTTCTGTAAAGCAAAGCAAAACAAAACCTAATTGGGTATTTTAAAAGTTTGAAATGTAACAACAACACTTACTTGATTCCTTTTTTCCGTTTCCAAGTAGTTGTGTTAACATTTTGGAACATTTACCTTTCTGATTCTTCTCAAAGAAGCGGTCAATTGCATTTTATAGCAAGATTTCCTAAGAGACATTGTCAAATGTAAATCTTGGCCACCAGTTTCTCCCTCTTTAGGCACGAGGTAGCCACATGGGTATTCAGAGTTGGCCTGCAATCCTGGAACTGTACTGTATGGTTTAAAGACTTTTCCGATGATCAGCATTGCCTGTTTTGCCACAGTCCTAGCATAGATAACTGTCCCTCTTTTCTGAGTGGACTACAATTGCATGCTTGCAGTTATACACATATTCAGAAAGCTTCCAAAATGTTTGTTTATTTATAGTCTTAACAGTCTCATTATAGTGCCAGAAAATGTTTTCTGTGAAGGAGATAGCAACATTATCCCTATTTCATAAATGTGAAAACTGAGGTTACATAGTCACGCAGCTCAAAAGTGGTAAAACTGGGATTCAAACCCAAGCCACCTGGCTCAAGCACACTAAAGTTTGACCCAAACTCAAAAACACATGTTCTAAGGAAAATGATGATAGTGGTGGGATTTTCATAAAGTCCTATCCAACTCAGTATCCCTGAAACTGTATGGTATGCATCTCCCTCCTTTATTTCACATCCAGCTCCGTAGCAGAAATAGGAAGTTCTCCAGGTCTTATGCCCCTGGGCGGGTGGTCCCACACAGTAGATTTGACAGGAAGGTTGGAATTATGGAGTGAAGGAGATTTCTGACCAGTTTACACTCCTGGGGATATTTCTGTGCTCTCGAGGACTCCCTGTCTTCCTCTTGTCAGCTCCTTTCCTTTGCTACCACCAGTAAATTCCAAGTTGCTTTATTTCCCCTTACTTCAGAAGGCAGTAGAATATTTCTCACACCTAAAGCAAGCAAAGCGTATCAAAAACTTTTTCTTTTCTTTTGGCTGCTTTGGGTCTTCGTTGCTGCCCGCAGCCTTTCTCTAGTTGTGGCGAGTGGGGCTACTCCTCCTTGCGGTGCGCGGGCTTCTCATTGCGGTGGCTTCTCTTGTTGTGGAGCACGGGCTCTAGGCACACAGGCTTCAGTAGTTCTGGTGCATGGGCTCAGCAGTTGTGAGTCGCGGGCAGTAGAGCACAGGCTCAGTAGTTGTGGCACGTGGGCTCAGTAGTTGTGAGTCGCGGGCTCTAGAGCGCAGGCTCAGTAGTTGTGGCGCACGGGCTCAGTAGTTGTGAGTCGCGGGCTCTAGAGCGCAGGCTCAGTAGTTGTGGCGCACGGGCTTAGTTGTTCCACAGCATGTGGGATCTCCCTGGACCAGGGCTCGAACCCGTGTCCCCTGCACTGGCAGGTGGATTCTTAACCACTGCGCCACCAGGGAAGCCCATATCAAAAACTTGTAAAGTTTCTATTGCCAGGGGGCAGAAAGAAACAGGTTGAAAGTGTGTCAGAAGGGAAAACATACCCTCCTTTCTTTTTTTAAACTATCCTTTCCCCTCCCCACCCCATCATTTAAACACTACAGTTGGTCCAAGTTATGTAATTGATTTTCAGAGTAAAGCTTTTTTGGTGTGTAATTCTGGAGTCAGCATGGCACTGAATTTCTAAGGGGAGGGCTGGGACACGTGGGGACAGATATATGAGGAAAGGGGGGGCCTTAGCACTACTGAGAGAGTAGGTCCCAGGAGTGATGGAGCTCAGGGAAATAGTCCTGGAGAAGGAGCAGTGGGAGCACGTGGGATGGCTCCAGGCTGTGTGAGACGAGAGGGGAGAGGGGTCCCAAACCGGAGCCTAAAAGTTTGAACAAAGGCAGAGGAAGGAAAGCCAGGCATCGGTTCTCAGCAAAGATCATGAAACTGCTTCTTTGCAGTAATTGACTCCTGAAGAAAAACAGAATTTAAAAAAAAAAGCATAAATCAGCCTCATCCTCCAGGAACCTAGCACTCAACTTAATTTCAGAAAGGAGTTGGGATTTGTTTTAGGTCAAATGCTGAGATTTCTTCTTGAGTACTTTTGTTTTACTCTGGGAGTGTCTCTAAGTTGACCAGTCATGCTTCTGTGAAATCCAAATTGGCAACATGGGAAAGGGAGGGAGAGAATATGACCGTATATCTTGAGGGAGTGTCTTTTTATCTTCTCTTCAGTGGGGGAGTCAATAATATTAACTCCTTTTCTCTTAACCTGAAGAAACTACAACCAGAGCCAGCTCTTCAATTTTCTGTAAATCCCATGTGTGACAAGGGTTCGGGAATCTTGCCAACACATTCAAAGCCAAACTGCCCAGAAAGCCATATGGAAAATGAAGACTCAGAGACCTCATTATGCAGAGCATTCTATGCATTCTGTATTTCTGCTATCTGGTGGGCACACTGTGTTTCACAACAACTTTAATTAAAGGTAAATATAGGAGCTTCCCTGGTGGCGCAGTAGTTGGGGGGCCGCCTGCCGATGCAGGGGACATGGGTTCGTGCCCCGGTCCGGGAAGATCCCGCATGCCGCGGAGCGGCTGGGCCCGTGAGCCATGGCGGCTGAGCCTGCGTGTCCGGAGCCTGTGCTCCGCAACGGGAGAGGCCACAGCAGTGAGAGGCCCACGTAACACACACACAAAAAAAAGTAAATATAATATTTGCAATAAATTTAAGAATATGAAGCAAGGTCCCACTATTTAGACTCTTACTTTAAATCTTAATCACAATCAAGACCTCCTTAGTGGAGAGAAAAAAAAAGATTTATGTGTACGTACGTGTGCACGCACACACACAAACACACACACACACACACACACACACACACACACACACACTAATATGCTAGAGGGAGGGCTGCTATGGTTGAATCACTTTAAGCAAGTTGCTAAACTGTCCTAGCTTTATTATCCCCATCTATAAAATGACAATAACAACCAAAATGAGACAAGCTCTGTAAAAAGTTGAGGAGCCCCACAGTGGATGGGGACTCTATTTGACTTAGGTATCTCCAAATCTTGGACCTCTGCTACGTCTCAATCTCTGAGGTTTCCTTCCTTCCCTTCTTTCCTCCCTCCATCCCTTTCTTCCTCTCTTCTTCCTTTCTTAACATGTATTTATCAACTCTATTAAATGCTATCTATTGTGTTCGAGGTAATTAAAATCCCCAGCAGAGAAGAAAGATCTGTACCCTAAGGTGGATGCATCCTTCTCTTTAAAATCCTTATGTAGCTTCCTAGTACTTTTACAATAGAGACCAATATCTGGGTCGTGGCCTAGCAAGCCTCATCTCAGTCCACTGCCATCTTGTTCTCATCCCTCTGGACACTTCGGCCTTCTTTTTCACCATGCAGTCTCCTGCCACACATATATATATATATATATATATATATATATAAAACGTTTTCCAGGATAGATCGTATCTTGGGTCACAAATCAAGCCTTGGTAAGTTTAAGAAAAGTGAAGTCGTATCA